>NW_022145599.1:19767654-20367654 GCF_000002235.5 Strongylocentrotus purpuratus | reverse complement strand
GGGTCCTTCATGGGGAGTTGTGACTGGGACAGGTCATCGCTGGTTGCCGACTGTTTTGGACCGACCTGACCGCCCGCTTCTGAAGAGGATGAATGTGCAGTGTTGGATCGTCCGCAACCAAAACGAATTGATTCTGTTTTCTTCGTGGTGGAAGTGCTAGGAGCTGAAAGATCATTCCGGTCGTAAGGATAACCGGTACAATTCGAATTTTAAAAAAAAGGTGATTAACTTCGGAGTTTGAACTACTTAAAAAACCATATGCATGTTATCAATACTTATTGACTACTCTGTGTTGCCTATAGAAATCAAGTTCTCACAAATATGTGATTGTCATCCTTGTACATTGAGTTCAATAGGTAACGCACAAGCTAGGGTGTGGAAATTGCCTTGGGCAGATTAAAAAATGTCCTATTCGATCATGTTGATGGTTATCAAAGCGGCAGAAGGAAGATAACTATTCAAATTTCATACCTTCTTGTAAAAGCAAATCATGTGCCAGGTGTTTCAGGTTTGCTTTCTTTAGCGCTTCCAGTAAACCAGATATCTGCTTTGCATTAGGGGTCCTGTCTTTCCAGGCCCGTAACATGCGCAAGATTCCAGAACTCTCTTTAGGTTTACCATATCCACAATACCCATAGATTTCTGTGCGGCTGAATCCGAGTTCCCGACCTAGCGAACGAGCACTATCATCCTCACCCATAAGAGCCTTGGCCAGCTTTTCAAGGTTGCTGTCGGATATTCCACCTTGAATAATAAGAAAATATGCGTCTGTAAAATATAATACATTCACTGCTTTAAAAATATACGGGAGAGGCAATAGGGGCTGAGCGGCCTATGCCCTCTTTTTAAAACCGATAATGGAATATTTTACGTACACGCAGGAAAACTAGTCTTCCCAAATTTGTTCTTGTGCCCCTAAATACTACACCCCAAAGGCACTTCAAATGTGCTAATATTTTGATTTGATTTTTTCTCTATTTTGCCCCTTTTTATTGCTGTAAACAAATATTGTTGTCATTATATGCCCCCGCCCTTTTACAAAATCCCGGACCCGCGCCTCTGCATATAGCTGCAAAAACTAACATATACGGCATGTGAAGCAAATTGAATGATGGAACAAAGAAAATTAATGAAAGTAAGTTAATACTAATCAATTATTTGATGCTTTAGTAACGAAGATAAAGGAAACAATTTTCCCGATTTCAGCGTTGTTTTATTTTGTTTCATGTGTCTATTGTTTTGTTTTTAAATACATTTATATATATATATATATATACATACATACATATATGTATATATATATATATATTTAGGTCATGAGCATTCAGAAATGTGTAGCGCCTCTCGTATTTATTGAGGGAACTAAAGTTCATTGTCCATCACGTCAGGAACGTCAAGTCGGGCCACCTCGCTGACAAAGGCCGTTGCTAAACAGCTGAACGTTTTGGAGGTAAAGAATTTTATATTGAGAAGAAAATATAACTTTAAACAAGATCACTTTCATACCTATACCTGTGTAACCCTTCATAGGGTTTTCCTGGGGCGGGTCATGGATGGTTGTCAACCGTTTGAAACCAACCTGAACGCCCGCCTCTGAAGAGGATGAAGTTGCAGTGTTGGATCCTCCAGCAGCAAAATGATATGGTTCTGTTTCCATCGGAGTGGAAAAGCTAGAATCTTTCGGGCCAAATTGAAAACCGCCGCTGTTCGAATGTCGTGGAGAACTCTGAAAATGAAACAAAAACAAATAAAATATGAGTTTGAACTATCACAAAATATTTTATCCAAAAAGAGAAACTCATCCAAAGCTCTGATGATCCTTCTTTCAACAGGTATCTACAAAGTGCTCTAACATGTAACAATTAGGATTCATTGATAATATTACTTCAGGACTCGTAACACTAGGTGTCACTAAGACATGGTTTACAAGTGAAGCTGATAGGAACCTTTGTTTTATTTCTATTTCTGGTTTTAATCTTGTGTAATACAATGTCGGACCAAATAGAAACTGTTTTTGTTGAGATTGATAACCCTGATCAAAAGAATCATTTCATAGGTGTTGTATACAGGCCTCCAAATAGTAACTTGAATAATTTTGTAATTGCATTCCAGTCAATCCTAGAAAAATCCACTTTTAGTAGAAAAGTCAATATATCTTATGGGAGACTACAATGCAAATTTATTACTTTGTAATAATGATAATCGAATTGATGTTTTTCTAAATATGTTAATGTCTTTCTCCTTATTGCCCCTTATCAATAAACCAACAAGAATTACAGAAGTTTCCAGTAATTTAATTGACAATATTTTCTGTAATGTACAATCATATCCACCCTCTGGAATTATAGTATCTGATGTATCTGATCATTATCCTGTGTATTGTAGGTTGTCTTTGGGGAAATTGAATCGTAAATCCAGAGGCAGGAAAATCTATACGCAAAGGTACTCATGAAAATATTGCCAAACTGAGAGAAGCATTAATAGCAACTGATTGGAATGATGTTCTTTCAGATCAAAATGTTGAAAGCGCTTTTGAAAATTTCTTTAATAAATTCAAGTTGTTGTATGATGGGAATTTCCCAGTGGTCGAATAGTGAATACAAAAAGAAAAACTATAATAAAGTTCGTCGTATGCCATGGATAACTAAATCAATATTAATGTCTATAATACTAAGAAAAACAAGTTGTATTATCAATATAAAAGGAGAAGCTCTGATTTTATGTGGAGAAAGTATTCTAATTATAGAAATACTCTTACCTCTGTATTACGTACTGCAAAGAAACAATATTATTCTGCTCGATTTAAAATAACATTTAATGATATCAAAAATACATGGAAAGTAATTAGAAGTATTTTAAAATCACCTTTGAAAACTTCAAATATTAAATGTATAAATGTGAATGGTTGTTCCGTAGAAGATACACAAATTATTGGGGATAAGTTTAACGAATATTTTTGTAATGTTGGGTTGAAATTTCAGGACTCTATCCCTAGATGTCAAAAGAACTTTTTTGATTTTATGCAAGAACCGAACACAAGTAGCCTTTTTTTTTGATGCCCATGAATGAAGCAGAACTGCTTAAACTTATGAACTCGCTACAAAAGAAAGCCATGCGTATATGTACTGATTCTTCCTATCGCGACCACACCAATCCCTTGTTTTCAAAATTAAAAACTCTAAAAGCTGATGATATAAATATTCGACAAATAGCACTTTTCATGTTTCGCTTACACAATGGTCTACTACCTTCATAGTTTCCCCCATTGTTTAATTTGAATTCAACCATCCACTCTTACCCTACAAGGCAAACTGAAAAATTCCATTTAAGAAATCCAAAAACCCTATTGGCTCTCTAATCCATTAGACACACCGGCCCAGACATCTGGAACTCTCTGCCCATTGTAATAGACATTGTATTCTTTTAAGGTAGATATTCATTGATTTTAAAAACTAACTTTATTTTCATTATTGCAAAGTTGAAACTTTAATTAGATAAGGTTATCAAAATTCAATGCTTGGAAACATTCGAAGTAATGATTTTTATAAATTACAAAACGCTCAAATACAGCCCCGGCATAGCACCCTGAAGAGCTCTCCGAACGCCGCTAAGATGTGTGAGATCACAGTATGGACATGGTTTGCACAAGCAGACGATGTCCCATGACATCTCACACATTTTCAGTGCCTGTTTTTTCATCTTCTCTTGAGTTCTTTCTCTTTCTTCTCTACTATCAGGCTAAATGTATAATCTATTGCCTCACTCTAAACCTCGCGCATGGATTTATTTTGATGACAAATGCAGCGATACAAAAATAAAGGAATCTGTCGCTTGTAAACAAAATAAGACGCCATTGTATAATTAGCTGTACACACCGCGGTATATTCGACGGTTCAAGAGGGAACAAATGCCATCCTTAATATCATTCCGGGAGTTTTTCAACTTGAAAGTCTGGTTTCTTTGATTGTTAATTAACCCCTTTCCTGTGTATTTACAAGCAAAAGATTTTAGTTATCAGAATCGGGTCATATCCCCATTTGAATGGTTTGACATGCCATTACATTTACATACACTAAACTCATTATAATTTTAAAAATAATAGCTTTGCAATCATGTTCATTCTTTATGGAATGTCGTCTGCTTGGGCAGTATTGGTCCATAATTATAGTGACGTCATTAAAACATCGTTATTTTTCCGGCGAATCCCTCGTATTTCCCAGCTGCTATGGAGGTAGTTGTATTTGTATTTTTATAAATCACCCGATAATTATGTAGTTGACCTTTAAACTTGTACGATGGCCATCTGTCAGCTTACTAGTTTCTAGTGATACATTAGTTGACATATTTGTGATTTTCTTTGAATTTCACCTTTAAGAAGGCGGTTAAACTATGTTATTGTCTAAGTATTAATTTTGTCGTGTGTAATTTTAATGTATTCATGTTCGTGTGTACATTGAATGTACATTCAACAATAATGTGTATCGTCCATGACCTAGCATCGTTAATCCATTCATGGATGAACCTTGCATTCAATCAGCAGTCGTACGAGATTTATTGTATTATTACCAACGCTCCATCTCTCCACTTTCCCTTTATTCTCTGCAAGTCACTCTTTTTTCTCTTTTTTAAATCTTAATTATTGTATCTAAGTTGGGGGCTGCGGGCACGTCAAGCTACCTTGCTTATTTCTGTAGCCCTTCTGCATCTAATGTATGTTAATTATGCATTCAATATGTTTGTTTATTATCTGTATAAAGTTATATACACTTAAAATATTGTATCAAACCATATTATGTTCATGAAAATGTGTGATGAAAAAAGAGGAAAAAGATGCAGAAACCAATAAATCAAATCAAATCAAATCAAAAGTAAAAAGAGCCCTAGTTTTGATGGCATAAAAAATGAGTTAATTAAGGATACATGGAATTGTAATACCGCTTGTCTATATTTTTAACTTATCTTTCTTATCTGGCATTGTACCAAAACGAATGAAAATTGCTAAGGTAGTGCCAATTTTTAAAAAGGGTGATCCTCAAACATTAAGTAATTATAGACCCATTACATCTTTTCCCAAAATTTTAGAAAAGCTGATATATGATAGAACAGTAACATTTTTAAATAAGACTACAATATTTTCAAAATTCCAGTTTAGTTTTCGTGAAAAACATACCTACTACGCATGTTATCTTACATTTTATTGATAATTATCTCGAGCGTTAAATGATCACCTTCACACAATAGGCATACTCTTGGATTTCTCAAAGGCGTTTGATACTGTTGATCATGAAATTCTAATTAGTAAATTGGCATATTATGGAGTCAGAGGCATCGCTTTTAGTTGGTTCAGGAGCTATTTAACTGACAGGAAACAATATGTATCATATGTATCATTAACTCAAGTCATCAAACTATAGCCAGATACCCATTTACATCACCAGGGTTGAGTGTGGCAATCTTGCCAAATGACATTAGTGCCGCGGCGGGACTCGAACCGCGGACCTTGCGATCGACAGTCCGGTGACATATCCACTCGACCACAACACATCTATTCAGAGCAATCGTATTAGTATTAGTAGTATTAATATTATTAAAAGAAACGCATTATTCCAAAATAATATATGGCACTCAAATACAGGGCATGTCTCACCTGACGTTGTTGTTGTTTATTTTTCCCCTCACTTGTTCTCCCACTTCTAGATGTGGAGGATGTCTGTTGAAATGGATTTGTATCACTCATTTTCGATGATTTATCTTTAACCGGTATTGGGCGTTTTTTTCTCTTTTTCCCTCTAGGATCACTGGTGACTTGTTGCTCTGGTTCATTAGCGATTTTTTCTTGTGCATCAAAGTATTTTTCATCGACATCGCTATCGCTGTCAACTGACAAATGGTTTAGGGCATCACACCAGTCGTCTTCATCCTCGCCTAATTTGCGTCGTTTTCTAAACGGTTTCCCGAACCTCTCTTTTAAAAAGCTTTTAACATTTTGAACTGACATCGATGAACCACGTAGCAGAGACGTAGGCGATGAGAATGCACATTGCTTGTCTGGATAAAGATAATGATTGATATATTATTATTATTTTAGACAATGACCGAAAAGACAGACTGAATCAAGCAAAGTCAAAAAGCACAAGACAGCAAACAGTCGAGGAAACTTGCAAATCGATGTCCTCCCGAGGGGCGGAACCATCAAAGGTTTACTATTACCGATCCGCATTATTTAAGTCTAATTAATGAAGTAATATGTACCTACGCGTCAATATATTTGTTATTCCTTGGTCGAGAGTAATTGTTTTGTATTAAAAGTTCATGATGCCATCGTGTTTAAAAAAAAAAGTAGACTTGTGCAATTGGAAGGAATGTCCCATTGGTCACGTGGTTCCACATATTCCCGCCCCTCTATTCCTTATATAGAACAAAAATCATATCGTAATAAAACAGAGAGCCGATCTAAAGTAAACCATGAACATATATATATATATATATATATATATATATATATATACATATATAAACATCAAGAATTTCATTTAATTCATTGGATTTTCCTCGAATATTCAGTGATATGCTCTGCTCATTGTTTTGCATTTTGAAAATCACTTTGAATTCATAGTGAACGTACTTATTAAGACTATCCTAGAGTAAACAACTAAAACATAATCATAATTTATAACTGATTATCATATTCAATTCATATAGCGGCGAGAGAGTTGATAGGACCCAGGGAGGGGGGTGGGGGTGCGTCCACCCTCGCCATTACAGCCAGATTGGGAAAAGTTCCACATATTCCCGCCCCTCTATTCCTTATATAGAACAAAAATCATATCGTAATAAAACAGAGAGCCGATCTAAAGTAAACCATGAACATATAAATATATGTATATATATATAAACATCAAGAATTTCATTTAATTCATTGGATTTTCCTCGAATATTCAGTGATATGCTCTGCTCATTGTTTTGCATTTTGAAAATCACTTTGAATTCATAGTGAACGTACTCATTAAGACTATCCTAGAATAAACAACTAAAACATAATCATAATTTATAACTGATTATCATATTCAATTCATATAGCGGCGAGAGAGTTGATAGGACCCAGGGAGGGGGGGGGGGGGTGGGGGTGCGTCCACCCTCGCCATTACAGCCAGATTGGGAAAAAGGGCTATTGAAGCGAAATTCAAATGATAGGCCCTTTAAAAAGATATACAGGTACATACAATAATACTTGGATACATGCATAGAGATATATCCAGATCTATTCGTGGCAAGTAAAAATTCAAAGTATATTATGTTTTTGTTGGGGCTTTGACAATTGCAATTTATATTTAAAGAAATGAAGTTTAATTCGGGGAGATGTTTATGTTCATGAATGTTCTACTTGGTATAAACAAGGAATATCAACTGATCTAAAGAACGCAAAATCTTGAGCGAACTATAATTGTAGGTGATACTTAATGGAAAAAAGGCATGTTTAATAATTACCACTAGTAATTTGCCAGGAAATACATGTAGATAATAATTTTTACCCGTTGTAAACCTGATGGTTTTTTTTTGGTGTTTTTGATAACTCAAGAATGAAACTAAGGTGGACTGGTTGAATTGGGGCCTTTGTACTTGAATGCTTTTAGATGTAAGCTAGTTTAATATGTCACACTCTCAAGAAACATGAATCGGGACAAATCAATTTGTCAAATATTTAAACAATCTGAACAATTATTAAGGTTATGAATAATTGCGTGGTTTACTGTAGATCTACATTTAAGATTCCAGATAAAGTTCATATTGATCTATCTAGTATTCGCGTTGAATACAGCAGCCTGAGGGTGAGGCTATAGTTATTATTTAAAACATATATATGTGTCCAAAAGGATGAAGAAATGGTGAAGTGTCTATAGAGAAAATTGCCAACTGTAAATCTTCAATAATAAGTGCAGAATTGAAAATATTGAATTACTTACCATGTAAACACCGCGGTATTACTCTTCTGCCTGCTGCCTGTTCGACCTTAAGAGCGCGGGTGTATCGCATACAGCGAGCTGTATTGCCAAGATTGTGGACGCACTTTTCTTCTTCTTGATTTGTTTTTGTTTGGCAATCAGTCACAGTTGACTATTTTTGCCACACACTATTTTTATGAATTATTTATATATATACATATGTACAATTTCATGTCATAAATGACTATTTTTAGGATTCTTTCTCTTTCCATCCTCTTTCCTTCCTCTTTTTTTCTTTTTAGACTCTATAACTTTTTTTAGAGAGAAAATTCAATAAATTAATAATTTTGGAAAGAGACGACGGCCTAGCAAGTTGTACGTACGTACTTGTGTTTACGCGCACGATCTTCTCGTTGTCTTTTTTCAGGCTCACTTTATTTGTATCAGTTTTATCCGGGGTTTATTATTTTCTCATTGGAGTGTATTTCATCATAATAAGGTAGCTGGTCGAACCAATAATTGCAAGCTAACTACAGCACAAAAGGTACATTGTGGATTATGTGTCTACATATTTAGAAATACCTACCTTTGCAATTTCAAATGTAATGTATCGGGATATAACGTATACCATTATTTCTATACGATGTGCGTTACTGCGTGTGATCCACTCTTTGATGTTCAAACCGGTTCAAACTATAATATTAACAGAACGAATACAATGTAAATTTAACCGTTTTAAAATATAAGCTAACATATAAAAGGTCACAGAGGAGAAAGTAAACAAGAACACAAATGATGAGCGCCCGGTATGAAGACTAGACTTGGAAATTCCAAGTGACCTCTCTGAAGGGGGATTCCCCGATCTGAATTCCTGCGATAACTGAACATAGCCTGATATAAAACACTGGCGTAAATTTGAAATTGACATTTTATATGCCTCATAATTCTAGACATTAAGATGTTTTAAATTGATGATGTGAAGTTGTGGTACGCGTAGGTGGTGTAGCATACATATTCACCGGAGTTTCAATCAGGAGAGAACACTTCGTTATTTGATTAAATTTATATTCTCATATGGGCCAACCCATGGAGCATATTTCCCTTACAATCTTTCTCTTAATAATCACAATATCATCACTAGCCTTGTAATTGCTACATTTAGTAGATCATAATTAGGCCAAATACCAAAAATAGCGTGTTTCTCGTCCGGACTCTTTTAAAACAAGGAGGAGGCAGGGCATTACTATTTTGCTTTTTTTTAATCAATATGGCTGCCATGCTAATGATAGCTGACCAAGCCTATTTATTCACATATATTGTGCAATGTGAGTATAATGACAAAAGCAAATGATTTGTATCACTGTAGAAACTATTTAAACAAAATGTATATCACAGGCTTTTTTTTTTTGGGGGGGGGGGTTCTTCTTCTTCTAAATAGTTACTAGTAAAAAGAAAAAGGAGACGGTCGGGTACGAGAAACACTACATTTTTAGTTTTTTTGACCTTACACGAAATATGTTAAATCTTCTCGCTAAATTTCAAGTCGCGACAAGTATTTTCCGGGTAATTTTTTTTCTAAGTAGGCCTATATGTTCAGTTCATTTTCATTTAACTTGAATGTTCTGTGTACATAAATTACACATTTCAATCGAATGTTTTTTTTTTTTTTCATAGCATCTTGCAAATATTTTCATGGAACTTTGAATTGCCATATTGCACATTTTTATCGTTGATACGGAACGTTTGTAAAATATTTTGCAGAAAATAGTTCATGCTGTTGCTCATAAATTCACAAGTTTTTATTAGGCATTTTAAAATTTGAATTTGCAAAATCCTTCATTTAGTAAAAGTTATTTTAAATACGTTCATTACAAATGATTCATGTTATGGTTAATCCTCTGAAAATGAGATATACACTCAACTAATGTTTTCACTGTTGACCATTAAGTTAGTCGATATATTTATATATTATGCTATTATCGATCTCACTCAGCGTATAAATTTGTGTAGCATATTTTATGTTACATTTTAACATCTGTTTTTCAATTTTGATATTTGTCGTATATGCGTTAATTTTGTATTGATTTTTTTTTAATGGTACAATAAACATTATAATGCTTTTGAGCTGCTTGCACCTTTTTATGTTATCCCAATAAACAGAACACCAAAAAGTAACCTCTTTTGGGAGTGTATTTTAAGTGATTTTAAAGTATAGTGCCTTTTGAACTAGATTTGAACGTTATCGACACGTGCCTTCATTTAAACAAAAAAGGTACTCCTGTTCACGTTTTCATCTAACCTAAAAACCACCAGTTTATCACGCGACTGGAGTAACGTGATTCCACTTACCTCTGTAAATCAAGTGTTTATGACCAAATAACCACTTGACCAAGCAACGAGTTTTTTGTCAGTTAACCGATGGTGGCGATAAATACGTAATTATTTGGTCTTGTAAGCACCTTTATTGATTGGTTTCACAGGTTATCCAAGGTTGATGGTAATAATCACGTTACTTACACCGGCTAATCGTCTTATTGTTCTGTCCGTGAATCTCTGGTTATATTCAACTAGTAATTCTGAGGTGTCTTACACACCTCTTTAAAAGGTTTCAGAGTTACCATAAATTTCTTGGTTATGATCACGTGGCTCAAGCTGATTACTAATCTAAGCTGTGAAAACGTGATATGTAGGTGTGAAAATTAGTAATTATTAAGTGTTTTAAAACACCTTTTTAAATGGTAGTCAAAGTTGCCATAAGTTCCGCGGTGATGATCTCGTGACTCAAACGGATTATTGATCTAAGCTTGTCATACGTGACTTTTAGGGGTGAAAAATTAGTCATTATTAGGTGTCTTAAAACACCTATTTAAATGGTTTCAAAGTTACCACAACTTTCTTGGTGATGATCACGTAGTTAAAACTGATTACTAATCTAAGCTGTGAATCCGTGATATTTAGGTGTGAAAAATTAGTCATTATTAGGTGTATTTAAACACCTATTTAAATGGAAGTCAAAGTTGCCATAAGTTCCGCGGTGATGATCTCGATCGTGACTCAAACGGATTATTAATCTAAGCTGGGCATACGTGACTTTTAGGTGTGAAAAATTAGTCATGTTTAGGTGTCTTAAAACACCTATTTAAATCGTAGTCAAAGTTGCCAACAGTTCCGCGGTGATGATCGCGTGACTCAAACGGATTATTAATATAAGCTGGGTATTCCGTGTTTTCCATGTGTGAAAATGAGTTATTCTGGGGTGTCTTGATGGTTTCACAGTTACCATTTAAGTTCCGTGGTGATAATCCCGTGACTGTTGGCATATTTCTATGTTCACCAGTTGATAACTGACTGTTGGCATATTTTCATTGCACCAGTTGATAACTGGATTGTGCATATTTCCAGTTGCACCAGTTGATGACTGAGCGTTGGCATATTTCGAGTTGACCCAGCTGACACCAATTCATTTGCATATTGAATATGGGGTGCGTGCAGATCTATGTTTTTTAAACAATTTATCTGAATTTACAGCATATTTCTTAATTACTGATGATTTAACTATATGCAATTCATTTCGAAAATACTACAAATATAAATTTCCAGTTATTAGGACATTTCGCTACTTTGTATAAATAGTTAAACATGAATAAGGGAAACATTAACTGTGAACTAAAATAATTTCAATAAAGTACAAGTATACGATTTTTTTCTCGATTAATTCAATTATGTAAGTCTACTTATTACCAATGCCCTTACATTGGAAATAAAGACGTACCAGTATTGAAGTATTGTTGCTGTTCAACTGGTTGGAAGTTTTACCAAATGGTTCTAATGGCTCAGCTAGACCAGTTGAATTATAACTGGCCTGGATCAACTGGATCATTTAGCCCATTTCAATTTCCAGGGTTACCAGTTGGCATTAAATGGTTCATCAACTGGACCAGTTGTAACTAGCTTTCTCTTCTGGGATGTTTGCACCCACCCTCCCCCCACCCACCCCCTCTAATCCCAAACTGCTTCCGGCGCGCCTGGACGTAATTATGGAAGATCAAGACACGATGTTCAGAAACGGGATGAGAACGTCATTATTTTGGTTCATTTATTGTGTAACATTTGCGTAATTGTTGGGTTGAACGCGGGTTACAGTAACATACTTCCTCTTCGACGTAAATTTCACGTGAATGAAGAACATGATTCATCTCAAGTCAGCCTCGTAATATTCACGTGAATTTCACGCAGATATTTTGACTAAAACTATCACTAAGGCTTCACGTGTTTCTGTGACGCGATAATTTCGTGTATGAAGATGTAATTTCATAACCAAACAAACACGGGAGTATTAGGTTTACAAACCATGGTCTCCAAGGTAGGGATAATCACGTTATTATAATGGTGATATTGCAGTGACAATTGCGTGATTTAGTGTACGTGTGTTTTAAGTTACCTAATGCAAAAAACGTATTAACACATTTACGTAAATGTCCGGTGTTTGAAGAACGTAACTCTCCTCAAGTCGATACCTTGATATTGACGTGATTTTCACGTGATTTTGTTTATTGGGATCCATTTCAAATAGACCAATGATCACAACATATATTCCTAAATTTTACAACGCTTAATCATAGCCGCAATATGTAGATTAAGGTATAATTCTTTAATAGCGTTGTAAATTTCATTGCAAAAATGTGGATTTCATTAAAGATACCAGCCTCATGATGAAACTATAAAGGTCTTCGGCACAAAAGTGTGTGGCAGCAATACAGTTGTTAAGGTGTAACTGTTTCATATTACCACAGTGACATAGACACATTTAATTCAATTCAATTCATTATAAAATAGTTTTATTTCCTTAACCCAATCAAAAAGTGAGAAAAATGCTAACATAAAATAATTATAAATGCCATTTGCAATTTGACATAAAGGATTAAACTTTTTTTTAAAGTTCACAATATCAAATGTCGATAAGTAATAAAAGCATTTTAGGACACAAAATATATATGCAAATCATGAATTAAGTCGAATTTTAAAGGAAAACAAATCAGTAAAAAGATCAAACTAATTTGTAACTATACAATATCAAATGTCGATAAGTAGTGAAACCATTTTATGATACAAATGTACAGTATAATCATATCATATATTAAGTCGAATTTCAAAATGGCATACAAGACTTATATGGCCGATGAAAACATTCAAATAGGGCGTACATTAAATCTCACATGATACAAAAGGCACTATGGTTAATGTTATAATAAATGATTAACATTACTGAAAATATTGATTACACAAAAATAATAGAGATATGAAAAATCTTTGATTTATGCAGAAGACATGGTGTGGTAGTGATATGGAGCACATTGACGACGGAGTACGGTAGACTAGAGTGTGTGTGTGTGTGTGTGTGTGTGAGAAAGAGGACATTTTTCAAGAGGCAATTATTATAACATAAAGAGAGGAGATGGAGAAAACAAAAGAGAAAGATCGGGAGATAAAGAAAGACGGTATTTAAATCAAAGAGCATAACTTGATGACGAAATTACCTGCTTATTCACTTAAAATGCTCTACATTTTCAAATAACAAAGTAACATTGAACAATTGTTTAACTACATACAATTCTTACAGTTTCCACATTGACTCATAGAAATTGGCACATACGGCGGTTTGCAAATAGAACATGACTTTAAGATACTATGTCCCTTTTGCAGCCAACATCAAATTCTATAGAACTTTGCTGGAGTTATGAATATGTCATGTATGCCCTATCTGTGAAATTTAAACGTTAGCAGTGTCCTAATATTCAAAGTATGCAAGGAAACCCGTTTACTTGCTAGACTTCATCGTCAGACACTATTGAGTGACTGATCACTGGCTTTTTTCTTCTTTAGTAATAACATACATAAAATGAGCTGTAAAGGGTACATGAGCATTTGTCTACGTCAATAACCCACTTCTTGTAATCGCCAAAATTAAACTGAATGAATCTTTGTGCAGCACAAAACGTACGACCATTCGGTATAATGGTCTAAATATCAGACTTTTACTTACTGGCTCTATAGCTCTTAAGTCGATTTGACAACTAATAGTCGTTATTTTCCCACTTAAAGACATTTTCAAGCCCCCCCCCCCTTTTTTTTGGGAGGGGGAGTTCTAAATTGGAGTTATCTTTCAAATGCCGTTGGGAGTTAACCTTTTCATTTGTTTGGCCTGAAATGGGACATAGTACGTTTAAGAACCATGCATAATTTTACGACTATGCAACACGATCGCATCTATTCCGAAATATCAACTCAAGGGTAATGTCAATACCATATTGTATGTCCAAAAGAAATCATGGTCGGATTACGTAATATGTCATTGTCATATTTGACATTCTAATCGTTGACGCACAGGGCTATCTGGGTTGGTGTTCCACAATAGTCACGATCGCAAAAAAATTACGGTTGTCATCAATTTATACAATACAGGAAAGAATATTCACACATCACCAGTGACCTCCTTCTTTAATCGTTTGGATTTAATAAGATAATTAGACCTCAGAGAAATAAAGAATCCTCACTAAGTGATTCATATTGATTCGAGGTAGACGTTGCCTTTCCCTTGTGAACTTTTGTTTAATTGTTAGTCTTTTGTGTATACAAGTCAAGAGGACTTACAGTTCTAGTGTCAATTTATCGGTATTTTGTAGGTGTATACATGCAATCTATATGATTATAATCATAATATACATAATATGAAATGATGACATTTTCAATGATATCGAAAATATACGGCAGTGTACATGGAAATATAACAATATACATGATCTTTTAATACAACGTAGTACCCTCTACAATCAACATGATATAATAACTATTCATCAGATATAGGTTACATGTATCCGATTTCTTTTGGTATTCTACGCATATGTAATTAATAGGATAGGCCCACTATGTCTTTATGGTATAACACCCATGCTAGCTAGATATGTAGTCCTAAGTAAGCCTGTGACAATCGTTGGTTCCATTCAATAATTCTAAAATGGATACTCAATACACGCAGATGTGAATGGTGGGTGCTCACCAGCATGTTGTTTAAAATACCTAATGAGGAGGTCGTGTAACTTGTCCACCCTGATACTGAGCTGGTTTTAATAGAAGAAGAAAAATGAGAGAAATAGGTAAGTGAAACCTAGAACAAAATCCGATTAAAAATAAGAAAGTTATGGATTCTTGAAGTTGCAATCGACCAAAGACGAATTGGCAACTTTGTGACGCATCTTAGGAGGTCCCCTCCCATGTAATCAAAATCAATAAATTTCGATTGTCTGTAACGAATACTGTCTAATATACACGCACCCTAGATACAATTACTGTGCCTTTAAACGGCGTTTATAATTATGAAACCAACTTATTACTTCATCAATAAGTAAGAAAAACTAATCTTCATTACATTTCATGTACAGAGCAACTGAGATACTTACAAGATACGTCACACTGTTTCCAATTCGTGCTTCATTGATTACAACTTCAAAAATTCATAATCTTAATATTTTCAATTTGAGTTTGCTCATACTTTCACTAAACTGTTTCTCTTATGTATATTGCTTGTTATTAAAACCAACTTAATATCAGGGTAGACTCTAATTCGCATGTTACAGAAAGGAGAATATTCATAGTGGGTTATGGCTCTGAATCCCTACACAAGCTGCCAAGTGACATTCGAAACATTCAATGCCTAGAAACCTTTCAGAAACATGTTAAACAGGTTTTATTTACTCAGAGTTACAAATGAGTATGTTGTTAAATTCTGGAGAGAGATTTGTGTATTTTGTTTTGTATAGCGCCTTGAGTAAGTTTTTAGATAAGTGCGCTTTTTAAGTATTTATTATCATTATTATTTGTTGCATACGCGAACTCGCAAACTAATAACCGTTGAATTAGTGCCATTTCGACTGTGGTACTACCTGCCCTAATCAAGCCTATGGGGGCAATTAATGGATGAGCCAGTTATTCAATGCCATGTTGGCAGTGTTCATTTTACACTGTTACACAGTAAAAACGCTGTTTAAAAAAGTGATGTTCACTTACAGTTGTACACTATCTTAAACAACAGTTGATCAAATTGTAAACAATGTTGCTCGAAACAGAAGTAATTTTCTTAAACATTCGTTGTTTAAAATTTAATGACTGCTATATTTACTATACGAGAGCTTTTAGACAGTGTTGTTTACATATGACGTCATGTGTCTCGTGCCAGTTAAGTGCGTGTTGGCTAAAGGCTTTATTTCACATTGTTATGTTTAGAAACAGGTTCCTTGAAACTAACATGCAATTGAAATTGACATGCCACTTAGAAATGCAGTGCAGCTGTTAAGGCACAGCTCATTGTTATTCATATTAGATGCATACACACAATGCAAGTGTATGCAAGGGTCTTTTGTTGACTACACAGATTGATACATATGTAAAAGCACATGGACATTGAGTCTGGATTAAACTACCAAAGCAACCACACGTGTTTCTGCAGGCTCCATTTTGTTTGTCTCTATACTTACATTTATTTAGCTTAATAGTTATTACTTTCCAACCCACAACACATCATGGCCGACCAAGCTACCGACGCGCTTCTAAGTGACTGGGGATTCAATGGCTTAATTGAAATCACTTTTCTATTAACCACTTTGAAGTTTTTAACTTATAGCGTAAGTTCACAGTTAAAATTTTCGGTATCTGTACGCAAATGTCAGAATATAGGTAGACTTAAAATCGTCGCGTCATGCAGTGCAGCACTGATCGCGCACTCGGTTATAACGTGTGCTAAATTCCTTGCCATAGAGATTGCATGCATCCCTATAATATATGCAGTTTATACGTGCGTGCATGCGCGCTCATGCAAAATGGGCACTGTTTTGGCGCTAATTCATGAATTGCAGAATTACCCTAGTCTTCATATACCTATATAGAGACCCAGAAGTAGTGGTGCACTTATTCAGAGTATCAAACCCAAATTATACCCCATTATACAACCCTTTTGTTGTAAACAACCCCCACTGAACAACAGCTCCTTTTTAAACAACTTTCTTTAAACAACCCAGTTGGTTTAAACAACCCCAACTGAACAACAGCTCCATTTTAAACAACTTTCTTTAAGCAACCCGGTTGGTGTAAACAACCCCCACTGAACAACAGCTCCTTTTTAAACAACTTTCTTTAAACAACCCAGTTGGTGTAAACAACCCCCACTGAACAACAGCTCCGTTTTAAACAACTTTCTTTAAACAACCCAGTTGGTGTAAACAACCTCCACTGAACAACAGCTCCGTTTTAAACAACCGTCTTTAAACAACACCGGTTGTTTAAATTGTGATTTTAAACAAGTTGTTCAAAATGTTGATCAACTAAGTGTTTAAACTTTAAACAACTCGAGTTGCTTAACATTTTAAACAACTCTTAGATCAGGTCACCCGTTAATCAAGAGTTGTTTAAACTTTTAAACAACTTGTTCACAAAAATTTTAACTGTGTACCCTTATGCATAAAATGATTGTGATAACATGATTGTTGATAGACAACGTAGATATCATCTCATAACTTTAGTGATCAATCTAAAGAGACATACAGAGGGATCAATACAGTTTTGAGAAGATATAAACCTTTTCTATGCATAATAAATAATATCATATCATTAGAGGTAAGAAAAAAAGTATTCCAACTTTATGGGCAACAGAGTATATTCACTTTGTGTTCAACGTCAAACTTGCATACCGCGTCGATGACCGCGCAATGCACTGACGCATCCTTTTTTCTCAATAGTTTTTTGTTATTGATTCTAAACAATACAAATTAATTTTAGAAATAATATACAGTTGTTTTTCCTTGACGTAATTCAAAACATTTTCATTACATAGATTGTACAATTGTACCATAAAACAAATAACCCCATCCAACCAAACACACTACTACCCACCACTTTGCCATAATCTTTGAACATGTACACACTCCCAGAACAAGTGTAAATATGTTTCTAACTTTTGCTTACAAATGAGCACAAGACTAGTTATACAACAAAGCCGAATCTGAATAAATGTTCTCTAGTATAATTATTGCTCCATGAAGCAGTTTATACTGATTTTCTCTTAGTCTGTAATTAACAAGAGTAACTTTCCTAGGCCTACTAAATATCTTCCTACATACCTCATTTGAAAAATCTGAAAATTCCCGTCCATCATGAATCTTCAAGACAAATAAATTGTGTAACTTCTCTATAAAATATTCATAAACCTTCCTCGATAATACATCTCTGAGGAGCTTCATAGTACTGTTAAACTGCATTAAAATATCATACTCTTTTACATCCACTAAACTCCAGTTATCCTTTTTTTCTGCTTCTCAAAATAGCTCCACCCGGGCCTATGACACACATACACACACACACACACACACACACGCATGCACACGCAATTTGGTATAATAACAAGTTTTTTTCTTGTTTTCTTTTCTTTGATGCAAGTGATGAAAATGAAAGCTCAACATTTTAATATCCATTTTTTTTTCTCCATACACCCATTTCATATCTTGTCGACAGTATTTATAAACTCCATTTTCAAATATTGAAAATAAAGGTACTTCTCTCTTGGCACAATATTTCCCTGTCCCCTCTCATTCCAATAAAAATAAAATCCAGTGCGCTATTGTATAAGCTATAAAGTCCATAGCACCATTAAATGTTTTTTGTTAATTTTTCTTAAACATTTCGAAGCGACAGGTTTTTTTTTTCTCTCTCTCTAATTTGAGCAGACGTTAGCAAAATTTCTTCACGAACTTTTCTAGCTGTGCTAAATCGTCTTGACAGAGTTGCACCTCGGTATCATCAAGCTTTCCTGCAAGAACAACGAGGCCGGCCATCTTGAACGTCGCCGGCTGTATGGATTGAAATGTCTCCATTTGGCCCTTCAGAGTTTCTTTATTGAAGTTGAAATCGTGTACGACAACGACCATGTGATCTCTACCTGAAGAAGAAGAAAAGCAGAAGGAAAAGAAGAAGAAGCTACAAAAATAAAGAAGGAATGACCCTCTGCTCATTAAAGTGTTTATACATAGCGTTACGCAGGACAAAATTATTAGAAGGTTTTGTGCTTTCGTTGCGGGAACTTATAACGCACCAAAACAATGATATAATAAGGGTGTATCTACACATATTGGAAGTGATTTAACACTTAAACAATAATAAAGGATAGTATGAATTTTCCAAAGACTAAACCGTTTGCCCCTCCATGCTGAAAAGGTTCTCTACCAAATTCAAAAGAATAATTTAAATCTATTAATTAGCATTAAATTACATCATAAAGCCATCCACCGATAACTCGCTTACATTTCAGTCTCTTACCAAAGACCTCATTGCAGGACTTCAGGAACTCGTCATAGATTGAATCTTGGACATCGGTGATGCTGAACCCTCTGTTCCGGATCGAATGGCAGAGAATCATAGCATCGGTGCTGTTAACCTCCGAGGGAAACTTGAATTGTTCTAGGCGGTTGTAAGGCAGCTCCAGGTCTTGAACGACGCACCTGGAAGGGTCCGACAGCGCCTGTAACTTCTCTTTGAGCCCACGAATGCTCACGATGCCCCGGGAGGTACAGAGATAGATTCTGGGCGTGCGTGTTGGCAACCATGGTAACCAGCGGAATAAAGTAAACCAAACAAACCAGTTCCCCAACCAACATCCAATGTGGCCCAACCAACCCAACCATCCAGATGACTTGCCTGAATGTTGATTTTCTTCCTGGCACGCTTTGCCGCTTTCTTCATCTGTTGTTGCAGGTTGTTCTGGATTAATCTCAATGGTTGGAGGGTCTCCAGCTCTTGGTAATGGCGCCAAACTTGTCGAATCTATAATTTAAGAAAATGCAAGCAACCGAGACACTGTCCTTTTTGTCCGTTATCAAAAATATGTTTAGGTCAAATTGGCTAGTGCTATAGGGTGATCACACTGCCTGTGCACACAGTCTGCCCCATGCACATACACAAACACACAACAGCAGTCAGTTGGTAGAAATAGCAATTTTCGTAAATTTATTTTTAAAAAACTGAACAATATTTTTATTTTTTTATTTCACATACCTTTCAAGCATACCTTCAACTACAATTCTGTGTAGTTTCATTGTTATAGGCATGTGGGAAATATGTTAAATTATTAATTAGAATATTGTCTTTTCAGCCATGTGTGACATGGCCCGCTGATCGCCCGTTGACTGTTATTCTGCGTGGTGAAAATGCACTTCAATGTATAAAACTTCCCTACAAAAATGTAATATCCTCATATGTTTCACTCATTGAATCAATTTGTTTATTTGTCTTTTTCTCTAAAATTCAGTCCCTGTGGAATGTTATGGCCTGTTGAATTGAATGGTTTCTCGGAAAATCGTCATAAATCCTCAAATCTGACATTTAAAAAAAGAAGCTATACTGTGACGTAGCTTAAAGTCTGCAGATTCTTATCATTTGTTCGGTTTTTCTGAATAATTTGTGAAACATGTGAGGAAATAGCTGTAACGGTGATCCAAGTAATTTCCATCGCCATATTTTTATTGGCATTGCAAAAATATTTGGAATTTAATGTTAATATTTGGTGTAAATATGATCTATAAATATATGATTTAAAAAAATGCCAACAAAATTAACAGTTTGACTTTCCTATATATATAATTAGCTGAAATGACCTAATTTGCATATTTGATGAATATTCATAATTTTTTTTTTCTTCAATTTTTTTTTTTCTTTCAAACCTGTTTGATATACATAGGTTTCATTGATGTATCATGTTCGGTTTTGATTTGATTATATATGCGCATATTAATTAGACGGACTTAGTTATTTTCACAACTTGTTCATATCTGCAGATTCGCAAAAATGGCAAAAATTACTTATTTTGTTTGCTTCTGTTTTCAAAACGGTAATAGATATATGAATTTTCTTTTTTGTATTTTTTTACCACAAAGATGATATTTTAGTGTCTGATAATTTAATTTTATTATTTGTGTCCAAGAAAGTGATGAATTAAGTTGTCAACTTTGTCGAATTTTGCCATTTTTCCCAATTTGACCATATTTGACCGTATAAAATCAAAACGCATTGACCGATTTCAATTCTGTTTTTTGTTTTTTGAAGCTTTCATAACGCTTGATCATTTGCAATCATCAAAAAACATGTGTTTGTTGTACTTATTTTTGTTGTGCTATATTAATTAGCTTCCAGTCTATCAAAATATAATGAAACGGAACTTTAGTACACAGTATTAGCAATTAGGTGGAGAGGGGAAGTATGTATTGTCATGTATCTTTTGTTTCTTTTGTTTGTTTTTTAGTACTTTTAGATCTCATAAGCCGTGTTTATACTAACATGTATGGGGTGCTCTGGGGTTGAACAAAATAAATAAAATGGGTTTAGACAGTCATAATTTACGTCATCGCCTTGAATTGGGGTTTTTTAATGCATGTTACGATGTTTAGGAACGACCATTATTCGTGTTCTACCACCAGTTTTTTTTTTTTTTTAGACACACCAGTAATATGCATGCATTGTGTTTTTGCATAAAACTTTCTTACCCTCCTTCGAACGATTATGAGGCTCCGAACTCTGTTGTTGCTGATACACACCCTTTGACATGTGACTTGGATTCCAGTCGTTTAGAACGACAGACGACATGTACCTTACAGGTGAAGTCCTTGGCTCACCTGCAATGTTTGTCTTGCAGTTGTCTGGTTTCGAGTCACAAGAGTGTGAGCGATGTCTTTTCCAAGCTCTTGTAGCATGCTAGACCGTGTCAAATAAAAATCGAAGGAAGTTTTGTGCAACTTGCGGAAATTAAAGATCCCATTTATACAATAACCGTCTCTCCATTTACCGGCCTGGTACTGAGTGGGTTAAAATGTATCATAATTATTTTCTTTGATTGGGTAGAATTTCGCTTATACAATATCATCTGCAATTGGTGAAGAAATATTTTGTTTGTAAGATAACGGTATGTATTTAGAAGTAACGGCACTAAATGGAAAAGGCACCAAGCAACGTAGCATATTAGGCCTAAATGCAAGTCATGAGATGTTTGCCAAATAAGAAAAAACTGGGTGATATATAGGCCAATATATTTCGTTCATATATATTTTTTTATTTTTTTGTCTTTAAACAAAATAATAAATCGATGGCTCGAAATGTGAAAACTGTCGGCTTCCTTACTTGATAGAGATTGTACTTTGTCCTTGGTGGTTGCTGTCCCGTATTGTCCCATATGTGCTTGCTTGTGTCATCCTTTTGCGAATTCTTGACCGTTTGATCTTTCGTATCATGTTGAACTTGATGGTTATCTTTGACTTTGTCTTGAGGATATATTTGATTGGTATTGGTCCTCTTCTCTTCTGACTGGCCTCTGTCGAGGGTCTTCAAATCCGTTGGTTGCAGTTCATCTTCTGCGTCGAAGTATTCTTCAGAGGAGCGAGTGTCCACAGGCACTTCTTTCTTGGCAACACCTCCGTAGGTTTTGTCGTCGCAAGATTTAAACCTATCCCTACATTTTTTTGATATTCTACTTGTGGTGTCTTTAAATGTTGGAAGTGTCCACGGCATCTGAAATGTACCAAATACACCAAAGAGGGAAAAGTGTTTTTTATAAATCTGGAGCTACATGTAGGCTTACAGGAGTAAATGATTCACTGTCAGTCTTTATTTGAGAAAGAGTAAAAGAAGTGGTCTTCACTTACTGAAGCCAGTGCTGTTGCGCGTGTGTCTTATTGTGGGGGGGGGGAAGGGGCATATATAATATAGAGTGAATGAATTACGAGGGGTCCGGGTGGTTTCGAATAAGATCGTACATGTATTACCATTTTATTTTTCATAGTTACGTTCTGTTTTCCCCCTTCCTTTCGTGCTCTCTCTCTCTCTCTCTCTCTTCTATGGTGGCCCTGAAGGGACATCGCGAATAGACTAAATCGTGAAAAATATGCGATAAAATTCACGATATCGTCAATTTTATCGCATATTTTTCACGAAGAAATTCACGAAATTGACGATATCGTAAACTTTATCGTGAACTTTTCACGATGAAATTGACGATATCGTGAATTTTATCGTGAAAAGTTCACGATATAAAGTTCACGATATCGTCAATTTTATCGTGTACTCTATCGTGTACTCTCCTGACGGGCGCTTCGTAAACAAAACCAGCCCTAGCTGGGGGAGACAGAGAGAAGGAAAAAAGGGAAAGGGAAAGAGAAGATAAAAGGAAAGAAAGAATAATAAGAAGAAAAGAGGGAAACGGGGGGGGGGCGAAGGGCTCTTGCCTCCTCCTCACTCCCCCCCCCCCTCCCCGCCAAAAAATAAATAAGGAGAGAGAGAAGGGAAAGGGAAAGGGAAAGAAAATATAAAAGGAAAGAAAGAAGAGGAAGAAGGAAAGAGGGAAACGGGGGAAGGGCGAAGGACTCTTACCTCCCCCCCCCGCCAAAAAAATAAATAAGAGAGAGAGAGAGAGAGAGAAGGGAAAGGGAAAGAAAGGAGAGGAATAAGAGGGAAACAGGGGAAGGGCGAAGGTCTCTTGCCTCCTCCCCCCCCCCCGCCAAAAATAAATAAGAGAGAGAAGGGAAAGGGAAAGAAAATATAAAAGGAAAGAAAGAAGAGGAATAAGAAGGAAAGAGGGAAACGGGGGAAGGGCGAAGGGCTCTTGCCTCCTCCCTCCCCACCCCCCGCCAAAAAAATAAATAAGAGATAGAGAGAGAAGGGAAAGGGAAAGGGAAAGAGAAGATAAAAGGAAAGAAAGAAGAGGAAGAAGAAGAAGAAAAGAGGGAAACGGGGGCGAAGGGCTCTTGCATCCCCCGCCCAAAAAATAAATAAGAGAGAGAGAGAGAGAGAGAGAAGGGAAAGGGAAAGAGAATAAAAAAGGAAAGGAAGAAGAATAAGAAGAAAAGAGGGGCTCTTGCCTCCTCCCCCCCCCTCCCGCGCCAACAAATAAATAGGAGAGAGAGAGAGAGAGAGAAGGGAAAGGGAAAGGGAAAGAAAATATAAAAGGAAAGAAAGAAGAAGAAGACGGAAAGAGGGAAACGGGGGAAGGGCGAAAGGCTCTTACCTCCCCCTCCCCCCTCCCGCCATAAAGGGAAAGAGAAGGGAGAGGGAAAGAAAATATAAAAGGAAAGAAAGAAGAGGAAAAAGAATAAGAAAAGAGGGAAACAGGGGCGAAGGGCTCTTGCCTCCTTTCTTTTCTTTCTTTTCCTTTCTTTCCTATTCTCCCTCTTTTTCGTTTTTCTCTTTCTTTCTTCTCTTTCCCTTTCCTTCTCTCTCTCTCTCTTATTTATTTTTTGGCGGGGGGCGGGGGGACGAGGCAAAAGCCCTTTGCCCCCGTTTCCCTCTTTTCTTCTTCTTCCTCTTCTTTCTTTCCTTTTATCTTCTCTTTCCCTTTCCCTTTCCCTTCTCTCTCTCTCTCTGATTTATTTTTTGGCGGGGGGGGGGGGGAGGGGGGAGGGGGGGAGGGGGGGCAAGAGTCCTTCGCCCTTCCCCCGTTTTCCTCTTTTCTTCTTCTTCCTCTTCTTTCTTTCCTTTTATCTTCTCTTTCCCTTTCCCTTTCCCTTCTCTCTCTCTCTCTGATTTATTTTTTGGCGGGGAGGGGGGGGGGGGGGGGGAGTGAGGAGGAGGCAAGAGCCCTTCGCCCCCCCCCCCCCGTTTCCCTCTTTTCTTCTTATTATTCTTTCTTTCCTTTTATCTTCTCTTTCCCTTTCCCTTTTTTCCTTCTCTCTGTCTCCCCCAGCTAGGGCTGGTTTTGTTTACGAAGCGCCCGTCAGGAGAGTACACGATAGAGTACACGATAGAGTACACGATAAAATTGACGATATCGTGAACTTTATATCGTGAACTTTTCACGATAAAATTCACGATATCGTCAATTTCATCGTGAAAAGTTCACGATAAAGTTCACGATATCGTCAATTTCGTGAATTTCTTCGTGAAAAATATGCGATAAAATTGACGATATCGTGAATTTTATCGCATATTTTTCACGATTTAGTCTATTCGCGATGTCCCTTCAGGGCCACCATACTCTTCAACACTCGTGCAATTTAACAGAGATCTTCACTGCAACGTGTTGCACAATTTTGTTGACGAGGAGGAAAAGAGAGAGTTAAGACAAATCTCAATACTCAGAGGACAAAAGTGGCTACATTTAAAAAAAAATTCTCTGTTATTGTCAGAAAATTGACATAAAATGCCAGAATGATAAATTACAAATCTCAGACATAATCAACTTATGCGTCAGTGATGTCTCTAAAAGAGAGCGGGGTCGACACATGGATACCCCCCCCCCTCCCCGCGCACGTGTGCAGGCCTTTATAAGGTGAAGAACACGGGGAAAGGATAAAGATCTCAATCAGATTACAGAAAATGGCTTTAAGAATTAGATTTGAATTTAATTCAAATTTTAATTATAATTTAATTAAACTTTTGAATTTCAATATGTTAATTCACATTTTAGACTAATTCATTTTTATTTCATTGCGGAATTACGATCTATGTATAGGCCATTGTCACACATAAAATGTTTTGGAGTGAGGAATTCCCATAACCAAAAGGGAGAAAGATTGCCCACATAAAGGAAATATTTATTCCGGCTTATTGGTTTTGATTGCCTCTCGCCCGCTCCCCTCCAAACGAAAAAAGCTAGCCACTATGCTTTTGCATAGGGCGTTGGGGAAAGGGGGAGGGGGTGTTAAGTATAGTCCCTCACTTTAGGAAACTCCGTGACCTTATTAAATTACATTAAACAAAAGGTTTTGTTTGTGATTATTCGCTGTTATTCACAGGAACAACTCAGACAAGGCTACACACAATGGATAATATAGGACCTATACTTTGTTTTTACGTCATTACAACATTTTAAAGCCTATTAACAGAAAAGTAGGTATTACAATGAATGGAACTTTTCTTCTTTGGAATCTGACATTGCTCATGACGGTCAAAAGGTGTTAATTGCAGCATATAGAGAATATAAGGCCTATCAAACTTGAACGCCCCTATCCCGCCAGTGCACTATGCCCAGTCATCGTGACGCCATCATGACGTCATGAGGTAAACAAACTACGTTAATCATTTTGAAAAATATTTGTATTTAGACTACATGAATTTCTACAAAGATATAGGCTGGCAGATATATATATATATAGCTCTACAATGCATTGTAGTTATTAATTAAGAATGTAGTTATACTCACAGTCGTCAGCAAGTCATGACGTCATGAGGTAAACAAACTACGTTATAACAATAATCATTTTCAAAACTATTCGTATTTAGGCTAAATGAATTTCTACAAAGATATAGGCTGGCAGATATATACAGCGCTACAATGCATTGTGATTATTGATTAAAAATGTAGTTTTACTCACAGTCTTCAGCAAGTTGAAGCAAGTAGACCCAATGGTTCTATCCGAGGGCTCGTCTGAACGGAATGACACTTTAATATGCATTCAATGTTGATAAACCCGTGTAGCGCGCGCGCGTGAGCGAGTTTAACCATCAGGGACGAGATACGTCAGACGTACTAAAGAACATCAGTCTTTCTTCAGACCCTCGTTGCCATTTTACTTTCAATTTTCGGGTTCAACTAAACTAATATCATAGACCTAACAAAGCTTATGATAACCACTTCCTAATTTATGCATCAAGTCTAAATCGAAAGAAAAATAATACGTTAATCCTACAATTGAATCTGTTTTTTTGTTTGTTCTTTAATGTGTATCACCACATCGTTGACAGAAAATGAGTTTGAGATAATGAATATATAAATCCAGAAAAAACTTTAAAAACTTTAAAACCATGAATCTAGCTCTTTCTGGCACAAAGTGGTACAACCTACAGTAGAGGAGGCTGGGGCACACTCAGGCAAAATCCAATCAGGGCATAGGAAGGCCTACACGAAAAAAGTGCCCCAAAATGGTAACTTGTGCTAATCGGCAAGCACGTAGCCACGGGGGGGGGGGGGGGGCACGTGCCCCTCATTTTTTCTAAGATCGGTTGAAATTGTTTGGACCCCTCCACAGGACGTCGATCGATTACATGTATGTGCCCCCAAACATCAAACTCTGGCTACGGCGCTGCTAATCGGCATAATTTTAGACCGCAGTAAACTTGGAAAACGTGGGTACATGCAGCTTCATGTGTAAACTGAATTAGAATTATTAGAAGAATACTAATTAAACATGATTGCTTTTTCTATAAAAAGCCTAGATAATTTAAATTAAAGCCGTTGGCCTTTAAAAAAAACACTTCAATTAGAGGGCATATGCCTATATCTTATTGATTCATAGCTATGTATTGGTAAAACTGCTAATATTTAATGATTGAGTATCATGACTTCAATATTTTCACGATTTCATACCAAGTTCTTCCATTAAAACAGCCCGTTGGTTTGTATCTTTTTTAACACAAATTGTCATTATCAACTATAAGCAGTAGCATCATGTTAAGCAGTTCAAGTACAAAATATTAAAATCAATGGTTGAATGTTCGAATAGGCTCATAGGAAATTAACTTTTCAAGTCAGTTATATTGATGCAGCGGTCGTCAAATACAATTTTAAGTTTTACATGACGCTTATTTATACACGAATATATATCATGGTCATACAATTTGTCTACGTATTCCTATCTAACACCCTCCCCCTATATCCTCATCATACTATAATTAGCCTGCATGTATACGAAAACATACTTGAGTAAGAAGAATGGAAACTAGAAACACGAAACCGCAACAACAACGAGGAATACAACACTCATTGCAGACTGAACGACGGCTATGCGTATTTGGGAATTCCCAGTGACCTTTCGTCGTAGGGGAAACCCCCATTAGGTCATCGATCTGACTCTCGCGCAGAGCGCGCGCACACACGTAGCCATCCCTCGATTGTGAATGTGCATAGACCTCTAACAATACGTTCATGGTGTGTGCATTCACCGACTCGAATAAAGGTAAATAGCTTTTGTTACTGTTTATTATACGAGGCCATAGTCGTCAATAGATTCATTCAACTGACCGTGCAAATGTTAACGGGTGAGTAGACACACCGAAACGTTATATTATTCACTTGTTATTTGTGTACTGGTACTGGTACGTAATAATAATATTATTAATATTCACCAAGTTCAGCTTCCTCGTTATGTCATGAATATGAAACAACTGCACAGACGTTGTCTTTGCGTATTGTTAGATTATTATATCATTTTTCACAGTAAAATGGACAAATAAATGATAATGAATAGTTATATATAATTTTAGGAGTCTTTTTTTCCCTGCTTGTTGTCCAATGGTATCCGCTCTTCGATTAACCGGTGCGGCGATACAGAGAGATAGTATTTTCATACGTATTCCCGGTTGAAATATAATCAAATGTTTCAGTCAAGTTTCAGAGAGCATGTAAAAGTAATCTTTTAAGGGTTGTCAGTCTCTTTCTGGTAGAATTTTATCAATCCCATGTTAATATTGTTATTTGGATGTAAACAAAATTAACGTAACTTGGCTCGTTGACTTTTTGCATTTGTTGTTGTTGTTGGTCTGTTTTTGTATAGCCGGTAATCGCCTACATGGTTAAACAATTTAGTGTAGAGAAAACGCATACAAAAATAACCGAGTAGAAAAATTAAATGAATTTTATTTTAGTTATTGATTTCTCTATCTCTATTGAGAAAAAAAAGAGGGGAGGGGTGAAGTCGCTTGGATTTGGATTATACCGGGGTGTACAGCTGAAGCCTTCAAATCCATACCCATCGTAATTTCAAGGGTCATTTTTTTTTTTTTTTGTAAGTACCCATGATCAGGAATTTGGATGGAAAAGCGAAATGATTTCAAATATTTTTGCGTGTGGGATTTGCACTTTAGCAAAAATAATTATGGATGAGGTATCAATTCATTGATATTTTCCGTTTTTTTTTTTTTTTTTTTTTTTTAAAATCTCATTATAGTCATTCATCCAATATCCTGTCAGAATATGAAAAATATTGTTTTTGTGAAGTCAACAATTGAATCGGGTTCTAGAGCAATCGCACTGGCCAAGATGAATAGAAATCTTTTCCTTTTCAGTTCTCGGGAATATCTACCTAACTCTCAAAACCTCAATTCATTCTTTCAAATATTATACTTTTTTTATAATGATTGCAGATTAAATGCATACCAATTATGATAACTTTGTAGCTTGCCTTTAAACATGTTATTGAATGGAGTCAAATTTCACCAAAGATGAATAATTAGTACTTTGTCAAATGAGCTCAAAACGTAAACTTTCTTCTTCACATCTAGAGATCAAGATATTCCCCTTGAACACGTGGTAATTTCTTTCGGATATGGAACAGGAGAGCAAAGAAGGGCGGGAAAACGGAGGAGAAAATGACACAAAGGACACCAAAGAGGAAGAAATTACTCAGACTGCAGACACAGAAGTAGCAGAGAAGCTTGGAGTAGAACGCGATACAGGGAATGGCGTAGCTCCGATTGTGGATGATGATATTGAGACAGACTCTTGCCAAGGTCCTGAAGGTAGGCATAGTCAGTGATACGGTTTGAATTCTTTTTTATTGTTAATTTTTTTGCAATTCATACATGTATATAAGCTGTGCAATTCATTTTGCATAATTATAAAATGAAAAATTGCACCCCGACCCGGCCCCATTGCTGTTTAGATTGTCTGATGTTTAGATATTATCTTTCGTATAGGACTAAAATAATGTATAATCAAGACAAGCGTTAGTGTAGTATTGATGTGTAATGATAGATAACATAATCAAACTAGTAAAATAAAATAAGACTTTTCTTCCAATTCTTTGTTAATAAGAATTTACCGATAAAATAAGCAATTTAGTTGTATTTCTTCCCATCATCTGGAATAATCTGCGTATACTCTGAATATTTCTGCCATTATATTTTTTTCATGGTATATTTCTTTCGTGATAAAGTGAAGAAAATAAGATCTTTAATACGGAGACCGATTCTTCTGAAAATCCATTTGAGTTCAAATTACCAGCTTTGTCAAATCTTTTTTTTTTTATACACCTTTATTGAAGGGGACATATTTCTGTTAATGTACATGACTTTATTAAGATAAAGTTAAGTTCTAGGCATGCAATATAATTGGGAAAGATCAATTATGTAGTAAATAATAATAGGTGTTTAGTGTAGGACTTTGGAATCGTCCAAATGATACGAAATCGTGTCTGTCTAGTTAAAGAGCCTTTGCAATTTAGACAACATAGGCATACATGTGGGACTACTTACACAATCATGATTGTGGCATGAAAAGCTTGGTCCGAACACGTCAGGTATTTCTCATCATATTTCGAATTGGAGGGTATTTGAAGAGCAATCATTTTCAGGATATTTTTTTTCTACAATGATATTCTACCAGATTTACACCAAAAATGAAAAATATGAAAGCTCAGAAGTTAGTTTTTCACCTGGACCAGAATTCAGCCTTCTCTCAACCTCAACTTCTCACCCTTTTCTAGCTAAACCTGGAAAAGAAAACACTTCGGAGGAGCCGTCCAAAAAGGTGCAATCAGAAAGTGACAGTGCTCAACCGACGGTGGAATCCCAGCTCCCAGAAAATGCAAGTGATGTGGAAACGAAAGCAGGTGAAGGTGCGCTTTTACTGTAAATAAAAGGGGAAATATACAATTATCATGTTGGGAATATATTCGACATATTATACATTATTTTAAACAGTATGTATCAAACGTGAAATGTCTGCATTCCGCAGTGTGTGTACGCGTAGCAAAATATCTCTTATTATGCATAGACATGCATGACGATCTCTTATCGCATTATAATCACGAATATATTGTATTGTATTTGTATTGTATTGTATTGTATTTATTTTCCGTCATTTAAAAAAAATATCAACATATTTATATTTACAATCATAAAGACACACTTATAAAAAAAAAAGAAGACTGAGGGATGGCCCTACTAAGCGTTGTTAGCATAACAATGCTGGTTTACGGAAAAAAGATAGTACAGGAGTAAGGAAAACTTACAGCAAAATAAGAACTTACAATAATGATAAGAGCAAATTCGAGTAAAACAAGAAACAAGAGAGAAAGTTAGACAAGTAAATTATTTATATATTGAAATATATTTGATTGTTTTGAACTGGTATTGCTCTAAGTATCAATCCCTAAACAGTTACATTTAAAAATATTGTGGTGATTTATTCTATTTGGAAGAATCAATAAAAATAGTATGAAATACTTAAACATGATTGTTACCTATGACATAGTCCGGAGAAAAATGTAAAGTCTCAAGAAGTCTGTTCACCTCTGCTTGGTTACCTTTTTTGAACAGAGGTCAAGGAGCCATATGATGAAGCTCAAAATGCCACTGAAGATAAAAACATTGCACAAGGGAAGGCAGACCAGACAAAAGCCTCAAATTCAGAAGAGCAGTCGGATCGTGATTCCAGTCAAGGTAGGTTTGAAGTGACCATCGTTCTCACACTTAATAGTGAACAGTGTTAAACTTCCTTGGCGTATGGGCGACCGAGGGCGACCAACGATTCAAAGTTGCATCCCCTTAATACATTGCAAAGTGGATGTGAACTCGTCTGTATCCCTTCTCCTGTTTTACTTTTCATTGATTGTAGAAACAGGATGGCGTAAAATGCATGTAAACGCTTAAAGGAAACCGAATCCCAAGTAATAACTTTACTAATTCTGAGAGATTTATTTTATTATTGCCCATAAATCTTCAAGATTCCCCACCAAAGTGTATGAGAGAGGTATAAAGCAAAAATAAAGTACAGTTTCTCAGCACGACATGGGCATCGCCATTTTCTTGATAATGTGACGTACTATGCGAAGTCGTTTATCAAGCAAATGAATTCAAATTTATGGATGCTTCTTTCCCAGACGTGTGTGGTGATGAAACATTTCATTCACCTGCTATTATCCTTTGTACTATAATTGCAAGAACGCAAATTACATGAATAAGTTAGTGCTCTTCTGGGGTGAAGGTTTCTCACAAATGAAATAGATTTGCCAACTGCTAAAGTGTAGTATGTATAAATGAATTTTGTTACAATTGTGCCCCTATTATTTATTTTTCACCTAATATAATTTCTATCATCTCAGTTATTTTTTTGTTGATGAAAAGTAAAGGTTTCGTTATTGATTTAAAAATTCTTTCCAACTAAAGCTTGGTGCATGATACATGTACAACTTCAACAGGTACGTCACATTTTCAAGAAAATGGTTGCGCCAATATCATGCTGAAAGGCATCACATCATGCCAAGAATATCTTTATTTATCTTGTACATTTTCGTAAGATATATTGTACATCAAAGGGCAGGCATACATCTCGTTTTTCAGAATACCTACACTTATTCTTTAGGTTTAGGTTTCTTTAAGAGTACCGAAGAGTGACGTCATACTGGCCAAGTTTGGTCAAGTTTGCTGGTTCCAAAAAATCTTGTGCTATAGGCCTACAATGACGTGGTGATCACACCAGCGCCACACACTGACTTTGTCCTGCTCCAGCCCGTTGCTTGAATGATTTTGCGGTGAACCTCAGTCACAGCTCTGTTTTTGGTACCAGTAACCTGGACGGCGAGCGAATATAACGTTCGCACTTCAGTACTCATTACTATAATAATAATAATAATAATAATAATAATAATAATAGCTAATTCTTATATAGCGCTTGACAGGACCGAAGGCCCTCTCAAAGCGCTTTACAGATATATATATTATTATCCTGTTCAAAATATATGTCATCCATTCAACTTTTTTTTTAGGACCGTCATGCTACCTAATTTATATGTTCAATACTTTCGCTAATATGTTCCTACTTGCAAAATAGGTATATCTGAAAAGATATGAACTTTCATATTTCAGAATAGTTCTTGAATTTGATCCACTTTAAAACATTTCCATATAACATAAAATAATGGACTGAACATATTAAGTTCTGCTAATGTGACCTTCATTGTTCTCTGCACATTATTTATTTTTGTAATCTGTAGCGGATTCAGGAACCGATCAAGTGGAAACATCTAGAACGGTGCAAGATCGGGATGGCGGCCCTCCACGAACAGCTGCTGATTCCCCGTCAGAACTCGCGGGAAATAAAGGTGCGATCTTTAAAATTTAGGCAGATGTTTAGTATTATTTGGTATTTTTAGTTAGTATCCGAAGAGTATACTCTGTTCCTTAACGTGTGGAGTAAGGTATGTAATACACCTGTTATTACAAAACAAAATATTGCGTTCGTGTTCTTCAAAAATAACTTTAAACATGACCAACCTGCAAAACTTATGACCAACCTGCAATTTCTGCCTTTGGCACAATGCAGAACAAAGTCAAGTCACTAGAAACCTGTTAAGCAATACTTGATTCATTTCATGTCTTCAGGAATTAAAGAACCAAATGATAAGACTATAGACGCCCCAACAGCTCAAAATATCACACGAGACAAGAAGGATGGCTCAACATCTAATGGGACTCAAGAAGCCTCGCCCGGTTCAGGTTAGTTGGAAATAACTAAAGGAAACAATGTTCAAATAATCATTAAACAACGCTAACTTTAGCATATTCTGTCCAATGCCGAATTAAAGTGTAGACTTCATCTGAACCCGTTCCATGTCAAAAATTCGAACTGTGAACAAGGATTGCTAAAATTGTCTTGATACCCAAATACGCAAAGGTGTGATCACATTGTGGTAATCACACCTTTGCGTATTTGGGTTGCGTATTGCTGCGTATTTATGGCAAGCCGTTTTAACATTTATTCCTTTTTCTTGATAAATTTTCCAGAACGTGGTGAGAACTAGTTTGTGTAATGAGGGCTTTAAGCCCCCATCACACCAAACTAGTTCTCACTACGTTCTCGAAAATGTTGCCAAACGGGCTCGAACTGTGTGCGAACGGAGTTGAACATTATAGCAACAGTTCCGATCTGTTTAAGGACTGTATGGACGGGCTCGAACTGGACTAATGTCTCTAATACGATTCTAGTTCGTTCATTCACAGTCAACAATACGTCCAGCTTGCCTGTACCCGTCCACAGTCAGTTCATATCAAGTTTAGATCGGGTGAATTTGACATTTCCAAGCAGTCCAAAGTCCAAACCATTTTTACTAGTTCGGAACTTGTTCTAACTAGTTTATAACCCAACGACCCCGTTCAGAGACAGTTCAACTCGTCCTTAGTGGTTCGGTGCGTCCGAACGCGCTCCTATCAAGCTGTGCAATCCCGTCCTGATTCGAGGGCTATACAAACCCAGCGCGTTCTTCCTAATTGATGCTCGACCACACTACGTTGGAATACGTTCCTAGTAGGATCGTAGTACGGCAATTCCGTTCGTAGTACGTTCATCTCGCTTAAGTACGTTGTCACTCCGTCTAATTGCAGGACGGGGAAAATTTGGAACAGGCCCAAAGTTCTAGAGAACCCTTCCCGTCCAAGCCAGTCCGAACCCGTCCATGAAGTTCTTAAAAAGATCGTAAATAGTTGCTATTAAATACTTTCACTCCGTTTGCACACAGTTTGAGCCCGTTTGGCGACATTTTCCAGAACGTAGTGATAAATAGTTTGGTGTGATGGGAGCTTGACTTGAATGTCTTGATCTGCAAAGCTTGAAGCGTTAAAGTTGAACGGGAATGAGGAATGGTGAGAACGCGCTAGGTTTTTATAGCTCCCAAGTCAGGACGGGATTCCATACGCTCTAGGAGCGCGTTCGAACGCACTAAGAATGAGAGGAGGACGAGTTAACCTGTCTCTGAACGGGGTGGTCGGGTTAAAAACTGGTTAGAGCAAGTGGTGAACTAGTAAGAATGGGTTTGGACGTATTGGGAACGAGGTAGAACTAGTTAATAATGGGTTTAAACTGACTACGGACTGGCTTGGACTGCCTGGAAATGGAAAGCTTACCCGATGTGAACTCGATATGACTTGACTGTGGACGGATTACAGACGAGATGGACGTATTGAGGATTGTTTATGGACGAACTAGGAACGTACTGAGAACTAATTTGGTGTGATGGGGGATTTAGCACCTCTGCAGGCGTTCGCATTGCGTTTCTGCTCCGCTGCTGCAGCTGATCAGGCTGCGATTGCGCAGCGACCATCCCTGAGCCTTCTGATCTGCCAGTGTCACAAATAAAGTATAAAATTATGCTCATCTGAAGATAATTTGATGTATAAAACCCCTGGGCTTCTGGGGGCTCCGCCCCCTGGACCCCACACCAATTTGTGTCCTGCCAGTGTCACAAATAAGGTATAAAAATTGCTCATTAGAACGTAATTTATTGCCCCAAACCCCTGAGCTTCAGGGGGCTCTGCCCCCTGGACACAACACCAATTTGTGTCCTGCCAGTGTCACAATTAAGGTACCAAAATTTGCTCATCTGACGGTAATTTAATGTATAAAACCCCTGAGATTCTGGGGGCTCCGCCACCTGGACCCCACACCAATTTGTGTCCTGCCAGTGTCACAAATAAGGTATCAAAATTATGCTCATCTGACAGTAAGTAAATGCCTATACCCCCTGAGCTTCTAGGGAATCCACCCCTTGACCTACGCCGAGAAACGTTCAGCGGGGCCTGCATGTAAGAGTGTGGTGATGGGGAATTTCCTTTTGTCCACCCCCCCCCCCCAAAAAAAAAAAAGTGGGGGGGGGGGAGGCAAAACGCATTTTTGCCCCCCCCCCCAAAAAAAAAAAAAAAAAACGCCCCCCCCCCCTCCAAAAAAAAAAAAAAAAAAAAGCAGTAAAGGAGTAAAGATGGTTTATTTTTAACCCAAAAGTACATAACAATAATAAAACCAGAATTAAATCACATATAAAATTCCATTCAAAGAAAAGGAAAGTTAACAGGAATTAAATTTCCTATAAATTGCGCATGCCACCTATGGAGGTTTTTTATAATAGCGATACGCGCATATCGTAGACATATAGTGAGAGAATGGGAAAGCGTGTCTCTTTTTTGTTATAGGGGTGAGAAGACATGAGCCCCTGAACGCTGGCGTACTGATGGGGGGGGGGGGTCATTTCTTATTCGATTCCAGTGATTTACAAATGTTGCTGAAATGACATGAATTTCCAGTATTTTTTCTCAATTTTTGTGTAAGTCATACCTTTTTATGCGTTTGTTCGAAAATTAGAAATTCCCAAATTTACAGTCGGGCCAAAAATATGCATGGTCTGCAAAACCGCTGGGCTCGGGGGCTTGAGCCCTCTCACTTTTTGAAAAAGTATGTTACACAGAAAAAGAAAGAAAGAGAGAGAGAAAAATTAAGTGACCTGCCAATGTCACAAATGAAGTATCAAAATATGCTCATCTGACCGTAATTAAAACTTGAAACCCCCAGAGCTTACGGGGGCTCCGACCCCGGACTCCACCAGGGGCCCTAAGGCGGTCCCCTGGATGCTCATCTGACCATAATACCTAAAAAAAACCCGAGCTTCCGGGGGCTCTGCCCCCTGGACCCCACCAAGGGCCAAAGGCGGGCCCCTGGATACTCATCTGACCGTAATTAAATACTTTAAATCCCTGAGCTTCCGGGCCCTCTGCCCCCTGGACCCCACCAAGGGCCCCAAGGCGGGCCCCTGGATGCTCATTTGACCGTAATTAAATACCTAAAATCCCTGAGCTTCCGGGGGCTCTGCCCCCGGACCCCACCAAGGGCCCTAAGACGGGCCCCTGGATGCTAACCTGACGGTAATTAAATACCTAAAACCCCTGAGTTTCCCGGGGCTCTGCCCCCTGGACCACATCAATTGCCTTAAAGAGGGACCCTGGATGCTCATCTAACCGTAATTAAATACCTAAAACACCTGAGCTTCCGGGGGCTCTGCTCCTTGGACTCTCCGCCAATTAGTGACCTGCCAGCGTCACAAATAAGGTATCTAAATATGCTTATCTGACCGTAATTTAATGCCTAAAAACCGTGAGCTTCCGGGGGCTCAGCCCCTTGACCCCCTGCCGAGGCTCAGGCCCTGGACCCCAAGCCAATTTACGCTCTACCTGATCGTTATAAAGAGATGGTTTATTGATTTCAAACTTGACTGAATTTGGTATCATTGCAATCGAAAAATTACATTGAGTAAAATCATTACATTTGTGTGACTTGTACATTCGAGCGAAATTTATAAAAGTTGATTGTACTTGACGAAAAATCAACCCACTCACACTATGAACATGACAGACAAAGAAAGCGGACAAAATATACAGTTCCTCAGGTAGACAAAGGAACATCTCTTCACTGCTATTATGTAAATTGGTGAATATGCATGTGTCGCCTGTTCTACACATTTTTATATAATAGCAGTGAAGGGATGTTCCTTTGTCTACCTGAGGAACTGTATATTTTGTCCGCTTTCTTTGTCCGTCATGTTCATAGTGTCAACGCCCCCAAAACATCGTAAGTCAGCTGATTTTTGAAGTGACGTCACAATATGAACAGCGGGCCGCTCAGCTGAAATGATTGAGGACGGTGCGAGTTGCAGTTTGCGTGCTATTAGGGACTTTTAGATTGAGTGGACGAGAACACGACGAACGCCGACTGATCATGCGTGGCAACGTACTCAACTGCCCATGTTGACTACAGTTAGAATTTTTTAGATTGCACTCGACGATATACAAGCATGCAGGGAGTAACACTATGAATATGATGGACAAAGAAAGAGGACAAAATATACAGTTCCTCATTCTACTCTCAACAATTGCTGTGGTAGACAAAAGAACATCCCTTCACTGCTATTATGTAAAAATGTGTAGAACAACAGGTGAATATGCATGTGTTACCTGTTCTACACATTTGTACATAATAGCAGGGAAGGGATGTTCCTTTGTCTACCTGAGGAACTGTATATTTTATGCGCACGCGGCATACTAAGGAAAATTAGGGAAATTTAGGGGGGGGGGTTTACACACAAAAATTTACCACACCCTAAACCCCCCCCCCCCCCCCCCCCCCCTCTGTGTACGCGCCTGGGTCAGCATGCAAAATGTACTTTGCCTTCCCAGATCAGACACATACACGCTGAAGTGCCCTCAGAATATGTGATTATTTTTCCGATTTTTATGCTCAAATGTGACGGAAAAAAATATAAAACCAAACAAACATTTGTAGAAAGTATCATTTATTCAGTGTATCTCATTTAAAATACCAGAAAAGAGGAAATATCACCACTGGCGGTAAATATATAAACAACGTTAACCCATATCTGAAAATTGCAATGGGTATCCAACATTGTCCCGAATGTGTGATGTAGGGTGTTCATATTGTGACGTCATCGTTGCGCATGTAAAATAACGCCGTCAATTCACTTAGTGAGTAAGTTCAGGAAAGGGTAACAAAATTGCATTTAATTTATTCCTCACAACAGTGAGGGCTTCAAAAGTACTTTGCTCATTTTGTTAATGCTCTCAGCAATCTGTAGAGGTGTAATTTGCCCATTTTCCACATTTCAATGAACCATACTCCACTTTGAAAAACGTTCCGCAGGGCCTGCATGTAACGTGTAAGAGTGGTGGTAATGCAGATTTTTCTTCTGCCCCCCCCCCCCCCCTTCCAAACTTTTTGGCTCATTACATCACTGCCCCTGGAAGGTGAGCCCCCTGGAATGTTTGCCACCCCAATCCCAAACTGCTTCCGGCGCGCCTGCTTATTCCTCGTGTATTTGTAAGCAGTAAACATTAATGTATACTATTTTACAAGTCGTCATTTTTTCTTAACATTTAAGGTGGAATACCCGACAGCAACCTTGAAAAGCTGACCAAGTCTCTTATGGTTGATAAATATAGTGCTCGTTCGCTAGGTCAGACTCTCGGATTCATCCCCACAGAAGTCTATCGGTATTGTGGATATGGTAAACCTAAAGATAGTATTCGAATCTTGCGCATGTTACGGGCCTGGAAATACAGGACCCCTGATGCAAAGCAGATATCTGGTTTGCTGGAGGCGCTAAAGAAAGCAAACCTGAAACACCTGGCAGGCGACTTGCGTTCACAAGAAGGTATGAAGTTTCATTAGTTATCTTCTTTCTACTGATTAGATAATCATCAAAGTGATCGAATAGGTCATTAAACAAATCTACCCAAGGCAATTTCAACATCCTTGTGCGTCACCTATTGAACTTAATGTACAAGGATGACAATCACATATATCATTAGAACATGATTTCTATAGGCAACACAGAGTAATCGATGATTATTGATAAGTTGCATATTAAGTTATTTTTAAGTAGCTCAAACTCCGAAGTCAATAACCTTTTTTTTTTTAAATTCGAATTTTACCGGATATCCATTTCGACCGAAAAGATGTCTCTGCTCCTAGCACTTACACTTCGAAGAAAACTGGACCATGTCACTTCGGTTTAACTATGGGGGTCCCGGAGACAACATTATGGTAAACAGTTCTATTGCGTCTGATGATAAGAACTCTGAACTTTACTTTACCCATTAGGAGCTGAGGAGCAACGGGAAGCGGTCCAAACTAGCGATGGTGATAGTGTTACATCGCCATCCAAGTCAGTTCAACCCACCACCATCAGATCCGACCCATTGACAGAAAACCCAAAATCTTCTCCTTCAGGTAATTTGTCTAAACAATGATTCATCATTCCACAGACAATTTGACTTCCACCTTCTTGCATGTTAAATTTCGATACAAAATTGACATCAAAACAAAATAATGCACGACTCCTGGACTCGAATCGAACGAAAAAGAACTTTCCTTTTGCGTAATAATAATTTTTTTGCGGTATGATCTATATGAACAAACTCTCGGCATTCGCGTTGTTTTGTCCTTACTTTATCCATTGTCACATATAATTACTATATGTATCATATCAGGCTATCAGAACAGGTTATTCTTGTTTTGCCTTTAAAATACTTAAATCAGGTATGGGTACCCGGTAGGAAAAAATACCTTGAATGCTTGAGCACCGTTTAATGGTAGCTCGGTTAAAGTCGGGGTAATAATATGATTGCAGGGCCCTCAGGGAGAACAGTATGAATACTGGGTAAACAAGACATATTATTATTATTTTACATTTTGCCACTCTTCACCCAGGTGGTAAATGGGTACCCGGTAGGATGCGAAAGCCAATGTGGTATGCTTAGCAGTTCGAGCCTAGTCGCTTTTGTTAGAATGCTCCCAAGGAAATAGAGAAAGTGCATACATTGTGTGCGGGCAAGCCAGAATCCGATGACCGGGTAATAATGTAAAGCGCTTAGAAACTTGGATATGCCCTTCGTATTTAGCGCTATATAAGCAAAAATATTATTATTATTATGAAAACGTATCTAATCATCTCCATAAATATGTTTAACAAATGCGAGCTGTGAACAAGGATTTGCTGTAATACATTACATACCTGAGTCTTATAATTTATTTACGATACAATTATCAGATTATGGTAATCTTAGAGAGGTGTTAAATAATATCCCTATCTCACTACAAGACGATTCTGCTGTAATCCCCTGAAATCGACTTTACCTTATTTTCTTTCGTTCAGTGGTGCCAGAAGCGGGACCTGGCACTGACACCAAAGGGGCTCCTGGTAATTATTCTGGACAGACAGATAAAGAGGAAAAGGGAGATCTGCAGAAAACTGATTCCTCTTCAAAACCAAAAGGAACTAGCTCAAAAAAAGGTGCGATGAAAGGAAAGAATAGGGTTGAGTTTGATAATTATTGGTGGCCAGGCCAAAGATATTTGATGTTCCGTACGTTACCAAGTCTTCAATTTACATTGTATGTGTCACTTCACTTTTTCTGAAACAAGCTCTAGTAGGGTTATATACTTGATGCAATAGGTCGAGGTGTTGTGGTCGAATTCATACGTCACCGGACTGTCGATCACAAGGTCCGCGGTTCGAGTGCCGCCGTAACACATATGTCCTTTGGCAAGACATTGATCTACATTTGCTATACTCTACCCAGGCGAGGTTAATGGGTACCCGGTAGGAAGAAATTCCTTGAATGCTTGAGCACCGTTTAATGGTAGCTCGGTTAAAGTCGGGGTAATAATATGATTGCAGGGCCCTCGGGGAGAACAGTATGAATACTGGGTAAACAAGACATATTATTATTATTATTATTATTATTTTACATTTTGCCACTCTTCACCCAGGTGGTAAATGGGTACCCGGTATGATGCGAAAGCCAATGTGGTATGCTTAGCAGTTCGAGCCTGGTCGCTTTTGTTAGAATGCTCCCAAGGAAATAGAGAAAGTGCATACATTGTGTGCGGGAAAGCCATAATCCGATGATCGGGTAATAATGTAAAGCGCTTAGAAACTCGGATATGCCCTTCGTATTTAGCGCTATATAAGCACAAATATCATTATTAATATGAAAACGTATCCAATCATCTCCATAAATATGTTTAACAAATGCGAGCTGTGAACAAGGATTTGCTGTAATACATTACATACCTGAGTCTTATAATTTCTTTACGATACATTATCAGATTATGGTAATTTTAGAGAGGTGTTAAATAATATTCCTATCTCACTACAAGACGATTCTGAGTAATTCTCCTGAAATCGACTTTACATTATTTTCTTTCGTTCAGTGGTGCCAGTAGCGGGACCTGGCACTGACACCAAAGGGGCTCCTGGTAATTATTCTGGACAGACAGATAAAGAGGAAAAGGGAGATCTGCAGAAAACTGATTCCTCTTCCAAACCAAAAGGAACTAGCTCAAAAAAAGGTGCGATGAAAGGAAAGAATACGGTTGAGTTTGATAATTATTGGTGGCCAGGCCAAAGATATTTGATGTTCCGTACGTTACCAAGTCTTCAATTTACATTGTATGTGTCACTTCACTTTTTCTGAAACAAGCTCTAGTAGGGTTATATACTTGATGCAATAGGTCGAGGTGTTGTGGTCGAATTCATACGTCACCGGACTGTCGATCACAAGGTCCGCGGTTCGAGTGCCGCCGTAACACATATGTCCTTTGGCAAGACATTGATCTACATTTTGCTATACTCTACCCAGGCGAGGTTAATGGGTACCCGGTAGGAAGAAATACCTTGAATGCTTGAGCACCGTTTAATGGTAGCTCGGTTAAAGTCGGGGTAATAATATGATTGCAGGGCCCTCGGGGAGAACAGTATGAATACTGGGTAAACAAGACATATTATTATTATTATTATTATTATTTTACATTTTGCCACTCTCCACCCAGGTGTTAAATGGGTACCCTGTATGATGCGAAAGCCAATGTGGTATGCTTAGCAGTTCGAGCCTAGTCGCTTTTGTTGGAATGCTCCCAAGGAAATAAAGGAAAGTGCATACATTGTGTGCGGGCAAGCCAGAATCCGATGACCGGGTAATAATGTAAAGCGCTTAGAAACTCGGATATGCCCTTCGTATTTAGCGCTATATAAGCAAAAATATTATTATTAATATGAAAACTTTTCCAATCATCTCCATAAATATGTTTAACAAATGCGAGCTGTGAACAAGGATTTGCTGTAATACATTACATACCTGAGTCTTATCATTTCTTTACGATACAATTATCAGATTATGATAATCTTAGAGGTGGTCGGTAGTTTCCCCATCTCACTAGAAAACTATACTCTGCTGAGATCCCCCTAAAAAGCGACTTTACATTATTTTCTTTCTTTCAGTGGAGTCAGTAGCAGGACCTGGCACTGACACCAAAGGGGCTCCTGGTAATTATTCTGGACAGACAGATAGAGAGGAAAAGGGAGATCTGCAGAAAACTGATTCCTCTTCCAAACCAAAAGGAACTAACTCAAAAAAAGGTGCGATGCAAGGAAATAATAGGGTTTAGTTTGATAATAACTAGTGGCCAAAGATATTTGATGTTCTGTACATTACCAAGTCCTAAATTTAAATTGTATGTGTCTTTTCACTTTACTTTTTTTAATCGGGCTCTAGTAGGGTTATATATTTGATACAATATCAAGACGTATCCTATTTTATCCATGAACATATCTAAAAAATGCGAGCTGTGAAGGATTTGCTGAAATACTTTACTTACCTGTGACTTATCATTTCTTTATGATACAGTCATCGAATTATGGCAATCTTAGAGGCTATCGGTAGTATCCCCATCTAATTACAAGACGATTCTGCTGTGATCCCCTAAAATCTCTTGTAGGGTTAAATACATGATACAACATGAAGACGTATCCTTACATTTCCATAAGAATTCACCAAAACATCGAGCTGTGAACAAGGATTGTGTAATTACTTTACTTACCTGGGTAATGACTTATCAATTTTCTATAATACAATAATCGGATTATGGTAATCTTAGAGGTGTTTGATAATATCCCTATCTCACTACAAGACGATTCTGCTGTAATCCCCTGAAATCGACTTTACATTATTTTCTTTCTTTCAGTGGAGTCAGTAGCAGGACCTGGCACTGACACCAAAGGGGCTCCTGGTAATTATTCTGGACAGACAGATAAAGAGGAAAAGGGAGATCTGCAGAAAACTGATTCCTCTTCAAAACCAAAAGGAACTAGCTCAAAAAAAGGTGCGATGAAAGGAAAGAATACGGTTGAGTTTGATAATTATTGGTGGCCAGGCCAAAGATATTTGATGTTCCGTACGTTACCAAGTCTTCAATTTGCATTGTATGTGTCACTTCACTTTTTCTGAAACAAGCTCTAGTAGGGTTATATACTTGATGCAATAGGTCGAGGTGTTGTGGTCGAATTCATACGTCACCGGACTGTCGATCACAAGGTCCGCGGTTCGAGTGCCGCCGTAAAACATATGTCCTTTGGCAAGACATTGATCTACATTTGCTATACTCTACCCAGGCGAGGTTAATGGGTACCCGGTAGGAAGAAATTCCTTGAATGCTTGAGCACCGTTTAATGGTAGCTCGGTTAAAGTCGGGGTAATAATATGATTGCAGGGCCCTCGGGGAGAACAGTATGAATACTGGGTAAACAAGACATATTATTATTATTATTATTATTATTTTACATTTTGCCACTCTTCACCCAGGTGGTAAATGGGTACCCGGTATGATGCGAAAGCCAATGTGGTATGCTTAGCAGTTCGAGCCTAGTCGCTTTTGTTAGAATGCTCCCAAGGAAATAGAGAAAGTGCATACATTGTGTGCGGGAAGCCAGAATCCGATGACCGGGTAATAATGTAAAGCGCTTAGAAACTCGGATATGCCCTTCGTATTTAGCGCTATATAAGCAAAAATATTATTATTAATATGAAAACTTTTCCAATCATCTCCATAAATATGTTTAACAAATGCGAGCTGTGAACAAGGATTTGCTGTAATACATTACATACCTGAGTCTTATCATTTCTTTACGATACAATTATCAGATTATGATAATCTTAGAGGTGGTCGGTAGTTTCCCCATCTCACTAGAAAACTATACTCTGCTGAGATCCCCCTAAAAAGCGACTTTACATTATTTTCTTTCTTTCAGTAGAGTCAGTAGCAGGACCTGGCACTGACACCAAAGGGGCTCCTGGTAATTATTCTGGACAGACAGATAGAGAGGAAAAGGGAGATCTGCAGAAAACTGATTCCTCTTCCAAACCAAAAGGAACTAACTCAAAAAAGGGTGCGATGCAAGGAAATAATAGGGTTTAGTTTGATAATAACTAGTGGCCAAAGATATTTGATGTTCTGTACATTACCAAGTCCTAAATTTAAATTGTATGTGTCTTTTCACTTCACTTTTTTTAATCGGGCTCTAGTAGGGTTATATATTTGATACAATATCAAGACGTATCCTATTTTATCCATGAACATATCTAAAAAATGCGAGCTGTGAAGGATTTGCTGAAATACTTTACTTACCTGTGTAATGACTTATCATATCTTTATGATACAGTCATCGAATTATGGCAATCTTAGAGGCTATCGGTAGTATCCCCATCTAATTACATGACGATTCTGCTGTGATCCCCTAAAATCTCTTGTAGGGTTAAATACATGATACAACATGAAGACGTATCCTTACATTTCCATAAGAATTCACCAAAACATCGAGCTGTGAACAAGGATTGTGTAATTACTTTACTTACCTGGGTAATGACTTATCAATTTTCTATAATACAATAATCGGATTATGGTAATCTTAGAGGTGTTTGATAATATCCCTATCTCACTACAAGACGATTCTGCTGTAATCCCCTGAAATCGACTTTACATTATTTTCTTTCTTTCAGCGGAGTCAGTAGCAGGACCTGGCACTGACACCAAAGGGGCTCCTGGTAATTATTCTGGACAGACAGATAAAGAGGAAAAGGGAGATCCACAGACAACTGGTTCCTCTTCAAAACCCAAAGAAACGAAACCCCCAAAAGGTGCAATGCAATAAAAGAATAGAGATTAGTTTGATAATTATTAGTGGACAAGTCCAAGGTATTTGACGTACCGTACGTTGTCAAGGCATAGATGTTCATTGTATGTGTCATTTCACTTCACTTTTTTCTGATATGAGCTCTAGAAGCATTAAGTACTTGATACAATATAAAGACATATCCTTACATCTCCATTAGGATATATCGAATTTTCGAGCTGGAACAAGGATTTGCTAAAATACATTACATATCTGAGTAATCACTTATCATTTCTTCCTAATGCAATCATTAGATTATAGTAAACTTGGGTTGGTCGATGATACCCCAATCTCACATAAAGACGAGACTGCTGTGACCCCCCCCCCCCCCTAGGCCAAAAAAAATCGACAAAACGTGGTGGATCGTGGCTTCATCTTTTAAATCTTCTTCATATCTCGAGCCTTTCTGAATCTTTTAGGGTCGCCGCCATTTCTCTGGTCAACACAAATTTTCATTGCATTCAATTTTTTTTAATATACACCATACCTAATTCCCCTTAAACCCCCTTTCTTCAGATCTAAATTGGTATTTGTCGATATTGTGTTAGATGTATTCAAAAACCTGCTGGAAAATATCCAATCGTAAACAATGGCTTTTGAGACAATATTGTTTCCATTATTTCAAATAATTTTTACCTTCATACGAATATGTGACATTAAAAACCATTACTTTAAATGCTTGTATAAACTATATTCTGCACACAGTACCCTGCAATCCCCCACCGAACCCAACAACTCCAAATTCAGGGTCCAAAGATCCGAAAGACGAAGAGGGAGCTAGGGAAAGGAAGACTAAAGAATTGTCAGAAGAAGAAAAGAGAGCTACAGAAAATAAAGCTAATGAACTGAAACTTAGCAAGGAGGGCGCTGCAGCTGCCGGAAATGGTACCAAAGAAGATGGGACCCCGAAGCAGAAAGCTAAGGAAGAGGGAGTTGAAGCAGGGGGTACTGCACTCCCTGCTGTGGATGCAGAGGAATCCCTTGAGCATGTCAGCAAAGACCGTCCTGTATCCATCTCAGTGTGTACATCGGCGTATGACTACAACGTACAAGGCCTTGTATCCTTCCTGAAAGATATTACGAAGGATCATCCGAAACTGATCGAAGAAGTCAAGGTCCATGCGCTCCCGTACAACGATCTTGATCATTATACATTTCCAAAAGATCACCCGGTTGATGTGATGCTTCTGTGCCACTCTATCAACAACAGAAGGTTTGCCATTACAGACGTCATGGATGCCCTGTACGATGAGTATCTTCCATACTGTGCGAGAGTCGTAGGTAAGTACTGCTCCTTCTCAGTAAAACGGCTTGCACGGGATGCACTGCGAGAAAGTAATGTTTCCATGATCTGTAAGATTATGAATCAAGGGGTATCGCGAGATCATTCTGATTGTAGGCTTTGTCTGATCACATTGGCAGACAAGTTAGCTGAAGGTCCCCACCCCTCCCCCCAAAAAAAGAATGTCGTCATATTTCCAAATATGTTTCCAAAATGGCGACAAGGGCAAATGTAAAAAAAAAATGGAAGTGGCTCTGAATATATTCGACTCTCGCTTTCAGAGATTTTTTGTTTGTTAACGAACAAAGTAAGTTTCGGGATGTGCCGATAAGGAACACAAACTAAAATACTTTAGCTGAGATTTCGCGGGGGATGGGGGTGGGAGGATGGAGTGTAATTTCCAATATATCATTCGAACGACACCCCGGACATTTGTAGTGTGGCCTTTGTCCTTTTTTGATGTGATTCTGTGTGATTCAATAAATCTGAAAAGGGGCAATGTTCAAGATCATGTTAACAAATCTTTGGAAAATTCATGAAAATATAATTTGAAATGAATCCTATCTTGTATAATGCTGGAATATTTCATGCTATTTTCGAAAAATCCTGTTTTCTGAATTTTTCCAGGAAAGAACAAGATGGGGGTGATAGTCCATGACTTTGAAGATATGAGAGAAACAGTTCAATCATCTCGCATGAGTTCATTCAAGTACAAGCAACCAAAGGCCTTCGAGACTACCAGCCTTCAGATAATATGCGGACATATCGGGAAGGAAGAGAAGGACCTAACTCAGATGCTAAAAGCAGACCGAGAAAAGCTCCCGGAGTTCCTGAAGAATGCGTCAAAATTTCCCGAACAAATGATGGAGCAAAAGACAGAGAAACAAGGCTATACAAAAATGGTGAAAGATGGGATTGTTACGGCGGGAAAAAAAATGTCTTCCTGTAAGTAATGCATGACAACATCAGTGTTTTTTTTCCTGCTGTGATTTAAAAAAGTACATGCTTATGTAATTAATAAACATAAACACTAACAAACATAGCCCATGAAGTGTCCAAAATTTCTAAAATTATAAAATTATTCAAAGAAAAAGGAAGGTGTGATTAAGGCTTTTCAAACTCAAAAAGTATTCTGTCCTATTAAAGAAGCACATTATCACAAAAATTACTGTATTGAAACGACCTCTGTATCAACTTAAGTTTCTTTTTAATGTATTTATTGGCTGGGCAGTCCAGGCTATTAACGCGCCGACAGATTTGCAAACAAGATGTTGAATGTGATGATTAAGTATCTAAAATATCAATAACTGGTTGGACGATTACCTTTCCTATGTATTATTGCTAGCTGTTGCTTGTCACACCTGGAAAACCCTTCCTTGCTCAGGGGAGAAACAAAGTTTGATTTCGGATATAAGCCCCATGTAAAATGTCATGAAGCTGTATTGACATATCCGATTTGCTCCTGTAGTCTTGTCCTGTATCTTGCGTGTGTCATTGATGATATGTAAATTATCTCTCTCTCTCCCCCCCCCCCCCCTCTTTATAAAGCTATAAGCTCCATCAGAGAATCGATGCCGTCGATAGGACGGAGTCAAGATACATTCGAAAAATCTAGCGTGGATCCAAGTGACGGTGAACGAAACGATCATGAAACATTTCGCAATGCTAAAGCTCAGGATGGCAAGACAAAGCGAGTAGCAAATAAAATGCAGCCTACATCTCAACAGGCTAAGCGAGCACGTACGTAATACCTTTTAAACTGTCCCATCTCACGGGTTTGCTAGTCCTCACAGTAATTCACTAAATTTTAAACTGTCAACTTTCCCGAGATCTTGACCAGCAGGCAGGCAGTGGGGCTTTCTTGATATAAATCATGTTAGACGATGTCGGAACGTATCATAAGCAATTCGGGGGATTCGACAGTATTTTCAATTGTTATCTCACGAAAGAGTAAATTTGACGTTCATTCCTTAAAAGGAATATAATTAATCTGCCATCCGACACAATGATCCAAGTGTATTTGAACGTAGGTCATTTCCCTGACTTCAAGGTAGTATGTCCCATTTGCAGGCCCAAAAAATGAAAAGGTTAAATTCCATTGGCATTTGAAAGATAATACTGATTTAGAACTTCTGTCAAATCGAAAGGGCTTGAAAAAGCTTTTTTGTGGGAAAATAACGACGACTAGTTGTCAAATCGACATAAGTGATTGCAATCACTAAGTAAATAGTCTGATTTTCAAACCCTTGTACAGAATGGTCGTACGTTTTGTGCTGCGCAAAGACTCAATCAGTTTAATTTTGGCCATAACAAGAATGTTTTTTACAATGTCTGTTTTTTAGGTCTACCGAAGAAGGGCACATCCGGTGGTTCTCACCCGACACTTCAAGCTAGCAGGGATGAAAGCAACCTAAATCCACCGATGGAAGCATCACCCGTAGGACAACAAAGACCAGGCACATCTAACGCGGCAGCAGCGGCACACAACAGTGGTTCACCTAGCCAGCCGCCCATGGCTTCTAGAAGGACTGTCACATCTGCACCACAAACGTCACACACAACACCATCGCCTCGTCGTATCTCAGTCTCAGTCTGTTCTTCCGCCTACGAGCACAACGTCAAAGGGTTCGTGTCCAAGCTTACCGAGTTGCAAACCAGACAGCCTCGTTTGATCGCCGATGTCCGTTTCCGGAGCCTACCGTACAACGACATTGATTCATTCAAGTTTCCGTCAAGCGACCCCGTTGATGTGATGGTCCTCTGCCATTCAGTCCAAAATCGAGGGTTTTCAATCACCAATGTACTGAATGCTCTCTACGAAAAACATCTGCAATATTGCCATGATGTGATTGGTAAGTTAGTACCTTTTAAACGATGACGTTGTAATTTTGTTATCAGTTATAGCTCCATCCGTGTTGACAGATTTTGTGTTCGTTCTTTTCAATGTTCAAGCATGTTTCATCCAAATTCCTTACCTTATCGGTTATTTTAAACAAACATTGAATCATATTCGATACGCAGTCATGGTATGTATAATCTAAATTATGACATGAGTGTCATTGGGACCGTACTCATAGTAGAGACGAACTTTCCTCACGACTAGGTAACCTACCAGTTTTAGGGATCTTTCTCCAAAATAATGTTCATGCATTAACTCATAAAAGTTAATACTGTAACCTTCAGCTTTCATATGATTATTCCTAACTCTAATCAGCTTATCTTCGTTCACGAGTCGCTGGAGACATCAAATTTGATAATCAGGAAACCGGAATTGGGTAGAATAAAACAAATTATAAGATGATGAAGCGGATCCTAATCCAATGATTGGTTGAGAGCGTACACATGACCGGGCATTTTATTTTTGCCTAACACGTAATTTTGTTAATGACCGGTCATTAACACATTATGTTATAAAACATAATTCTACATAACACATCAAACAACATCTTATACAACAAATGATACACATTATTTTGTTCGGGCATTAGTAAGTTTACCCACGCTCGGTACCTTTGAACCAGTCTAAATACCCTTGGCTATCGCCCCGGGCGTGTTAGACTGTTCCAAAGGTACCTCGCGTGGGTAATTCTTACTAATGCCCTCACTGCTGTGTATTATTTGTATATTAATGACCAGATTTTAAAGTTGTCTTTGAAACTACATGGGTCATAATCAATATCTACCTTTTTTTTCTTCTTCAATATTTCAGGAAAGAAGAAGCTGGCTGTGATTGTCCATGATTTTAGCGACTGCAAACCAAAGACTCTTGAAGTCAGGATGGAATCGTTCAGGAGGTCACAACCTTTGGCATTTGAGCTCGTTGACACCGTGATCGTATGCGGTAGCCTGGAGGTCCCAGGCAAAATAGAAATGAGAGATGAAGATATTACACGACTTACAACCTTCTTCAAACAAGCGAGATATGAACCCAAAGAGAACACTGCCGACAAGAAATCATTTGTGGATACTGTCCTAGGAAAGTTCGGGTTTTAAAGAGCAATACACCACAAAAGAAAGAAAAAAATATGATTATACTAACAATACTACAGGGATGAAGCGCTGTTGTGCCCTTTAATATCTGCATTATTTTTTGATTTTGACAGAGTTAAAAGTAAATATAAATGGTGTATGAAGTGTATGCATATACATTGGTAGTTCCCTGTGATTTATAGAAATATATAACTTTACAAAGGCATTGTACATTTCATTCAGTTCAGAAATCGTAGATAGATTGTAAATTCTTCCTTTCGATTGAACTGATCTAAATTCCTTCCTTTGTAGTTGTTGATTCACATGGTAATGACTAAGTCTTTACACACGCACATCATACTGTATATATAAAAGGTATAACAATATACCATTTGTTTTAATTTTTGTTGTTTTTTACTTTGTTTGTTTGGGGGGGGGGGGGCATATCATTTATTTCAATAATTGGTTCATCATTATTGTACAGGTATCCTGTTATTGTTTCGAATGTGAAAAAATACACATAGATCTCATTATTATTGTTGTTTGATGAATATTTTTTGCTTTAAAAGAGAGCGATTCGCATAATTACTAACTCAAGTTATATATCACACACGAAACCTTTATTTCATCGTTTAAAAACATTAAAAATACAAGATATTCACATTTTTCAGACAAGCATTTTCATGTATAAATATTCTCATAATCAACTACCATCCATATTTCACAACATTTACAGTTTAAACTCAAACATTCACACATATCCCACCCGTTGTTCAACAAATTATCACTTAGAAAATCCTAAAGTCAGTAAGACATCATGGACCAGATGTTTGGAACTCCTTACCAAATTCAATAAGGCATTGTTCATCTCTCTATTATTTTAAAGCATCTCTTAAACATTCTCTCATATCGGAGTACCTACATAATTGATTTCAACATGCAGTAGGCAATTATCATACATATCTCAAATATTGGTCACATTAATTGCAACTCATGTTTGCAAATTTCGTATTCTATTTCGTATTCTTGGTTTCCTTTATTGAAAAGGCTACATTTTGTTTCCACTCCACCATCCAACAGAGAGTTACGTGCACATTCTCCATTCGCTACACATACCAACACGCACGCGTGCGCGCATAGACACACACACACACAATACACACACTCGCACAGCACACTCACAAACTCATACACAAAGAACGTTAAAACACTTTTTCATTTTAAGTTTTACCTTAAGATTATTATTTTTTCTTTTTGAGGCCGCCATCCTAGTCAAGCTTCGCTTATGATTGCGGTCTCCTGCACTTTTTCAACTGATAGTTCGGATAATACTTTAAATGTATAATTATATGTTATAGAAATATTAAGTTTCGTTATTAATATGTACATATGTAAAAAAAAAAAAAAAAAAAAATATAATTGACATGAAGTTATCATTGTATGTATATTTTGTTCATATGTTCTTTCGTTATTTTGTTATTAAAATTTGAAAAAATGCAGAAATAAAATTTAAAAAATCAAATCAAATATTCATGTATATTACAAGTCCTTTATCAAAAAAGTGGTGTTAAAAATAAAGAGGGGGAAACAATCATGGCTACTCAACTGCTTTAATGTCATTATGTTTTCGTAATATGCATATATCAATGCGATATCATTACAATAAAGAATACATATATTCAGGATTGTTTTTCTTTCTTTTGGTTTTGTTGCTATGATATTATAGTATTAATGACTGCTTTGAGAGAAATAGTTGTTTTTATACCTTCCCGAGAGCGTAGGGATGTGTGTAATCTCTACGGGAAGGATCTGCATATGTCCGTGACGTACAAATCACTACAATCACCAGCATCTGGTTGTCGCGTACTAGAATCTAGATCTAGATCTAGGGCTACTGAAAAAATTATGGAAGATTTCACGTACCCTTTTTGGTGTTCTTGCTGTCAGCATGTCTCGCATTTGATCCTTATCCAGAAGTCAAAATCCTGGGAGCGTTTCTAATTCAGCCATTTTGGCCTAGTACAGTCGGTCGTCTGTGGGGCGAGTTAGCCCGGATTCGCTGCTAGTTGCATTACAAAATTGGTAAAATATAGCGACCAATTCTTCGCGCACGTACGGTATCCTCGATCGCTCAGACCATTTTTTAACATGTAAACCTATGGGGTAACCATGGAGACTGAACTATTTTCCCAATAACCATGGTTACTGGGAATTTTACAGAAATAGTTGAAGTTTATGAATGCAATTTCGACCAATCAGATCGCTGGATTTCTTAAGTGAGGTATATAATGTTTTATATAATGTTAAGTTGTCTTTATTTTGCTTATATTACATGTTCTTGAATTTGGTATGCCGCGATGGTAGTTGGTGTATCTTCTGTCAATGCCGTATAATAGCCAGACGGCGATATGTTCTCTGAAAGTTTTTATCTAAATGCTCATACGAGGGAAAAAGTACAAGTTAATTGTTGACATATTATCTCATAGAATTTTTTTAATTTTTTAATTTGGCTTGTATGTATTACTTGAATTCGGTATACCGCTGTGTTAAGGGATCAGTAGGTTTTGTCTATTCCGCCTCACAGTAAGACGGGAATTGTATGTTCTCGGAAAATTGGAATCTGAATGGTCATACAAGGAAACAAGTACAAGTACATGTATCATGAATGGCAAAGTGAAGTGTTCTGTACAACTACTATCTATATTGGCACTTAAGTAAATATGAAAACAGCCCAGTTTACTCTGTTGAAATTCACATGTTTCTATTCTTTAGATTATATTCAATTGCGTACTTTGAAAAGTCATGATTTTAGCTGCATTTTTGTGTGTGGAAATTAAATGTGATAAAACCCCCGCACTTCATTTTTGTAGCGTGTTGATCTGTCCAACGAAGTAAAGGAGTATCAAACATATGTTAAAGGTGACATTAGTTTTATTTAAAGGTGACCCATGCAATGCACATGTACATTCTACAGATCTGTATAGGTCTGTAAATCAATAAAACTTTTGATTGTTTGATAAAAATAAATATACATTTAACAATTATCTACTATTTGTCGTCAGTCTGCCAAGCCCCGTCCTATACAAATCCCCAAACACGTTCGTGCCCTTTTTGATATCACAGCAAGCTAAAAAAAAACCGAAGTAGGTGCACTTGCAATTTAATAGCATCTAATGTTTTCGCAGAATACCATCTAAAACTAATTTTGTTTGTGATAAAACTGGAACCTGCATGTCTGACATTTCAATGGCTGTTGAGGTTGTGAGATATTGTGTAAACAAATGATTGTTGACATTCACTGAAGATATGAAGGTTCAGACCGACAGCACACCGCATGATAAATTGCATTATCCCAATTGATTGATTGATTAGTTGGTTGCTTTGATTCATATTCCATACAAATAATAACGAAGCATAATACATTTTACAAAACATTTACATTTCTTTAAGTAATATGTAAATTAATAATACTGAATCATATTAATTAATAACATTAAATAACATTATGTAAGTCATTTGATATTAAAAATCGCGAGTGAACTTTTTAAAAGCTATATAGGCTTGCTGCGGGTAGGTTCACTGAATTAAACTACTGACTTAATTATGCAGGAAAATTCAACAACAGAAAACACATACACCAGACTGAGACATAAAGATAAATGAAACAAAATACAACATGTTACATCTAAAAGTGGTAGAGAGAGAGAGAGAGAAAGGTGAGGTAGAGAGAGAAAAGGGAATAAATAAGTGGATAGATAGGTTGATTGATGGATAGATAGTAAAGAGGTCAGATGGATAAAGATAGAGAGAGAGAGAGAGAGAGAAATGGGGGCGATAGATATTAGCCAAGAATCAGTCGGTTTGGAGTGGGTTTGGAGTCGGTTTGGAGTCGGTTTGTTGGTTTGTCTACCTGGGAAATGACATGAGAAAATCAATTCTTCAGGAAAAAAAAAAGAAAATTGATGTCTCCGAGACAACACTTTGATCGGCTGTATAGGCCAACTCTACCCCCAAAATGGGCCTCCCGATTTATTTGGTATTTGTATGGAAAACATAAGTATACCCATGTCATATATTGGCACAGATTGCATCATATTTACATTGAGGTGGTTAGTACAATAGGACTTGCTCACAGTCATGAAACGGCCTGTACAGCACCTTTTGGACCCGTTAAGTTGAGAGTCATGCCAGCCAAGACAATGGTCAGGTAACATTTTTCTCTTATTCAGACTCAATTTATTTATATAATTTCTGTAATTCTTGTTTTAAATATTATTGCTTAATGACCATGAGCAGTTAATGCGACGTAGTCTAATACCCCCCGGATCCACTAATGTATGCATGCTTCGATTTTGAAGAAAAAAAATCCTTGACAATCCCACATCCTGCCACAGACTTGCCAGAAAAAGCATCAGATAGTGTATGGAAAATGCATTTCATTTAAAGCCATGTTATTATGCTTAGAAGGCGAAGAAATACAAAAGTCAAGTGATTAGTATCGTAACCAGGTGTTCGGGAGAGAAATATGTATATATTTATTTTTAAAAATACATCAGTAAACGGGTGTAGGCTTGTAAATTTTACTTCATAATTTTAATGATCGTTCGTTCGTGTCTCCTTAGATCAAGGTAGTTATGTAAAGTTCTTTAATTAAAATTAAATTAAATTAAATTAAGTTCTTCCATCGCCCGATTGCTGCAATGGCCGTTTCATAAACAAGGGCCAGGCTTCATCTGTGCAACCCGTTCCGCTATGATGAGCTGAAGTTATGTAAAACAATTTATACCCACAGTTTAATATGTTAACGGTCACAGGGTGAGTGAAAGACTAATTTTGGAATGCTGTAAGATGGCGGTAGAGGATAACCTTTCGTCGTAGGGGAATCCACATTAGGTCATCGAGGTCACTCTCGCGCACAGCGTGCACACACACGTACACACGTAACCATTCCTCAATTGCATATGTGCACCATAAAACGTTTATGGTCGTGTGCATTCACCGACTCGATTTATGGTAACAAAATTGTGTTACTTATTATTTTATACGAGGCGGAGAACGGGAGGCCATAGACGTCAATGGATTCTTTCAACTGACCGTGCAAATGTAACGGGTGAATAGACAGTAGACACACCTAAACGTTGTATTTTTCATTTGTTATGTGTGGGACGTTATAATATCATTCATATTCACTTTCAGCTTCTTGGGCTATGTCATGATTATAAGACAGCTGCATAGACGTTGTGTTCGCTTATCGTATATGTTTATCGATTATCATGTTTCACAGTAAAATAGACAAATGATAATATCCATTATTTTTGGAGTCTATTTCCTGCTGATTGTTGTTCCATGGTATACACGCCTCGAATAATTGGTGCGGCGATAGAGAGATAGTATTCTCATACATATTCCCGGTTAAAATATAAACATATGTTTCAGTCAAGGTGCACAGGGCATGTGAAAGTCTAAGCCAGGCCTTCTCAGCTAGTTTGTTAGAAGTGCCAAAACCAAATGTAATTGAAGTTGTAGTGCTAACCTGTATGTTTGATGACTGTGCTGCGAGGGGGCTTTTTAAATGCCAACGTGTGGCATTTTTAACACCTTTTAATTCAAAAATATATCAATCATAATTTCATATTGATGTGAAAAAGTTAGTACATTGCCTGGGTACACACTGGAAGTAAATTTGTATGTAGTTATTGTGGGGCAATAAACACGGGAAATGCCAAAATTAACATGGTTATTGCGACATATCACTTTCGCCGACCCGTTTTTCTACTTAAAATGTCGCAATGCAGTATTGTTTTGCTCGATGTATCCCAGAAACCCGTGCGCGGACCAATCTAAAAATAGATACACGGTGTTTCCTCAGACCTATCTGCCTGAAGTTTGGGTTGTAGTTGTTAAGGTTTTCAGACCTGGAAAAGTTGTTAAGTACAAGGTTTATTTTGTTGATTCGTGTTCTAGATGGGTATTGAAGTAAATTCAGCTTGGTTGCCAGCTTGGCAACCTTGAGCAACTTTTTTATAGCCTAATTAGCATAATCATCTAATTATCATATGTGCAATATGTAATAATGTTGCTAATCTCAATCCAGGAAGCCTAAAAACATGGATAATACTACTTTTCAAGGGTTTTCTATGACGAGGATTTCATTTATGACATCAGTTTTTATTTTTAAGTAATGCAATTGTCTTAAAAAGCATAATTAGCATAATGAGCTAATTAGGATATGTTCAAAATATGGACTTCATTGTCATTGTTTATCTATAAACCCTGAAAATGGTGCAATGCAACATTGGAAATCACTTTTGAAAGACGACACATTAATTCATGAGAAGATATTTCATGTAGATACAGTATAATTAGCCTAATTAGCATAATAATCTAATTATTATGTGCAATATGTTATAATGTTGCTTATCTTAATAAAAAAAGCCTGAAAACATGAATAATATGACTTTTCCAGGGTATTTCATGACGAGTGATGATTTATGACACCAGTTTTTTATTTTTAAGTAATGCAATTGATGTGTATGTAATTATTGTACTATATAATAAGCCTAATTGGCATATTTGTAGAACATCACTTATCAACCTAAATCTAGGAAGCCTAAATAGTCATGTAGAAGGTTTTCAGACCTGGAAAAGTTGTTAAATACAAGGTTTTTTGTTGATTTGTGTTCTAGATGGGTATTGAAGTAATTTTAGCTTGGTTGCCAGCTTGGCAACCTTGGGCAACTTTTTTAATAGCCATAATTAGCATAATCATCTAATTAGCATATGTGCAATATGTAATAATGTTGCCAATCTCAATCCAGGAAGCCTGAAAACATGGATAATACGAATTTTCAAGAGTTCCCTATGATGACAAGGAATTCATTTATGACACCAATTTTTATTTTCATGTAAATAGTCTTAAATATCACAATTAGCATATTATGTACAATATATAGACTCCATTGTCACTGTTTATCTATAAAGCCTAAAAATGGTGCAATGCAACATTGTTAATCACTTTTGAAAGACTAATTATTAATTCATGAGAAGATATTTCATTATAGATGTAGTATAATTAGCCCAATTAGCAAATATGCGCAATATGTAATAATGTTGCTAAATAAATCTCAATCCAGGAAGTCTGAAAACATGGATAATATGACTTTTCCGGGAATTCTGCCACCAGCTCGAGCAACGTCGGGCTTGTCCTCTCAATGGTTCTGGCTTTGGTAAACATAGACAGATCATAGTTCGCACTGTTGTATTCAACATCCCTGGCCCATGTACGTACCTGTCTTACCACATCATCAATTTCATCATTATCATCTGCTTTAACCATCTTCAGTGTGTTTTCGACAGTCTCTCTAAATCCAATGACTGAAGCCCGACCACCAATGCGTATGGTGACCCCGTCATTTCCTAGACATTTCATGAGGTTCAACAACATTGCCATAAGACCAAGATAACCACCACATTGGACATACAATTCGTCGCTGTTTTCACGAAGTGACGGTAGTGAAAAAAAATTGCATTCACTTTGCGTGACGATTTTCCTCACTACCGTCACTTCGTGAAAACAAGGACGAATTTGTGAAGCTAAGTAGAGTCCCAAATAATTGATATTCTACATATATGCTATATTAGGCATTAGTACAATAATTACATATTAAGCCAATTGCATTACTTAAAAATAAAAACTGGTGTCACAACTGAATCTCTCGTCATGGAAAACCCCGGAAAAGTCATATTATCCATGTTTTCAGTTTTCCTGTATTAAGATTAGCAACATTATTACATATGGCACATACAGTGTATATGCTAATTAGGCTAATTATACGACATCTACATGGAATATCTTCTAATGAGTTAATGTGTAGTCTTTCAAAAGTGATTTACAATGTTGCATTGCAGCATTTTTAGGCTTTATAGATAAACAATGACAATAAAGTCCATACATGTATATCGTACATAATGCTAATTAGCTCATCATGCTATTTAAGACAATTGCATTACTCCAAAATAAATATTGGTGTCATAAATGAATTCCTCGTCATGGAAAATCCTTGAAAAATCACACTATCCATGTTTCCAGGCTTCCTGGATTAAGATTAACAACAATATTACATACTGCATATTATATGCTAATTAGATTATTATGCTAATTAGGCTAATTATACTACATATACATGGAATATCTCCTCATGAATAATGATTAATCTTTTAGAAGTGATTTACAATGTTGCATTGCACCATTTTTAGGCTTTATAGATAAACAATGACAATGAAGTCCATGTATTGTACATATGCTAATTATGCTATTTAAGACAATTGCATTACTTAGAAATAAAGATTAGTGTCATACATGAATTCCTTGTCATATAAAGCCCTTGAACAGTTGTGTTATCCATGTTTTCAGGCTTCCTGGATTGAGATTAGCAACATTATTACATATTGCACATAATATGCTAATTAGAATATTATGCTAATTAGGCTAATTATACTACATATACCTGAAATATCTTCTCATTAATTGATGATTAATCTTTCTAAAGTGATTTACAATGTTGCATTGCACCATTTTTAGGCTTTATAGATAAACAATGACAATGGAGTCCATATATTGTACATAATATGCTAATTATGATATTTAAGACTATTGTATTACTTACAAATAAAAATTGGTGTCATAAATGAATTCCTTGTCATAGAGAACTCTTGAAAAGTCGTAATATCCATGTTTTCAGGCTTCCTGGATTGAGATTAGCAACATTATTACATATTGCACATATGATAATTAGATGATTATGCTAATAAGCCTATAAAAAAAGTTGCTCGAGGTTGCCGAGCTGGCAACCAAGCTGAATTTACTTCAATACCCATCTAGAACATGAACCAACAAAAAAACCTTGTACTTATCAACTTTTCCAAGTCTGAAAAATTTCTACAGGACTATTGTATGATGTTGTGCAGATGTTCATCTACATTACAATGTTTATCATTCCCGGTCTGAGGAAACACCGTGTATCTATTTTTAGATTGGTCCGCACGCGGGTTTCCGGGATACATCGAGCAAAACAATACTGCATTGCGACATTTTAAGTGGAAAAACTGGTCGGCGAAAGTGATATGTCGCAATAACCATGTTAATGTTGGCATTTCCCGTGTTTATTACACCACAATAACTACATACAAATTTACTTCCAGTGTGTACCCAGGCATTGTACTAACTTTTTCACATCAATATGAAATTATGATTGATATATTTTGGAATAAAAAGGTGTTAAAAGTGCCATACCTGGGCCTTTAAAAAGCCCTAAAATCCCTTATTGTGGACCCCTGGAACCCACGCGTTGTCGGCTTGGTCGCTACGCTCCCTCGCAGCACAGTCATCAAACATACAGGTTAGCACTTCAACTTCAATTACATTTCGTTTTGGCACTTCTAACAAACTAGTTGAGAAGGCCTGGTCTAGAGTTTGTGATGTCGGCGATCAAATAAGCGGATGACATGGAGGGTCTACATATAAATATAACAATTAAATGTGTCGAATGATAAAGAAAAATCGTAAGCTAGATACCATAGCTCAGATCTACTTTTAAATTTATCATTAATTTCCGTCGTTCACTGTTTTTTAAGTCTCAATAAATTAAAAAATCATTCATCCAATTATCCTGTCAGAATTGGTTGCAATATTGATTTTGCCAAGTAAATAATGGAATCGGATTTTAGAGCACAGGATTAATAGAAATCTTTTCCCGCTCTCTCTAAATATTGTTTTTAATTTCTATATACTTAAGTCTCAAAACCTAAATTCATTCTTTAAAATCATATACTTTTAGATAATAAAATATTTTAAGAAAATGCTTGCAGAATACATGTATACCAGTTATGATTACTTTTGTAGCTTGACTTTATACTTGAATGAAGTCAATTTCGCCAAAGATGAACATATATACTCTGCCAAATGAGCTCAAAACTTAAACCTTCTTCTTTACATCTAGAGCTCAATATGTCCCCCTTGAACACATGGTAACTTCATTCGGATATGGAGAAGGAGGGCAAGGAAGGAAGGGAAAATGGAGAAGAAAATGGCACAAAAAACACCAAAGAGGGAGAAAATACTCGGACAGCAGACAACGAAAAAGCAGAGAAGTGTGGAGTAGAATGCGATATAGGGAATGGCGTAGACCAAAATGTGGCTGATGGTATTAAGATAGACGCATGCCAAGGTTCTGAAGGTAGGCATAATCAGTGCTACAGCTTGAATTCTCTGCGAATGTTAAATTTGGTGCAACTTATTCATGTATATAAGCTGTTCAATTAATTTTGCATAATTCTAAAATGAAAATTGTACCCCGACCTGGCCCCATCGCTGTTCAGATTGTCTTAAGTTTAAATAGGCCTATTTTCTTTTGGATAGACCTAAAGAATGTATAATCACGACAAGCAATATAGAGACATTTCTCAATGTGTAATGATAGATAAGTAAACATAAATAAAATAGCAATGAATGATTGGAATGTTCATTCAATTATTTGCTCATTAGGATTTACCATTATTGGCAATAATCCAAGGAATAACAATACTCTTGATATTTACATTACTGCTATTGTTTTCAATTAAAAATTGGAGTGTTTACTCAACTCTATCTTTTCATAAGAATTGACCGACCGACGAAACAAGCGATGTAGTTTTATTTCTCCCCATCATTTGAAATAATCTGCTTAAACCCTAAATAATTCTGAAACTGCCATTATTATTTTCGTTTTAAATTTCTTTCTTAATTAAGTGAAGATAATGAGAGCTTCAAAATGGATACTGACTCTCCTGCAAATCCATCTGAGTTTAAAATACAAGCTTCGTCACTTATTAATTTTTTTAATTTTCATATAACAGACCTTTATTGAAAGGGATTTTTAAAGGAACGAACATCAATTTCTTTTACGTGAATTCATTGTCCGTTTAAAGATAAAGTTGAGTACTAGGCATGTAATATTATGAAATCATTACTTGGGAAAGATTATTAGTGGGTAGGTCCAAGACATTTGATGTCCCGTACGTTGCCAGGTCATAAATCCAGATTGTATGTGTCATTTCACTTCACCTTTTCTGATCCGAGCTCTATAGTAGGGCTAAATACTTGTAACAATACGAATACGTTTCCTTATATCTCCATATGATATATACAAACATTCGAGGTAGGAACAAGGATTTCCTTAAATACATTGCATGCCTGAGTAATGACTTATCACTTCTTCATAATACAATAACGGGATTATGGTAATCTTAGAGGTGATCGATAATATCCTCGTTTCGCTATAAAACGATTCTGCTGTGATATCCCCCTTAAATCGACCTTTTATTATTTTTTATTTCAGTGCTGCCAGGAGCGGGACTTGACCCCCATACTGAAGATGCTGCTGTTGACACTTCGAGAAAGACAGATAAAGAGGAAAGTGGAGAACCACAGATAACTGATTTCTCTTCCGAACTCAAAGAAACCAAACCAAAGACAGGTGCGATGCAATGAAGGAATAGGGATTAGTTTGAAAATTATTAGTGGGCAAGTCCAAAGTATTTGATGTTCTGTACGTTACCAAGTCCTAAATTTACATAGTATGTGTCATTTCACTTCACTTTTTTCCTGATCCGAGCTATTGTTGGGTCGGGGCAATTAACTCATATTTTGCCCTTTCACAACTTAGAATTACATTTATATAATATGAAAACCGAGACGATTTGGTTACTTTTTTTTTATCCGAATTCGTGGTTTATTTACACAACTCGAGCAACATCTTGGAATTAGCATATTCATAAATCATCTAATTTGCATATTCGTAACACTATAGGGTTAAATACTTGATACACTATAAAGACGTATCCTTACATCTCCATAAGGATATATCAAACATTCGAGCTGTGCCCAAGGATTTGCTAACATGCATTCCATGCCCGAGTAATGACATTTCATTTCTTTCTTATACAATCATCATATTATGGTAATCTTGGGGCGGTCGATTATACCCCAATCTCACATGAAGACGTCTTGGATCGCCACCATCTCTCTATTCGCCACAAATTTTGAACGTGTTAAAATCTTTTGAATATACACTAAAACTAATCCCGCTTAAACCCCTATTGTTGAAATTTGAAGGGGTCGTTTTCAGAAATTGTACATTGTCTTGAATATTGTTATCGATATTGGGTGGTATTCTCATAAGTTAAGCCGGGACTAAGTCCAGACTAAAGAAGAATTTTAGTTCACACTTCTATGGAATGCTAGGTTTCATCTTCCTCCTTCAATATTCATGACAAAGATAATCTACCAAAAACTTTGTTGAAATTCAGTTCATACTCATATTATCTTTTTCCTCCCATTTCATTGTAAAATTAATTTTTTGAACACTTTTCATTGAAGGATTAGAATAATCTGTACAGGGTAAATTAGTTTGCAACAGGCACTCCATAGAAGTGTGAACTAACTAAGTACGCGCTAACTTAGTACGCGCTACCGGAATACCACCCATTGTGTTTGATGTATTCGAAGACTACTACAACTGTTAGAAAATATCCATTAGTAAATAATGGCTTTTTAATAGAGACAATATTGTTTCCATTATTTCAAATAATGTTTACCTTAATAAGAATCTGTGACATTAAAAACCATTGCTTTAAATGCTTTTATAAAACTGTATTCTGCACACAGTACCCCGTAGTAGCACGACGAACCCAACAACTCCAGATCGAAATTCAGAGTCCAAAGACCCGAAAGACAAAGAGGGAGCTAGGGAAAGGAAGACTAAAGAAAAGACAGAAGAAGAAAAGAGAGCTACAGAAAATAAAGCTAATGAACAGAAAGAGAGCAAGGAGGACGCTGCAGCTATCTGCTATCAAAGAGTGTACCAAAGGAGATGAAACCACGAAGCAGAGAGATATTGAAGAGAAAGTTGAGCACGTCAGCAAAGAACGTCCTGTATCCATCTCAGTGTGTACATCGGCTTAAGAATTCAACGTAAAAGGCCTTTTATCCTTTTTGGAAGATCTTATGAAGGATCATCCAGAACTGATCAAAGAAGTAAAGGTCCATGCGCTGCCGTACAACGATCTCGATAATTATAAATTTCCAAAGGATACCCCGGTCGATGTGATGCTTCTGTGCCACTCCATAAACAACAGAAGGTTTGCCATCACAGACGTCATGGATGCCCTGTACAATGAGTATCTTCCATATTGTGCGAGGGTCGTAGGTAATTACTGCTCCTTCTTAAGTAAAACGGCTTCCAGGTGATGTAAGATGGTGAATAAAGGGGTGTCGCGATTTTTAAAAAATTTATCCACATTGCAGGCCAGTTAGCTGAAGATCCCCTTCCCCCATAAAGGTCATATTTCCAAATTTCCAAATGGCGACAAGGGCAAAGGTAAAAAGTGGAAGTGGCTCTAAACATGGACCCTATAGGGTCCATGCTCTAAATATATGCAACTCTTTCCTTCAGAGATTTTTTGGGGTTTATTTTTCAACGAACAACACCAAATGATTAAGTTTTGGGATTGCCGATAAGCAGCAAAACGTAAAAAACTTGTCAAAAGAGATTTCGCTAGAGGGGGGGGGGGGGGGGGGGGTGCAACATTAACTATCGTAGTGCGGTCTTTGTCCTTTATTTATATTTTGTGTGTGTGTGTGTGTGTGTGATTCTGTGTAATCGATATAGGTCTGAAAAGGGGCATTGTTCACAGCCATGTAAACCAATCTCTTCAAATTCACGACATAATAATTTCAATAAAATCAATCCCATGATGTATAATGCTAGAATAATTCATGCTATTTTGGAAAACAATTATGTTTTCTAAATTTTTAGGAAAGAACAAGATGGGGGTGATAGTCCATGACTTTTCAGACCTATATCGATTACACAGAATCACACACACACACACAAAAATATATCAATAAAGAACAAAGACCGCACTACGATGGTTGATGTTGAACCCCCCCCCCCCCCACTATCGTAGTGCGGTCTTTGTTCTTTATTGATATTTTTTTTTGTGTGTGTGTGATTCTGTGTAATCGATATAGGTCTGAAAAGGGGCATTGTTTACAACCATGTAAACCAATCTATCTCTTCAAATTCACGACATAATAATTTTTAGGAAAGAACAAGATGGGGGTGATAGTTGATGTTGCACCACCCGCCCCCCCCCCCCCCCACTATCGTAGTGCGGTCTTTGATCTTTATTGATATTTTTGTGTCTGTGTGTGTGTTTTTTTTTTTTTTTAAGGTCAGTTTTTATTCTTTTCTCTCTTGAAACATATTATAATCATAGTACAAATTACAATCATCATATGTAACTCTCACTGCAAATGTGATGACATTATAAATCAGTATAAATTTTTGTCTTACAAACGGCTTCAAAAGAAACTTACATAGTTAGTTCCTATACATCATATTTGAAACAAAAATTCATATTTTCAAAGAAAACATATACAGTTGTATAATCCAATTTTTTGTTGTTTTAACAATGTAGCAACTTATACTTCTTTTTATACTGTTGTCCTGAGAGAAAAGTTTTCTCTTTTTGTTAACCCTACCCTACCCGACCTCTCCCTTATCCCCACCCCCCACCCCCCCCCCCCTCTTAACCGGTGGACGACTGGCTCTGGGTTCCAATTGTTTGTCTAATACTCAGGTTTTCCCATTTAGAAAAATGAATAGTGAGAGTTCCCCTCATTGCTGCCAATTTCCTTTCTTCTACTTTATCCCCTATTATACTATTCTTTATTTCATTAAAAGAGGGTGATTTTTTAAGTTCTCTATTTCTATAAATCAGATATTTAACAAGATTTAAAACATGATTCATTAATTGATATTTTCCTTTATTTCTCTCCTCTTTCCCATACAGAATTTCCTCCAAACTACAGTTATGTATTTCAAAGTCTAAAAATCTCGTGCACATTTCCCACACTGATTGTGCAAATTCACAAGTATAGAATAAATGTTTATATGTTTCTTCATCTTTTTCGCAAAATGAGCATAAGTTAGTCGAGACAAGACCAAAACGGAAGAGGTGATGGTTTGTATATAATATATTATGTATAAGTTTGAACTGAAACTCTCTTAATCGACTGTTAAGTGTACACTGTCTTAGTCTTAAAAATATGTTTTCTATTTCCTTACAGGAAAAACCATAGTTCCTTCCAATTGTCTCAAAAACCAAACGTTTAAAATCATCTTTCTTTATTAATTGTACATAAATTTGTTTTGATTTTAAATCAGCTATATTAGTTGTTTTCTTCCCCAAAGTGAAATCAGTTCCAGAATTATTTTTTTCTTCTCCCTTTCTAAAATTATTTTTCCAACAAACTGGTAAACAGGCATAAAAGTGCTTGATCTTTTCAATTTCATTTACTTCAACACCTAAATCGATAAAATGCTTGTCACTTTTTAGTTTACCATCGTTTTCCAGAATATGTTTTAATTTGTAAATTCCTTTGTCATACAACCTCTTATCGTATATACAACTTCCTTTATATCGAATAAGTTTATTATTAAAAATTACCACATCACCAATGTCTATACTCCTTATATGTCTCGTATTCACCCAATCTTCTAATAAATCCATATAAAATTGTGGAGCTGTCACTTTTAATAAACTTGGTATATAGTCACATGAAAATATCAAATCTCCACCCACGTGTTCAGTGACAAAGTTAAAATATTGTTTCCATTTCATGTCTTCATCTTTGTTTAGAAGTTTTTGAATCCACATAATTCGCTGCGATTTAACTTGTGCAGAAAAATTTAACATCTTTAACCCCCCTTGGTTATAGTCTAAGAACATGGTGTTTCTATTGATTTTATCTGTTTTTCCTTTCCATATGAAATCAAAAGTTAATTCATCCAGTGAATCATAAACCCATTTTGGAACAGGAGTAAGTGACGCCCGATAAAGAACTTTAGAATAAATGTGCACTTTCAATAGTTGAATCTTACCCATAAGTGTTAAATCCCTTTGCTTCCAAAAATTTAAAAGTGTTTTTATTTTACTTAAGATTTCTTTATAATTTAGATCTTCTTTCTTGTGTTCATCGAGGGAAAAGAAAATCCCTAAAACCTTAAGAAAGTCAACTATTTCGCCAAAAGCAAAATCACAATCTAAACGTTGACATGAACCTAACCTTAATATTTTAGTCTTGTCGTTGTTTATTTTCAGTCCAGAAATTTTTTCGAAATCTGCAAATAATACTTTTAACCTATTAATTGATTTTTTATTGCGAACAAAAATTGTCATATCATCCGCATAAAGTACTAGTTTAGTTTCCTTATCTCCAAAATTAATTCCGTCCACCAATTTATCTATTCGTAATTTGTGTGCCATTACTTCAATACACAAGATAAAGAGGTACGGAGAAAGAGGGTCTCCCTGTCTTACTCCCCTTTCTACTTTGAAATAACCAGTGGACCCTCCTTCATTTAATACACAACTTAGAGTGTTCATGTATAAAACTTTAACCCACTTTTGAAAAGACGGACCAAAACCAAATGATGACAGAACTTTTTGAAGAAATTGATGTGAAATTGAGTCAAAAGCTTTTTCGAAGTCTACAGCTAACAAAAAACCAGATAAATTGTAACGGGATGTATGAAAAATAATATCATCTATAATGCGAATGGCCTCACCAATATTCCTCCCTTTCATGTAGCCCACCTGATCTCCCATAATGATCTCATTTAATACTTTCTTGATTCGCTTAGCCAAAATTTTAGTTAAGATTTTATAATCGACATTAAGAAGGGAAATGGGTCTATAATTTTTCAGTGAAAAGGGATCTTTCCCATCTTTAGCGATTAACGTAATTACAGCTTGTTTTTGAGACGATGCTAATTCTCCTAATCTATATGCTTCATTCAAGGCATCTTTAACTAAATCTCCAATATTCGGCCAAAAGGTACGATAAAATTCTGAAGAAAAACCGTCATTTCCAGGTGATTTGTTCTGTTTTAATTCTTTTAAGATTTCTAGGCATTCTTTATTACTTATAGATCCTTCACAGTATTCTCGAGATTTTTCAGTCAATTTCGGTAAACCTTGAAAGAAACTATTATAACAATTATCCGAGCACTCGTACTCTACTTTACTGTACAACATGCTGTAAAACTTCCGGATTTCTTCAGTTATCCTTTTTTCATCGCAGCAAATAGCACCATCTGAGGTTTTAATTTTTTTAATAGTACTCTTTCTTTTGTTATTTTGCATTAATTGATTGAAATAACGCGAATCCCTTTCTCCGCTTTCGTACCACGAGGCTCGTGATCGAATCCTAATTCCTTCATTTACATAGCTATAAACTTCCTTTAATTTCTTTTTTGTATTTTCCAATTTTTCTAAAGTATCTGCATTAGTGCTTTCCGTCAATTGTTGTTCTAAACATTGTATTTCTTTTTCTAAATCTGTTCTTATTGTTCTTCTTTGATCAGCCAATTTTTTTGAAAATTTTTGTGTAAAGCTCCGAATTTTCATTTTTAAAAAATCCCATAACAACCTTTTGTCTTTTATTTTAGTTTGCAGTTCGTTTTTAAATTGACAAATTTTCTTTTTTAACTCTCTAACATGTGTGGTTCTGTGTAATCGATATAGGTCTGAAAAGGGGCATTGTTCACAACCATGTAAACCAATCTATCTCTTCAAATTCACGACATAATAATTTGAATAAAATCAATCCCATGTTGTATAATGCTGGAATAATTCATGCTATTTTGGAAAACAATTATGTTTTCTAAATTTTTAGGAAAGAACAAGATGGGGGTGATAGTCCATGACTTTGATGATATGAGAGACATAGTTCAATCATCTCGCATGGGTTCATTCTGTTACAAGCAACCAACGGCCTTCAAGACTACCAGCCTTCAGATAACATGCGGACACATCGAGAAGAAAGAGCAGGTCCTAAAACAGATGCAAAAAGTTGACCGAGAAAAGCTCCTTGAGTTCCTGAAGAATGCGTCAAAATTTCCCGAAGAAATTAATGTTGATCCTAGTTTATTGAAAGTCGCAACGCAAGGGATTTCTTCCGGTAAGTAAAGTATGGACAACATCAGTGTTTTTTTCTGTGATTTTCCTTTTAGTTTTGTATCATATGTTATTTAAAGACAAATACTATAATCAAACATAGCCCATGAAACGTGTGATGTGACGATTCATTGACAGTCATTTCATATAGCAAATGATGACAGTTACTGGGCAAAATACATGACAGCAGAGTTCACAATCGGATGCAAATTGATTCTTGAATGCATTTGAACTCACAATCCCTTTATGACCTTCTTGGTACGTAATAACAATACAAATTCTACCTGAACTTGTGTCCGTAACTTGCCACAGTTTTATGGATGCCTGACATATTACCCTAAACTTTGCATCAAACAATAACGTAGAAACTTTGTGTCTCAAAATCCATCAATTGATTCTTTTTATGTTCGCATTTATTTCATGATCCGATAGTAGTCTTTTTCGGACGGGGTTTTGCTAGTCGGTGTAAGTTAGTCCCGGCACCAGTAAATACCTTATGTGTATTTTACTTACACCAATAGTTGTCCACACGCTCTTACTTGGACCAACTTGCAACGAGTGAGTTAACGCGACCTTCCACGCAGTGACGGATCCGGGGGGGGGGGGGGGGGGGGGAACGTGTCAATTGGAGATGGGCCCCTCCCCTGGTGCTCAAGGCGGGGGGGGTGCGATTTTTCAAATTGTCCTTGTTCAGGGTAAAAACAAAGTTTTATTTCGGATATAAGCCCCATGTATAATGTCATGAAGCTGTATTAGAAAGTCCGATTTGCTCCTGTAGTCTTGTCCTACATGTATATATTACTTGTGTCATGGAGGATAAGTACTGTATCTCTCTCTGTCTCTCTGCCTCTCTCTCTCTCTCTCTCTCTTCACGAAGCTGTTAAATTCTTATGGGAATCAGTTACCTCGGGAGGGCGCAGTCAAGATGGCACATCCGTAGGATCTAGCGTGGATCCAAGTGAAGATGATGGAAACGATCATGATACGATTCGCAATGCTAAAGCTCATGATGACAAGACAAAGCGATCGGCGAATGAAAGGCAGTCTCCACCTCAACCGTCTAAGCGAGCATGTACGTAATATATATTAAACTGTCCCACCTCAACTTTCACGAGATCTCGACCAACAGACAGGCAGTGGGGCTTTCCTGATATAAATCATTTTATAAGTGTCCATGAACGAAGGATAAAAGCATGTCCCTGACTTAAAGTAGATATTAATTGATTTAAAAAAACTTACTTTATTTTCATTATTGCACAGTTGAAACTTTGATTCGACAAGGTTGTCAAAATTCAATGCTTGGAAACATTCGAAATAATGATTATTATAAATTACAAAACGCTTAAATACAGCCCGGCATAGTAACTGAAGGGCTCTCCGAACGCTGCTGAGACGTGTGAGATCACAGGATGGACATGATTTGCACCAGCAGACGATGTCCCATGACATCTCACACATTTTCAGTGCCTGTTTTTTCATCTTCTCTTACTCCAGTACCGTCAGGCTAAATGAATAATCTATTGCCTTACTCTAAACCCCGCGCATGGTTGTATTTTGATGACAAATGCAGCGATACAAAAATAAAGGAATCTGTCGCTTGTAAACAAAATAAGACGCCGTTGTAAATTCAGCTGCACACACCGCGGTATGTTCGGCGTTTCAAGAGGGAACAAATGCCGTCCTTAATATCATTCCGGGGGGTTTTCAATTTGAAAGTCTGGTTTCTTTGATTGCTAATTAACCTCTATCCTATGTAATTACAAACAACATATTTTAGTTATCAGAATCGGTTTCATATCCCCTTTTAAATGGTTTGAAATGCCATCACATTTAAACTCATTATAATTTGAGAAATAATTGCTTTGCAATTATGTTCTTTCTTTATGGGATGTCGTCTGCTTGGGCAGCATTGGTCCATTATGTGACGTCATTAAAACATCGTTATTTTGCTGGCGAATCTCTCGTATATCCCAGATGCTATGGAGGTGGTTGTATTTGTATTTTGATAAATCACCCGATATGTAGTTGACCTAAAACTTGTACGATGGCCATCTGTTAGCTTATCAGTTTGTAGTGATACCTTAGTTGACATATTTGTGATTTTCTTTGAATTTCACCTTTAACAATTATTCGTTCGAAACACCTGTAATCGAAGTTTCTTCACAGCTTCTTTCCTTAGCCCGATGCACACGACTAAATCCTCCTGCGATCAAAGAAATTTTATTTTATGAGATATGGAAATGAAAACCAACATCTCCTTCATGTTATAAGTTCTAAATAAGAATGAGAATACTAATCACCAGAATTTAAGTGCATTTAAGCCCTCTAGTCAGAAAAAAGCGACTCGCCATCAAACCAAAAACAATCGCACTATTGATCTGAAGTCACTACGATTCTTAGCCGATTGTGCCTTTTTATCCTGCGAGGAAACTTTAAATTCCATGAGATTAAGATTTTCATAATGATATGAATATTACATTCTCAGTCATTAAAAGTTGACTTATCATCACAAATGCTATTGCATGCTCTTCCAAAATCGGTTCGTAGTCAGATTGTAGAGCGTGTGGTTGGCTTTATGCTACCTAATTAACATGCTAAATATGAACCACGAAATATCGTGTTTTTTTCCTCCTCCTGTCTGTTTTGTAGGTACGAAGAACGGCACATCCGGTGGTTCTCACCAGACACCTCGAGCTAGCGTGGATGAAGGGAAACTAAATCCATCGAGGGAAGCATCTCTCATAGGACAACAAAGACCAGGCACCTCTAACTTGGCGGCAGCGGCACACACCCATAGTTCACCATCGCCTCGTCGTATCTCAATCTCAGTCTGTTCTTCCGCAAACGAGGAAAACATCAAAGGGTTCATATCCAAGCTTACCGAGTTGCAAACCAGACAGCCTCATATGATCGCAGACGTCCGTTTCTGGAGCCTACCGTACAACGACATTGATTCATTCAAGTTTCCGTCAAACGACCCCGTTGATGTGATGGTCCTGTGCCATTCGATCAAAAATAGAGGGTTTTCAATCACCAATGTACTGGGCGCTCTTTACAAAAAGCACCTGGAATATTGCCGTGATCTGATTGGCAAGTTAATACTTTAAATTGATGACGTTGTAATTGTGTTATCAGCTATATAGCTCCATCCATATACACATATTTCTTGTTTCCTCTTTCCAATGTTTATTCTTGTTTCAACCAAATTCCTTATCTTATCTATTTACTTTTCTTTTTACAAATTGAATCCCATTCGGAACACAGTCATGATAATAGGTATAATTTAAACCCTGGCATTAGTTTTATTGGGGCCGTGCTCATAATAGAGACGACCTTCCCTTACGGCTAGTTTACCCACTGGTTCTTTTTCCTAAATATTTTTTATGCATTCACTCATGCAAGTTAGTACTGTAGCCTTTTAATATCTTCCATCTGATTTGTCCTAACTTTTATCAGCCAATTGTCGTTCGAGAGTCGATAGAGTCATCAAATTTAATAATCAGGACACCGAAATTGGCTTGATTAAAACAAATTAAACATCATAGTTGTTATCGGTGAAACGATCGAGGGCCATAAGCAACATCTACCTCTTTATTTTTCTTCAATATTACAGGTAAGAAGAAGCTGGCCGTGATTGTTCACGATTTTAGCGACTGCAAACCAAAGTCCCTTGATGTCAAGATGGAATTGTTCAGGACGAAACAACCTTCGACATTTGAATTCGTCGACACCGTGATCGTATGCGGTAGCCTAGAGGTCCCAGGCAAAATAGAAATGAGAGATGAAGACGACACACTACTTACATTCTTCTTCGAAAAAGCGAGATTTGAACCTAAAGCCAACAATGCCGACAAGAAATAAAAAACGAAAAGCAATGAGAGGAATCTTCGTTTATTATAAGATTTCCCGGCCAAATTCGCGAGTTTGACATTCAAATTCATTTGCCTTGCGTTCAAATTCGACGGTTTTAGTGCAGTCAGGTATATCTCGGGTTTATATTCCTTTTTCTAGTTTTCAAATCTATGGAATTTTCGTTTGAATCTACGTATGTTTCATTCAAATTAATGAACAATGTGCTTCTTTCGCTATTTGGTCATTCGATTTGACGTAACACGATTTTCTGACAAAGCGACAGTGTACTTTTAGCATTCTAATTCATTTGTAGCATTTAAATTAGCACTTTGTGCACTTAAATTTATGGTCAATATACATTTCTCGTTTATTACACACTTTTTATAGCACATTCATTTTCTTTCAAGATTGTTTTTTCATGTGTATTTCGTCATATTTCATTTTCTTGCATTTATACACTTATACTTAGGCGAGGCGTCAAAAATATCGATACCAGCAGGCTGCCGCCTCACGTATTGGCGCATCGAGGCTGCAATTACGGCCGAAGCCTGGCTGGGGCAATTATTTTTCACTTATTAGCCCAGCCGGCTTGCGCCAGGCTGGGATCTGAGGCTCGGTTTCCTTTCGAAAGGCGGCAGCCGGCGCATGCTTTTGTTCGGAGACCATTATGATGACATCATGAGTTAATTGAGGGTCCTACCGCCAGCGGTAGCCGGCTGAGCTAATTTAAAAAATGCAGCCAGGACGCACAAGTGCAGTTAGCTGCCGCTGGCTGGTATATTTATTTTTGACGCCTCGCCTTATTAGATTTATCTGATGTTCATCAGCATTTAAGTTTGATTGTTAAGAAGCAAAAAACGACTTGCATCTACGGACCTGATGGTCTCAATATATTTGTAAATGTTCGTGTAAGGAAGTTGTTTGTCTTAATATGTTTCATCATAAATTTATCATAATTTCATTATAATTTTATCATAATTTCATCATAATTTCATTATGGAAGAAGGGTACAATATTGTGACAGGGGTAGGGACTAGAGTCAACAATTTGAACATGATTCATTATTTAGCCAAGTCTTTAGCCATCGAGCTGCTGGCGGGCAAGTAAACTTTGAAACTCTTTAAGAAAAACAGAGGGGTGTGCTGGGTATAAGAGACGATGTGAATTACTTTTGTAAAATTCCGAGTCTGTAGTAAAAAGGAGCGATTGAGGGTACCCCCACCTTTCCCGGGTATAGGAACATGTCCGTGCAGAAATGCCACATCCCTTGATTTCGCCCCCTTCTTTACTTTATGTCTGACTACACCCATCTGCATTGTCCTGAAAATGAATAAATGGAATAACAGCTTAGACCCCAATGGTAAATCATGTATTTTAACTGCATTATTTAAAAACTGTAAAGGTTTGTTGCAATTCTCCCCCCTAAAGGCATCCGTCCCAATTTGTGACCTAGTCAACATCTACTCATCCTACATACGTCCTCTTTTGGAGTATTCATCTCCCCTTTGGTCCCCAAGCATCACTGCAAATCAGTACAATGATATTGAGAAAATCCAGAAACGTGTCTGCCGCATCATTATGAGGGACCAGTTCCTAACTTGAATAAAAATATTACGAATACGAATGACAGGTGTTAATTTGAATGATAAAAATTACGCTTCGACAAGTGAATATTAACTTGAATGCTAGTTGAGCAGTTTCTAAATTGAATGACAGATCTATGAAACCCTTCGACCAAAATCCTAAATTAAATACAAAAACTGGAAAATTGAATGATAATCGGCATGGCAAAAACCGATCTGCGCTATTTTTAAATGCAAAGTAAATGAATTCGAATGACAAACACGCGAATTTGGCCGGGAAATCCTATATTGATTAATAACCAGCAGAAACCACCAAAGAATCGAAGGTTAACTCATTACAAATGAAATCTTCAGATTAGTGATCGAAAAGTGAAGCTGGGTTATCACTTTAACAAAGGTTTAGTCCTACAGTTTTACATGTGAGCATGTATTGGTTTAGTGGTCTAGTCTCTGCTCTGCCTACAAGAGGTCTGGGATTCGAAACCGACATGAAGTTTCTTCCAGCACGTCCAGATGGTGTAAGGTCATTACCGGCGCGGACGCGATGGACATTAGGGACTTTTAGATTGAGTGAACGAGAACACGACGAACGCCGACTGATCATGCGTGTCAACGTACTCAACTCCCCATGTTGACTACAATTTTAATTTTTTTTAGATGGCACTCGACGATATACATGCATGCAGAAAGTAACACTATGAACATAACGGACAAAGAAAGAGGACAAAATATACAGTTCCTCATTCTACCCTCAACAATTGCTGTGGTAGAACATCCCTTCACTGCTCTTAAGTAAAAATGTGTAGAACAGGTGAATATGCATGTGACACCTGTTCTACACATTTTGACATAAAAGCAGGGAAGGGATGTTCCTTTGTCTACCTGAGGAACTGTATATTTTATGCACACGCGGCATATACTAGTACCGTACTAGATTTAGGAAAATCAAGGTTGACGCATTCTCGATCGCCGACTGAGATGACGTGACGCGTGCGCAGTGCCTTAAAATGACGTCACACGTTGCAGTCAAAGCTGTCGACGTGCAAATCTAAAAGTCCCTAATTATCTGATACACGTAATTACTGCATTCCCCACACACACAAAATCAATTTGTCCTACCTACTCACCACATACTAATTTACGTGATGTATAGGATTTCCCGGCCAAATTCGCGAGTTTGTCATTCAAATTCATTTGTCTTGCGTTCAAATTCGACGGTTTTAGTGATGTCGGGTATATCTCGGGTTTATATTTCCTTTTCTAGTTTTCAAATCTATGAAGTTTTCGTTAGAATCTATGTATTTTTCATTCCAATTAATGAACAAATTGCTTCGCTATTTGGTCATTCGATTTAGCGCAACACGATTTTCTGACATCGCGACGGTGTACTTTTTAGCATTCTAATTCATTTGTAGCATTCAACTTAGCACTTTGTGCACTAAAATTAATGGTCAATATACATTTCTCGTTTTTTAAACACTTTTTATAGCTCATTCTTTTTCTTTCAAGATCGTTTTTTCATGTGCATTTTATCCTATTTTATTTTCTTGCATTTATACTCTTTATATACTTTTAGATTTATCACATATTCATCAGCCTTTAAGTTTGATTGTTAAAAAAAGACTTACTGTACATCTACGGACTTGATGGTCTCAATATTTGTGTAAATTTTCATGTAAGGAAGTTGTTTGTCTTGTGTTTCATCATAAATTTATCACAATTTCATTATGGAGGAAGGGTACAATATTGTGACTGGGGTAGGTGTTTTTGTATTCCCACTTTTCCGGGGTATATGAACATGTCCGTTCAGAGATGCCATATCCCTTGATTTCGCCCCTTCTTTACCCATTGTCTGACTACAAACATATGCTTTGTCCTCAAAATTAATGAATTGAATAACAGAAAAGACCCCAATAGCAAATCATGTATTTAATTGCATTTTTTTAAAGCTATAAACGTGTTTTGCATTTCTTCCCCCTAACATTCCTAACTTGAATAAACATAATTCGAATACGAATGACAGGACTGGTGTTAATTTGAATGATAAAAATGACGCCTCGACAAGTGACGATTAATTTGAATGCTAGTCGTGCAGTTTTTTAATTGAATGACAGATCTATGAAATGCTTCGTCCAGAATCCTAAATTAAATACAAAATCGGGAAAATTGAATGATATTTGGCATGGCAAAGCTGATCTGCGCTAACTTAAATGCAAAGTAAATGAATTCGAATGACAAACTCGCGAATTTGGCCGGGAAATCCTATATTATACTCATGCTATGTTTAATTGACATTGTACATACGTCAAAGGTCTTTAACGACGCGGATGCGGAAATGGATTATCCCACATCTGATACACATGATTACAGCACACCCCAATAACACACAATTTATCCAACCCACTCACCTCGCACTAATCTACCTAATTTCCTATACTAATGGTTTGTTTACTTTACATAGTACATAATTCCAGTTGGCTGCATCAAACATGTATTGAATGAATAATGAATGGGTCTTTTACAGGACTTTCTTCAGTTTTAAAGGCATTTTTGATAATTTCATTTGCTTCTCGTGTAATGTAGACTATATAGAACTCAATACATGTACCTCTCGACTAGATTTGATGGTAATGTCCTGAAAACGTAACGCTTGTGACAGCCGCATTGCTGAGAGTAAATGTACTAATAAAATAATTGATATCTTTGTTAAGTTCCTGTATTATTTTATTGCTGATCATGTACTCGGATCTGGTTTGCATGAAATGCGTTTCTTGGCTTCCCATTAGAGTAGGGAAGCTTCACAATTAGAACTGTACGAGTGTACCGTGAGCATTAAGCATACAACTACCGATGAAGCAACATTTTCACGACATACTTATATCGACCTTATAATAATAGTGATACTGTATTTCGCCCATGTGGAACCTAAGCATTTAGTAAGCGTAATGTGCCAAAATATTAATTAATGCTTTTCCTTGAAATAACTCGTTTCTTTTACGCGTTTTTGTATACTTCATGATCAATAAATGAATCGATTCTCCATGTCCTGTTGCTAAAAAAAACAGTGGAATATACTTTCTCTCTTGATGGAATACATTTTGGGGAAACAGGATTTTATCACTAACAATTATGATTATACTGACGACACTAAAGGGAAAAAATAACTTTTGTGCCCTCTAATAATATTTGCATTATTTCTTGAAGTTGACGGAGTTATAAGTAGATATAAATGGCGTATGAAATGTATGCAAACAAAGTGCTATTTCACTGTGATTTATAGTAATGTGTAACTTTATAGCTGCATTGTACATTACATTCATTTCAGAAATAGTAGATAGAATTTAAATTCATCTTTTCGGTTGAAATTATCTAAATTGTTTCCTTTGTAGTTGTTCCTTTGTAGATTTCCATGGTAATTACTCAGTCTGCACGCACGTATATCGTACTGTATATATTTAAAAAAAGTATAACAATTTACCATTGTTGTTGGACATATCATTATGTCAATAAGTGGTCCATCAATTTTACAGGTTCCCCGTTATTGTTTCGAATGTGAAAAACTACACGTAGATCTCACTTTTATGATGATGAATATACATGTATTCCACAATATTCTTCTATCAAAAAGGTGGCGTTAATAATAAAGAGGAGGGAACAATTATGGCTACTCAACTGCTTTAAGTCTTATTATGTTTTTGTAATATGCATATATAAATGCGATATCAATACAATACAGAATACATATATTCAGGATTGTTTTTCTTTCTTTTGGTTTTGTTGCTATGAAATTGTTTTATAGAATGTTAAGTTGCCCTTATTCTTCTTATAGGACATGTATATACTTGAAGTCGGTATGCCGCGATGGTAGTTAGTGTATCTAGCAAGACGGCGATATGTTCTCTGAATGCTAATACGAGGAAAAAAAAGTACAAGTAAACTGTTGCCACTTTATTATCTCATAGAATGTTCCTTTTATTTTATTTGGCTTGTATGTATTGCTTAAATTCAGTATACCGCTGTGTTAAGGGATCAGTAGGTTTTGTCTATTCCGCCTCACAGTAAGACGGGAATTGTATGTTCTCGGAAAATTGGAATCTGAATGGTCATACAAGGAAACAAGTACAAGTACATGTATCATGAATGGCAAAGTGAAGTGTTCTGTACAACTACTATCTATATCGGCACTTAAGTAAATATGAAAACAGCCCAGTTTACTCTGTTGAAATTCACATGTTTCTATTCTTTAGATTATATTCAAATGCGTACTTTGAAAAGTCATGATTTTAGCTGCATTTTTGTGTGTGGAAATTAAATGTGATAAAACCCCCGCACTTAATTTTTGTAGCGTGTTGATCTGTCCAACGAAGTAAAGGAGTATCAAACATATGTTAAAGGTGACATTATTTTTATTTAAAGGTGACCCATGCAATGCACATGTACATTCTACAGATCTGTATAGGTCTGTAAATCAACAAAACTTTTGATTGTTTGATAAAAATAAATATACAATTAACAATTATCTGCTATTTGTCGTCAGTCTGCCAAGCCCCGTCCTATACAAATCCCCTAACACGTTCGTGCCCTTTTTGATATCACAGCAAGCTAAAAAAAAAAGCCGAAGTAGGTGCACTTGCAATTTAATAGCATCTAATGTTTTCGCAGAATACCATCTAAAACTAATTTTGTTTGTGATACAACTGGAACCTGCATGTCTGACATTTCAATGGCTGTTGAGGTTGTGAGATATTGTGTAAACAAATGATTGTTGACATTCACTGAAGATATGAAGGTTCAGACCGACAGTACACCGCATGATAAATTGCATTATCCCAATTGATTGATTGATTAGTTGGTTGCTTTGATTCATATTTCATACAAATAATAACGAAGAATAATACATTTTACAAAACATTTACATTTCTTTAAGTAATATGGAAATAAAAAATACTGAATCATATTAATTAAAATCATGAAAGAACGTTATGTAAGTCATTTGGTATTAAAAATCGCAAGTGAACCTTTTAAAAGCTATAGGCTTGCTGCGGGTAGGTTCCCTGAATTAAACTACTGACTTGATATACAGGAAAATTCAACAACAGAAAACACATACACCAGACTGAGACATAAAGATAAATGAAACAAAATACAACATGTTACATCTAAGAGTGGTAGAGAGAGAGAGAGAGAGAAAAAAAAGGTGAGGTAGAGAGAGAAAAGGGAATAAATAAGTGGATAGATAGGTTGATAGATAGATAGTAAGGTGGTCAGATGGATAAAGATAGAGAGAGAGAGAGAGAGAGGAATGGGGGCGATAGATATTAGCCAAGAATCAGTCGGTTTGGAGTCGGTTTGTTGGTGTGTCTACCTGGGAAATGACATGAGAAAATCAATTCTTCAGGGGGAAAAAAAAGGAAAATGGATGTCTCCGAGACAAAATTTTGATCGGCTTCATAGGCCAACTTTACCCCCAAAATGGGCCTACCGATTAATTTGGTATTTGTATGGAAAACATAAATATACCCATGGCACATATTGACACAGATTGCGTCATATTTACATTGACTTGCTTGGTACAAAAGGACGTGCTCACATGAAACGGGCTGTATAGCCCCTTTTGGACCCCGTTACGTTGAGAGTCATGCCAGCCCAGACAATGGTCAGGTAACATTTTTTTCTTATTCAGACCCAATTTGTGTATATAATTTCTGTAATTCTTTTTTTGTTAAATATTATCGCTTAATGACCATGAGTAGTTAACGCGACGTAGTCTAATACCCCCGGATACACTAATGTATGCATGCTTCGATTTAAAAAAAGAAACATCTTGACAACCCCACATCCTTCCAGAGACCTGCCAGACAAAGCATCAGATAGTGTATGCAAAATGCATGTCATTTAAAGTCGTGTTTTTATGCTTAGAAGGCAAAGAAACACAAAAGTCAAGCGATTAGTATCGTAACCAGGTGTTCGGGAGAGAAATATGTATATATTTATAAAATACATCAGTAAACAGGTGTAGGCTTGTAAATTTTACTTCATAATTCTAATGATGAGGTGAAGTTATACAATTTATACCCACAGGTGAATATTTGGAAATGTTCATTTCATTATTAGAAATGATGCTAACGGTCACAGGGTGAGTGAAAGACTAATTTTGGAATGCTGTAAGATGACGGTAGAGGATAACCTTTCGTCGTAGGGGAATCCCCATTAGGTCATCGAGGTGACTCTCGCGCAGAACGCGCACACACAGGTACACACGTAGCTACCCCTCGATTGTGAATGTGCATAGACCTCTACCAAAACGTTCATGTTGTGTACATTCACCGACTCGATTAATGATAAATGGGTTTTGGTACTTATTTTTTTATTCGAGGCGGAGAACGGGAGGCCATAGTCGTCGAAAGATTCATTCAACTGACCGTTGAAATGTAACGGGTGAGTAGACAGTAGACACACTTATTAAACGTTGTATTTTTCATTTGTTATGTGTGGGACGTTATAATATTATTTATATTCACTTTCAGCTTCTTTGGCTGTGTCATGATTATAAGACAGCTGCATATTAGACGTTGTGTTCGCTTATCGCAAGATAATTATCATATTTCACAGTGAAATAGATAAATCAATAATAATGAATAATACTGTACATCATTTAAGGATTTCTGTTGTTCTTGCTTGTTGTCCCACGGTATACGCTCCTGGAATATCCGGTAGTATTCTCATACATATTTCCGGTTGAAAAATAAACATAATGTTTCAGTCAAGGTTCACAGAGCATGTAAAAGTAATCTTTCAAGGGCTTGGCAGTCTCTTTCTGGTACAATTTTACCAATCCCATGTTAATATTGTTATTTGAATGTAAACAAAATCTTTGTAACTATGGCTCGTTCACTTTTTGCACTTGTTGTTGTTGTTGTTGTTCTGTTTGCATTTGCCAGGCACCTTCCTCTCTTTTGTATGGCAGGTATTCGCCAACGTGGTCAAATAGTTTAGTGCAGAGAAAACGCTTCGGAAAATAACCGTGTAAAAGAAAAAAAAATTATTTGATTTTATTCATTGATTTCTTTATCATTTTCCCGGAAAAGGGAAGGAGTGGAGGGGTTGGGGGGGGGGGGGGTTCAGACTTGGTTTATACTGGGGTGTACAACTGAAGTCTCCAAACCTGTACCCATTAATTCTAAGGTTCATTAAGGATCAATAAAAGTGTAACCATGGTCAGGACTTTCGATGGAAAAGTGAAATGATTTCAATGTTTGCATCTGGGATTTGCACTTGAGCGAGAATTAGGGTGAGGTGTTTTTATTCTGAAGAAAAAAAGTGATCCATGATTAAGGCCGAGTACTAAAAGTTGGTCCATACTTATAGAGCTTCAAGCGTAGAAATCATTCCCCATGTTTATGATTATTTTTGGGGCCCCAAAAGCGACTGAAAGTAGGAGCACATCCCTGTATACCTTATTAGGCGAGCAGGGCTCCCTCCCTATGGGTGATTATGAACAAAATATATGGTTGACATTTTGAAGCTACTGAATCGTATAAAAGGAAAGGAATATTCATATTGTGGTTTTACAGAAGGAAAACAACGCCGGTAAAAACTTATACTCGCAAACTTCAAATAGAAGGACATTGAAAGAAAGAGAGAGAGAGAGAGAGAGAGAAAGAGAGAAATAGAAAGAGAGAAAGAGAGAAGAGGGGGTGGGGTGGAGAGAGAGAAGGGGGAGAATAAAAAAAAGAGAGGGAGAGAGACGTGATAAGAAGTGGATCGTAGAGGAAATAAGGACACAAGGGTCTAGATTTTAAGCGGTTGACATATAAATATTACAATTTAATGTGTCGACTGATCAAAATTCGTATGCAAGATAACAAAGCTCAGCAATTGTCATTAGATCTTCGTATAAATTCATTGATATTTTTTTGTTCTTTGTTTGTTTTTTAATCTCACTGAAATCATTCATCCAATTTTCCCGTCAGAATTTGACAAATATTGCTTTTAGATTGATTTTAGATTTCCTTTTGGACTATAAATTACTTTTAGATAATGATTGCAGAGTACACGTATACCAATTATGATAAATTTGAAGCTTAATTTCCTTTATACATGTTAGTGAATAGAGTCAAATTTTACCAAAAATGAATATACGTTCTTCTTTATATCTAGAGCTAGAGTTACTTCCCTTGAACACGTGGTAATTTCATTCGGATATGGAGAAGAACAGCGAGGAAATGCAGGGAAACGGAGAAGGAAATGAAACAGATGGTACCAAAGAGGAAGAAAATATGCGGGCTGCAGACAGCGGAGATACAGAGAATGGCGTAGTCCAAAATGTGGCTGATGGTATCAAGGCAGAAGGTCCTGAAGGTGGGCATATTCGGCTTGAGTTATCTGCGATTGTTAACTTTGTTGAATTCATACGTGAATATAAGCTGTGCAATTACTTTTGCATAATTTCAAAATGAAAATTGTACCCCGACCCGACCCCGACATTAGAATGAATAATCAAGACAATCAATGTTGTGTTATTTCTCGATATTTAATGATATATAACATAATCAAAATAGTAAAGAAAAATAGGACTCTTTATTCTATTCTTTGCTCATTAGGATTTACCGACCAGACAAGTTAAGTAGTTGCATATTTCTCCATCATTTTGCAATAATCTGAGTATTAAACATAACCATAAATGTTCTTTTTTGCAACTGTCACTATTGTTCGCAGTAAAAGAATGGACGGTTTATTCAATTCTTTGTTCATAAGAATTTACCGATAACATTAGCAACTTTAATTGTATTTCTTTCCATCATTTAATCTGCTTAAACTCTAAATATAACTGCCATTTTATTGTTCGTGGTATATTTCTTCCTTCATTAAGTGAAGAAATTGAGAGCTTCAATTCGGATACCGACTCTCCTGAAAATCACTTTGAGTTAAACAAAATATTTGTATTTTTGTTTACACCTTAAATGAAAAGTATTTTTTTAAAGGAATGAACATCATTTTTGTTGTTACGTGACTTTATTGTCCGTTTAAAGATAAAATAGAGCTCTAGACATGCAGTATTATGAAATCAATAATTGGGACAGATTGGTTATGTAGTAAATAAGAATAGGTATTTAGTGTAGGACTTTGTAATCGTCAAAATGATACGAAGTTGACTCGGTCTAGTTAAAGGGCACTGGCCCTTCACGCAAAAATAGGTATGTGGGACTACTCACACATGTGGCCTGATAAGTTTAGTCCAAACACGTCAGGAATTTCTCATCATATTTCGAATTTGAGGGTATTTGTCTAAGCGTGGCAAAATATCCCCCTTATGCGTAGACTAATTGCATGACGATCTCTTACCACATTTAATTACAATTATATTCAAATATTGTTGAATCTTTTGAAGTGATGTTGCTGTGAGTATCAGTCCCTGAACAGTTCTCATTTAGTGGTGATTTATTCCATTTGGAAAATTATTAAGAATAGTTTAAAATACTCAAACATTATTGTTGCCTATGCGACAATCTGGAGAAAAATATCAAGTCCCTAGAAGTCTGCTAACTTCTGCTTGGATACTTTTTGGATACAGAGTTCGAGGAGCTGAATGCCACTGAAGATAACAATATTCCACAAGGGAAGACAGACCAGACAGATGCCTCGAATTCAGAAGTCTCAGAGCAGGCGGAACCTGTGTCGAATCCAGGTAGGTTTGAATTGACCAACATTCTCACACTTAATAGTGAACAGCGTTAAACCTCTGTGGCGTGTAGGCAACCAACGATTTAAAGTTGTCACCCCCTTAATATATTGCAAAGTAGACATGTACTCGTGTGCATTCCTTCTTCCGTTTTTACTTTTCATTGATTGTAGAGACGGCATGACGTAAACATTTATATGAAAATGAAGTCACTAGAAGTCTGTTAAGCAATACTTGATAACTTTATTGTAATCAGAAATCGAAAAACCAAGTATGAAGACCCCAATTCATACAGCAACATAATGAAGTAAATGTATCTAGAAGCAGGCATAATAATGTTTATTATTATAATAATAATAATAGTGGGTTCTAGTATAGCGCTCATGTCTGTCAGACTTGACACTCCTGGCGCTCCCGATTATACATAAATAAATATAAATATATATATATATATATATATATACATATTTACTAAAGGTGTATTAAATTTTTTTTTATGAAAGGTCAGTTATCGTGGCTGCTAAGTGAAGCGAATTCCAACTTGAAAATGTAAGCGTGATTGTTGAGCATGAATTTATGTTAAATTTCCACAAAATTTATTTACAAAATAAAATACTGCATGACTCTTGCACTATCGAACGAGAAAGAACTTTGCTATTGCGGTATGATAACATTTTTAGCGATATGATTTATACGCACAAAATCTCGATTTTCCCGGGTTTTTTATTCTTCCTTAATCCATTGTCACACATGATTATTAACATCTAATTACTACATGTATCATATCAGTACAGGTTAGTCGTACTTTCATTCAAAAATATTCACATAATAAATGTCATTTTAGATACTCCTACCGAGAAAGATGGAGAGGACCTCTTTGAGTATGTCATCAAAGAAATTCCTGTATCCATCTCAGTGTGTACATCGGCGTATGACTTCAACGTACAAGGCATTGTGTACTTCTTGAGAGATATCATGAAAGATCATCCGGAACTGATCAAAGAAGTGAAGGTCCATGCGCTACCGTACAACGATCTCGATCATTATAAATTTCCAAAGGAAAACCCAGTTGATGTGATGCTTCTGTGCCACTCCATCAACAACAGAGGGTTTAGAATCACAGACGTCATGGATGCCCTGTACGATGAGTACCTTCCATACTGTGCGAGGGTCGTAGGTAATCACTGATCCTTCCTAAGTAGAACGTCTTGCAGGTGATGCACTGCAGGAAAGTCTGTTTGCATGATTTGTAAGATGGTGAATTAAGGGATGTCGCGAGATCATTTGGATTGTAGGGTTTGTCTGACCACATTTGCAGACAAGCTAGCTGAATATTCCCCCAAAAGGGTCGTCATATTTCCAAATTATTTTCCAAATGGCGACAAGGGCAAAGGTAAAAAGTGGAAGTGGCTCTAAATATATGCAACTCTTCCCTTCACAGATTATTTTTTTCAACGAACAAAAAAAAAAAAGTTTTTGGACTTGCCGATAAAGAGCAAAATGTAAAAGATTGAAAACAGAGATTTTCCTGGGGGGAGGGGTGTGCAATTTTCAAGACATCCTTCGAACGACGCCCCAGAAGTTCGTAGTGTGGCATTTGTTCTTTATTGATAATGTTTTGTGTGTGTGCGATTCTGTGTAATTCGATAGGTCTGAAAAGGGGCATTGTTTACGATCATGTTAACAAAATAATTTGTGATTATTAAAAAGTTCACGACAACATAATGTCCATATAATCAATTCTATGTTGTAAAATTCTGGAATATTTTTTTCTATTTTCGAAAAATCCTGTTTTCTGACATTCCAGGAAAGAACAAGATGGGGGTGATCGTCCATGACTTTGATGATATGAGAGAAACAGTTCAATCATCTCGCATGAGTTCATTCAGGTACAAGCAACCAAAGGCCTTCGAGACTACCAGCCTTCAGATAACATGTGGACACATCAAGGAGAAAGAGCAGGTCCTAGAACAGATGCAAGAAGTAGACCGAGAAAAGCTCCTTGAGTTCCTGAAGAATGCGTCAAAATGTCCCGAAGAAATGGTTGCGAATCCAAGCTTATTGAAAAAGGCGTATTCCAGTAAGTTACATATGGACAAAATCTGTTTTTTTTTCTGCTGTGATTTTCTTTTAGTTCTTCATTATATGTAATTCATAAACAAAGGCTAACAAACATAGCCCATAAAATGTCAATGATTTATGAAACTAAAGTTGTCTTTATCCGCTCTAAACCCTCATCCACTAACGACTAAACGAGTCCTGGAAAACCGCGCTACCAGCAATGATGTGATCTGACGATTTATTGACAATCACTTCATATAGCAAATGATGACATTCACTGGGCAAAATACATGCCAGCAGAGTTCACAGTGATGCAAATTGATGCTTGAATGCTTTTGATGCATACACTAATCTTAACTCACAATTCCTTTATGACCCTCGTGGTACACAATCACAATACAAATTCTACCTGAACTTGTGTCCGTTTCTTGCCACAGTTTTATGGTTGCCTGACATATTACCCCAACCTTTGCCTCAAAAAATAAACTAGAATTTTTTGTCTCAATATTCATCAATCGATATTCATTTTATGTTGACAATTTTTGTTCATGTTTTGATTGAGTTATGGAAATCAAATTAGTTGAATTGAATTGAATTTAAAAGTGAATGAAATGTAGATATAAATATATAAAAGAAACCTCCATACCAGTATAAATATCTTTTTAATTCATTTATTAACGGGGGAATCCAGAATAAGCTCCGACAGCTTTGCGAAAAAGATGTTGAATGTGACGAAAAATATTTAAAGTATCGATAGCTGGTTGGACAATTGCCCTGTCTATCTGTTGTTGGTAGTTGATGCTTGTCAGGCCTGAAATGTTGTTCCCTTGTTCGGGGAGGGGGGGGGGGGGGAGCAAAGTTTAATTTCCGATAAAAGTCGCATGTCATGAAGCTGTATTGACATGTCCGATTTGTTCCACCTGTAATCTTGTCCTGTATATTACGTGTGTCATGTATGATATATACAGTATCTTTTTCTCTCTCTTTTTCTCTGTGAAGCTCTTTACTTATTCTGTGAATCAGTTAAGGCGCAGGTAGGGGGCAGTCAAGATAGCACATCCGAAGGATCTAGCGTGCATCGAAGTGAAGCTGAACGAAACGGTCATGGTACGTTTCGCAATGCCGAAGCTCAGAATGGCAATAAAAAGCGATTGGCGAATGAAAGGCAGTCTTCAACGCAACCCAGCCAAGCGAGCATGTACGTAACAGCGATTAAACTGTCCCACCTTCGCAGTAATTCACCAAATTAAAAAAAGCTCTCAATTTTCCCGAGATATCGACCAACAGACGCCTGTCAGTGGGCTTTCCTGCTATAAATCATTAAAACGATGTCAGAACGTATCAGTACGCAATATGGCAGTATGTCGAATTCTTATCTCTCGAAAAGATTCGAGATTAAACGTGATTCTTTCAACGGAAAATAATTAATCCGCCATCCGACACAGTGAACCAACTGTCCAAGTGTCCATGAACGAAGGTTCGTTCGACACACCAAAGATTCTTCATAGCCTCTTGCTTAAGCCCACCTCCATGATATAATTTATAGATAAGAATGAGAACACCAAAAACCAGAATTTATTTGCATTTAAGCCCTCGATCGAGTAAGAAGCCGACTCGGCCTCAAATCGTAAACAATCGCAGTACTGATCTGACATCACTGCGATTCTGAGCCGATTGTTCTTTTTTATCCTGCAAGAAAGCACGAAATCCTTTAAGATTGAGATAAGTGTAATCATATCAATATTACAATTTCAGTTATTAAAAATGTACATGTACATGTTTGACTGATCATCACGTGCTATTGCATGTTCTTTCAAAATCACAGTCAGATTGTAGAGCTGTGCGATGGGCTACCTAAACATTCTTAAACAAGAACCAAGAAATATAATTTTGTAAATATAATTTTCTAAATATAACGTTAATAATGTCTGTTTTGTAGGTCAAACGAAGAAAGCTACATCCGGTGGTTCTCACCAGACACTTCAAGCTAGCGTGGATGAAAGGGAACTAAATCCATCGAGGGAAGCATCTCCCATAGGACAGCAAAGACCAGGCACATCTAACTTGGCGGCAGCGGCACACACCCATAGTTCACCATCGCCTCGTCGTATCTCAATCTCAGTCTGTTCTTCCGCCTACGAGCACAACGTCGAAGGGTTCATGTCCAAGCTTACCAAGTTGCTAGCCGCACAGCCTCATATGATCGCCGACGTCCGTTTCCGGAGCCTACCGTACAACGACATAGATTCATTCAGGTTTCCGTCAAACGACCCCGTTGATGTGATGGTCCTCTGCCATTCAGTCCAAAATCGAGGGTTCTCAATCACCAATGTACTGAATGCTCTCTACGAAAAATATCTGCAATATTGCCATGATGTGATTGGTAAGTTAATACCTTTTAAACGATGACGTTGTAATTTTGATATCGGTTATAGCTCCATCCATGTTGACAGATTTCTTGTTCGTTCTTTCTTACGTTCAAGATTGTTTCATCAAATTCCTAATCTTATCTGTTTATTTTTACAATTTGTTTTCCCCTTTGGTACATATTCATGATAAGTTACATTTAAACTCTGACTTGAGTGTTATGGAGTCGTACTCAAAATAGAGACGATCTTCCCTCACGACTAGTTTACCTACCATCTTTAGGGTCCTTTTTCCCAAATAATGATCATGCTTTCACTCATGAAAGTTTATACTGTAACCTTAGCTTTCATTTAATTTTTCCAAACTCTAATTAGTTTATCGTCGTTCAAGAGTCGCTGCAGACATCAAATGTTTTAATCAGGACATAGAAATCGGCTCGAAAAAAAGATATTACAGATGAGAGTTTAAATTTGATGGTGAAACGATCGTAGATCAAATCAACATCTACCTCTTCATTTTCCTACAATATTTCAGGAAAAAAGAAGCTGGCCGTGATTGTTCACGATTTTAGCGACTGCAAACCACAGACCCTTGATGTCAGGATGGAATCGTTCAGGAGGTCACAACCTTTGACATTTGAGCTCGTTGACACCGTGATCGTATGCGGTAGCCTGGGGAAACCAGGCAAAATAGAAATAAGAGATGAAGATATGACACGACTTACAACCTTCTTCTTCGAGAACAATGCCGACGATCAATCATTAATAAAAAGCCTGCAAGGCACATCCGGCGGTTTTCACCAGACACCACAAGCTAGCATGGATGAAAGGAACCAAAATACACCGAGGGAAGCATCACTCATAGGGCAGCAAAGACCAGGCACATCAGACGCGGCGGCAGCGGCAAACAACCGAGGTTCACCTGGCCAGCAGCCCAAGGCTTCTAGAATGACTGTCACATCTGCACCACTAATGTCAACACCATCGCCACGTCGTATCTCAATCTCAATCTCTGTTCTTGCACCTACGAGCAGAACGTCAAAGGGTTCATGTCCCAGCTTACCAAGTTGCTAGCCGCACAGCCTTATGTGATCGCCGACGTCCGTTTCCGGAGCCTACCGTACGCAGACATTGATTCATTCAGGTTTCCGTCAAACGACCCCGTTGATGTGATGGTCCTCTGCCATTCGGTACAAAATCGAGAGTTTTCAATCACCAATGTACTGAATGCTCTCTACGAAAAATATCTGCAATATTGCCATGATATAATTGGTAAGTTAATACTTTTTTTAAATGACGTCGTAATAGATTTCTTGTTTCTTGTTTCCAATGTTTAAGCTTGTTTTATGCAAAGTGTTATCTTTTTAAAAATCTGTATATGTTTATTTTGACAATTTCAATTGGTACACAGTCATGATTATGTATAATTCAAATTCTGACATAAGTGTTGTTGGGACCGCGCACATAATAGAGACGAACTTTTTTCACGACTAGTTTACCAGTTCAAGGGATCTTTCTCCAGAATATGGTTCATGCATTAGCTCATGAAAGTTGATACTGTAACCTTTAGCTTCCATATAATCTTTCCACACTCTAATCAACTTACCTTCGTTCGCGAATCGCTGAAGACGTCAAATTTAATAATCAGGACACCGAAATTGGATTGAATATAAACACAAATCAATGTTCAGAGTTTGAAGTTGTCTTTGAAACGATAGTGGGTGATAATAAAAAATCTACCCTTTTCTTCTTCTTTAATATTTTAGGAAAGAAGAAGCTGGCTTTGATTGTCCATGATTTTAGCGACTGCAAACCAAAGATCCTTAATGCCAGGATAGAATCGTTCAGGAGGTTACAACCTTTGACATTTGAGCTCGTTGACACCGTGATCGGATGCGGTAGCCTGGAGGTCCCAGGAAAAATAGAAATGAGAGATGAAGATATGACACGACTTGCCATCTTCTTCGAAAGAGCGCGGTTTGAGCCCAAAAACAATACTGCCGACGTTCGGTCATTAATGAAAAGCCTCCGAGGAATGTTCAAGTAATAACCAGCAGAAACTAAAAAGGAATCGAAAGTAGGAGAAGAAGAGGTAAAATCGACGAGGGCGCAGAAATGGATAATATTTCACATCTGTTACAAGTAATTACTGCAACCCCTGACCCCCCCCCCCACGCACACATAATCATTTCTCCCCACTCATCACTCACAAAATTACGTGATTTGTTATCATTATACCCTGTTTACATGACACTGTACATATGTCAAAGGTCATTGTGAATACATCAAAGGCCATCGTGCATACATCAAAGGTCATTTTACTTTCGCCTAAGGTCATTCTTTATATATCAACGTTTTTCCTTCCCACTCAACACACACTATTTTATGTGACGTCTTATCCTTATGGTTAACCAAATCGTTATCCTTGCCATTATAAAGAACAGCCTAGTGCAATCTTTTTCCTCCATTTTTTAAACAACTTTTGGAGGGCTTTCATTTGCTTTTGTCTACATTACAATAAATTAGTGTAATGTAGACTATAAAACTCAATACATGTACCTCTTGACTCGATTTGATGATATTTTCCTGAAAACATAACGCTTGTGACTGCCGCATTGCTGAGAGTAAATGTAAATATATATATATATTCGTGTATTATTTCACTGTTGATCGTGTACTAGGAACTGCTTTGCATAAAATGCGTATATTGGCTTCTCATTAGAGTATGGAAACGTTACAATAAGAACTGTACCGTGAGCGTAAAGCATACAACTACCGATGATGTAACATTTTCACGACATACTTATATCGACTTTATAATAATAGTGATACTGTATTTCGCCCATTTGAAACCTAAGCATTTAGTAAGCGTAATGTGCCAAAAGATTCATTGAATGCTTTGCGTTGAAATAACTCGTTTCTTTTACGCGTTTTTGTATACTTCATGATCAATAAATGAATCGATTCTCCATGTCCTGTTGCTAAAAAAAAAACAGTGGAATATACTTTCTCTCTTGATGGAATACATTTTGGGGAAACAGGATTTTATCACTAACCATTATGATTATACTGACTACACTAAAGGGAAAAAAAAAGAACTTGTGTGCCTTTTAATATTTACATTATTTCTTGAAGTTGACGGAGTTATATGTAGATGTAAATGGCGTATGAAGAGTATGCAAAAACAGTGGTATTTCCCTGTGATGTATAGAAATGTGTAACTTTATAACGGCATTGTACATTTCATTCAGTTCAGAAAAAGTGGATGGATTATAAATTCTTCCTTTCGATTGAACTAATCTAAATTCTATCCGTGGTTGATTTCCATGGTAATGACTCAATCTACACACGCGTACATTCTACTGTATAAGTATATAAAAAGTATAACAATTTAACATTATGTTGTGTCAATAAGTGGTCTATCAATTGTACAGATTCCCGGTTATTGTTTCGAATGTGACAAAATTACACGTAGATCTCATTATTATTGTTATATGATGAATATACATGTTTATCACAAGTCCTTCATCAAAAGAGTGGTGTTAAAAAATAAAGAGGGGGGGGGGGAACAATTATAGCTACTCAACTGCTTAAATGCATATAATGCGATATCAATACAATAAATAATACATATATTCAGGATTGTTTTTCTTTCTTTTGGTGTTGTTGCTATATATGATATTGTTTTATATAATGTTAAGTTGCCTTTATTTTGCTTATATTACATGTACTTAAATTTGGTATACCGCGATGGTAGTTAGTGTATCTTCTGTTAATGCCGTATAATAGCCAAACGGGGATTTGTTCTCTGAAAGTTTGTATCTAAATGCTCATATAAGGATAAAAGGGTACGAGTTGTCACTTTATTATCTCATAGAATGTTCATTTTATCTTATTTGGCTTGTATGTATTGCTTAAATTCAGTATACCGCTGTGATAAGGGATCAATATGTTTTTGTCTATTCCGCCTCATAGGAAGACGGGAATTTCATGTTCTCGGAAAATTGGAATCTCAATGATCATACAAGGAAAAAAGTACGAGTACATGTATCATGAATGACAAAGCGATGTGTTCAGTACAACTATCTCTATCAGCACTCAGCTATCGGTGAAAACAGCCGAATGTTACTCTGTTGAAATTCACATGTTTCTATTCTCTAGATAATATTCAATTGCGTACTTTCAAAAGTCATGATTTCAGCTCCTCTTTTTTGGTGAAATAAAAATGTGACAAAACCCTCGCACTTCATTCTTGTAGCGTGTTTATCTTTCCAACGTGATGTAGGAGTATCAAATATATGTGAAAGGTGACACAAGGTTTATTTAAAGGTGACCCATGCAATGCTCATGTACATTGTGCAGATCTGTATCAGCAAAACTGTCGACTGTTTGATCAAAATAAATATATATATATTTTAGAATTATCTCATATTTTACCACAGCCTGATAAGCCCCGCCTATACAAATCCCCAAATCTTTTTGTGCATGCCTCTTTTGATATCACAGCAAGCTGAAATGAGCATAATACTCAAAGGATTGTGCATTTTACCGTACATAGGTGCACTTGCAATAGCGACGTCACAGGCTTTTATACAATATCATCTAACACTATTTCTTGTCGGCCGATACTGGAACCTGTCTGACATATCAGTGGCTGTTGAAGTTGTGAGTGTAAACACTGATTGTTGACATTTACCGAAGATGCGAAGGTTAAGGCTTGCAATAAAATGCAGATTCCCATGCAATGATACCGACGAGACCGATACGAGACCGACAACACACCGCATGATACATTCCATTCTCACAATCGATTGATTTGATTGCGTGGTTGCTTTTATTCATATTTCAGGAAAAAATAACAAAGCGTAATACATTTTACAAAACATTTACATATCTTTAAGTAATATAGAAATAAATAATACTGAATCGTATTAATTAATAACATGAAAAAACGTTCTATAGATCATTAAAGGTATAGACCAGTTTTGGAAACGCTTCCCTCTCAAAAAATGAAATGGAAGCTCTTATTACCAATCGTGTGAAAGAATATGTTTTGACTAATACGTGATGATACATATTTTGCCGGGAAATCGCCTACTAATTGAGATATTTGGTAAATTATCATATCGATCCGACCTGGATAGATATCGCGAATGCACTTCCACATTGAACATTTGGGCATATATTTCTGATTTTTTTTTGCGTACTTAGGTTGAAGTATTGCCATCTAAACCTCTGAAGGCAATATTAAAACAATATTGAATGGATATTTTGCATCCAAAACCCTTGAACCGCAATTTTAACAATACCGGTCTATATCTTTAAATATAAAAAATTGCAAGTGAACCTTCTTAAAAGTTTAAGGCTTAATGCGTGTAGGTTCACTGAATTACACTACTGACTTATATACAGGAAAAAAAGAAAAAGAATATACATACGCTAGGCTGAGACATAAAGATAAATGAAACAAAATACAACATGTTACAGTGGGGGAGAGAGATAGAAAAAAAGGGATAGATAAGTGGATAGATAGGTTGATATAATAGATATTTAGGTGAGGGGATAGATAGAGATAGCGAGAGAGAAATCGATGTCTCCGAGACAACACTTTGGATCGGCTGTGCAGACCAACTGTATCACAAAATGGGACTTACCAATTTATTTTGTTCAGGTATTTTTAAGGAAAACATAAATATACACATGGCACAAATAAACATGTACTTGCTTGGTACCATAGGATGTGCTCACATGAGAAGTGCTGAATAGCACATTTCGTACCCCGCGAAGTTGTGAGTCATGCATGCCTGCCCAGACGATGCTTTGCTGGAGTAAATGTGTGACTGTGTTGTCAACATCATACGTTGTCCAGGTAACATTGTTCTCTTGTTCAGACTCACTTTGTGTATATAATTTTGTAATTTAATTTAAAAAAATGATCACGAGCGGCTAATACAGTTTAAATGCTGGCGAATAAAGGTTCTCCGCTAAAGAGGGGGAGGGGGGGGGGGTACAGTGTCAAAAGTGCTTACCAGCAAAATTGCTTACATAACATACAGACCAATAAACAAAAAACAATGAAGGCCCGGCGCACACTACACGATATGTGATCAGATTTGGGAAGAATTTGCAATAGCATTTGATATGAATATATAAGCTTGTAAAATCTGAATTAGCGAGGATCTGGATAGTCATATGATTGATAAAATCTCAGTTTCCAGGGCCAAGCTGGCTAGGTCTTGCCAGAGACGAGCCAGGCATAACATCAGATGATGTATGAAAAATGCATTTCATCTAAAGCCATGTTATTATGCTTCTATAATGATGATCTCAAAGTATGTAAAACAATTTATACCAAAAGTTTTAATAATAGGCGGATAATTTTTATTTTCTTATTAGAAACAATGATAACAGTCACAGGCTGAGTAGGAGACTAATTTTGGAACGCTCTGGTTGACCGCGGAAATTCCCCGTTTCTTGAAATACAGAGTGAGTCAGAAAAAGTGTCCCTATATTTCTTGCATTGTCTATTTCCAATTTTCTGTCTAACTTCCATCATTAAAAGAATCTCCTCTGTCATCCATTTGTTCCTTCTTTTTCTTTCTTTTTTCGGCACATACTCTCCCGCTGTTTCTACCAGAATATTTCTCATCGTCTCCCACGTGCTTTCTTCACCTTCATCTATGAGCAACTTAAACCTATTCTTTACTTGTACAGTATATTCTTGACGTATGTCCGGTTTACTCAGCTGTTTAAAATCCAATATTTTCACAACTTTTGGTCTCTTGAGTTTCTTTAATTTGCACTGAAGTGTATATATCACCGGCACATGATCACTCCCGCAGTCAGGCCCTGGATATGTTTTTGATTGTTTCACTGCTCTTTTAAATCTACTATTTATGGTAATATAGTCCATCTGGTTTCTGACGATGTCGCCAGGACTCTTCCAAGTGTTAACTCGTCTAGGGTGTTCTTTCATTCTTTGAACCAAGTATTAGTGATGACCATGTTCTCCCCTCACACCATTGAACCCATCTGTCCCCTCGTTCATTTCGTTCACCAATTCCATGCGGACATACTGCTTTGCCCTCTGTACCATGACCGACTTTAGCGTTCGGGTCTCCCAGGACAATGACAATGTCATTCGATTTGCACTGAGATTTAGCTTTATCTAAGGAATCATAAAAGGTTTCAATAACTTCGTCAGCACTATCTGCCGCTGGTGCATAAACCACTATGATTGAGATGTTAAAAAGGTGTCCCTGTAATTTCACAAGGAGCACCCTATTACTTACACACCAGTGTCCCAACACACTATTTGAGATATCTGGATCCATCAGTAACCCAACATCTCTTTCATGCTTTTCACCGCCTGCATAAATCAATCTGTACTCATCTATCACAAAGTCGCCGTTATTCAGCCATCTTGCTTCATTTAGTCCCAATATGTTGACATTTAGCCTCATCATCTCTTGTTTAACATTTTCCAGCTTGCCGCTCTGATACGGTGTTCTCACATTCCATGTTCCAACTCTGATGGTATTCCTATTGCGAACAGTAGCTGGCTGACGGTCGGGGCCCACCTGTCGCCCATGGGACACCCTACCGGGCGAGGTGCTTGTCCCTTGAGGTAGACGAGCCCCCTTCACGCCTTTGCCTTTTGCTTTAGAGTTGTGGTTCATCATGATTGTTCTTGGAATAATAGTGAAGTGGTTTTCCGTTGCCTTTTTCACCTTTTTTCACAATAGACTTCAGTAAGGCGTTTGACCACGTTAATCACGCGATTGTGATCCAGAAGCTGATTGGGTTAGGAGTAGATCGCTCTATCATCCCTACTTTATGTAGCTTGTTGTTTTAGAGAACGCAAACTGTCCGCTACCATGGAACAACCTCCCAGGAGAGATCCATCACTTGTGGAGTGCCGCAGGGAACACGTTTGGGCCCGGTACTTTTTTTGGTATTGGCCAACGATGCTGCACAGATGACTGAGAACTGCTGGAAGTACGTAGATGACCTAACTTTGTTGGAGGTCATTAACAAATTTCAACCGTCCCAATTACAGTGTCACGTCGATTGCCTTACTAGTTGGTGTCAGGAAAATGATGTTATCCCGAATGCCGCTATGTGCAAGGCTATGCAAGTCTCCTTTCTCCGAACTCCACAGCATCCTCCTGATCTGCTCATCGACTCAGCTAGCCTGGAGATTGTTTCCGCGATTAAGTTGTTCGAGGTCATCATCCAATCTAACCTCAAGTGGGATCAACAATTCGATCGCATCATCTCAAACGCGTCGAGGAGATTGTTCATCATCAATTAGTTAAAAAGGAATGGGGTCAACACACAAGATTTGGTGACAATCTATCAGCTCTACATTCGCCCGGTACTGGAGTTTGCGGCCCCCGTTTGGACTGGTATAACGAAGGCTCAGGCTGAAACCATCGAACGTATTCAAAAGCGAGCCTTGAGGATAATCGTTTACCCAAATTTACTGCCATATAGTGAACTCCTAAAAACTTTAAAACCAGAATCCCTTAGTAATAGGCGTCTCGAACTAGCAACTAAATTTGCCAAATCAGTTTTAACCTCTCCTGACCATCGCCATCTCTTGCCACAAAGTAGAGAATCAATCACTGGTCGCAATCTTCGGAACTCTACACACATGACATTACCTCGTATACGAACTGAAAAGACGCATGCTTTCTCCATTCTTACTTCATACAACTTCTGAATTCAACTTCTTTAGTTATGCCCTCATATGTTTGCCCTTGCTTGTACCGTTTGTATCCTGTATACCATTTTGAATTTTTAAATGTTAATTGATTAATACATAATGATTATGTCAAGTAATAGTATTGTGATCTCTCAAAGCTGTTTTTTATTTGTTTTTAATTTGAATTCCAAGTCCTTTCACTAGCAGTGATAGAATTATATGTAATTATTATGGTAATTGTATATAATTATTTATGGTATATTTTAAAAACGTTGTGTACTTCTCAGTATTTTGTTCGTGCTCAAATTTTGGACGGTTTATGTTTCATGAAATCACCTCTTTGGCTTTTGATTTGTAATTACTAATGTATAATTATACCCTTCACCCCAGTTAGTACTGATGGTTTAAACTTTAAATACATTGTACTACTTTACATACTTTTATCACTTTGAATTGGTAGAACCCTGTTTATTTTATTTAGTACTAATTTAATTTGTTTTGAATTTGAATTTTAAGTCCATCAACCAATTAGCTCTTTCACGTTTCATGTGATAACCTTTTATACTAGAATCCATTAATATATTATTATTTAGTGTTAAATTAAATCTTATTGTGTTTTCACTAGCAATGATAGAATTATATATAATTATTTTTGCTGTATTCTATAAAAACGTTATATTCTTCATAGTATTTTGCTCTTGCTCAGACTTTGGACGGTTTATTTATTATTTATTAACTCACCTCTGTTGATTTTGATATGTAATTGTTATTTATAGTACGTTTAGATGTCAAGGATATAATGTGCTATTTCTTGCTGAACTTCTTATGTTTTTAACATTGTAATTTGATTTAGTAGGGTATATATTAAGTCTCTGTTTTTTTTTTTTTTTTTTTTTTTTTTTTTTTTTTTTACTTATTAATGATTTAATTTATCCACGTGTTTTTTACCTTGTTATATTTTTTTGTTATGCATTTTATATTGTAAACTGACTTATTTAGTCTTCAGACTTTTGAATTGAGTTTTATATCATTGGTATTGAGTTTAACAAAAAAAAATCAGGATTAAATTCTACACACCACTGATGTTGAAAGAAATGGTGTTGGATTTTTTAACACCAAAACTAAGATTGAACTTTAACACCAAGTTGAAATAATGGTGTTAGATTTTAACACCAATAGCGGGATTACTTCAACACCAAGAGTGGAATTGAACTGTTTACTTACAAACCTTGGTGTTAAATAACACCAGCTGGTGTTTTCCGATATAGATACCAGGAAAGTGTTAAAATTAACACCCATGGTGTTAAATTTCACACCCTTGTTTTTGCAGTGTACAAATACAATACAATACCGTAAGAACATAGAACGCGTTTTAGTCATCAAATATGGAGCATAAAATTAAATTATTACATGGAAATTATTCTTTCAAATGCTGCTGCAAAGAGTAGTCATTTACGTTTGATTATCACAGTGATGTTGAGAATTATCCGACTGTAATTGTTGTTCCTTCCATATTACTAATCAGTAATTTTTTTCCTCAATGCCAATATCAATTAATAATACAAGAAATAGTGTAAGTAGAAGTGTTATAAAAATATCAGTAATTTTACTTCGAGACTTTATCATTGTCCATAAAAGATACTTTGATGTTAGGATAATGCTTAATAATCCATTCTTGACCGCCTAATTTTAATATAATCAAATGATGTGTTCATGGATGTGTTTGAGGTTGCTTAGTTTGATCAGCCTTTGGTATTTGTAGTGGTGCACGTTGTGCCTCTAACTTGCGTTTTGTTGATAGGTGATACAAACTGTACGTATCACTTCTTGATTTCGTCAAGATTTATATTTAGGGTAAATCCATTTTATTAATTTACCTTAAATTAGGTAGAACATGACGGGTAGAGCATTTCATGAAATAAGATGAAATTGTGTAAATGCATTCTTTATTATGTCAATTAGGGTCAAAGGTGTAACTGCCTATTGTACAGAATCAATGGTTATGTTGTCTTAATCCATATTCCTTAGATCCATAATGATCAATGCTTCAAAACTTGGCATATACAGAGTGAGTCAAAAAAAAGTTTACACCTAGAAAATTGTGAATTATTTAAAAAATCATAGATGAACATTAAACTGTTATACAGCTTATGAAAGAGTGTTTAATCCCAAATCATTTGGTACCATTTTTGTGTGGTATGTGTTCATGCTTGGATGAACAGGTGGCATTGTTTGCGAGAGTGCAAAAATCGACTTGCGCCAAAGTGATGCCTTCAGTATGTATTATGTTGGGATTAGCGGAGTGAGAGAATGGATTGAATGTATCAAATGAAATGCATTGCTTATGTTTTTTGCAAAGGGCAAAGTCACACACACCCACACACACGCGCATAAATGTTCATTGATATTTGATATTCGATATTTGATATGTGTGGCATGATTAATTTTGTTAGGGGTGTTATTTGGATCTGCAAAGACCGAATTAATACCCAAATCCCAATTGTTTTATTCAAACATCACACAGGCAACTTTGGCGCAATTCGATTTTTGCACTCTCGCAAACATTGTCTCCTGTTCATCCAAATGATTTGGGATAAAACACTCTTTCATAAGACATATAACAGTTTAATGTTCATCGATGATTTTTTGAATAATTAGCAATTTTCTAGGTGTAAACTTTTTTGTGACTCACTCTGTAGATAGACCATCATGGTCAATATGTTTTTCATTATATAAATTAGAATACGTATCACCTTATTTGTCAAGTGACAAATTCAAGTCTAGTTTCTAATTAAATTTGTTCAACTTATTCTGCTCTCAATTCGTGAAATACACATTGTGGTTTATATCGGTTTAATCAAAGCATACCCTTTTGGGTTTACTGCTTGTTGACCCATTGTTTAGAAAACCTTCTGTAATATCTTCTACGTCTTGCACACCCTGTGAATGATGTGGATATCGGCAAATGGATCAATCAAAATTTCAGCCAATCAATAGAAATATGGTCTCGTCTTTAAATTCATTGTTGGCAATTTTATTACATTGTTTTAAAATGGGTTATTCTATCATTGTAAAATCATTCTCCACGGGGTTCTAGTGTGGGCGGGGGTGGGGGTGTAGGGGCAAGTTACTTCTTGTGTAAAGTTCCCAGCTATCGTGATATTGCTTTTCTAACCGTCCAAATGTAATCAAATCATGGGCGATATTTTTTTCCATAACACTCCATTAGCTGTCAGTCCATGGTGCATCCAATCCGGCATCAGATTAATTTACTGAAAATATCAAACTCAAAAACTTGTCGACAGAGATTTTGCGGCTGGGCGAGGGGGAAGGTATACATGTCAATATACCCTTCGGCCGACACCCTTGACATTGGTGGTTTTGCCTTCGTTCTTTATTGATAAGACATTTTGTGATTCTGTGTAATTCGATAGGTCTGAAAAGGGGCTTTGTTTACGATCATGTTTACAAATATTGGGCAAATTTACGACATAATTTGAATAAAATCAATCCTATTTTGTTTAATGCTGCAGTATTTCATGCTTTATTAGAGAACAAAAAAATGTTTTCTGAATTTCTAGGAAAGAACAAAATACGGGTAATCGTCCATGACTTTTATGATATGAGAAAAACAGCTCAGCCATCTCGCATGGGTTCATTCAGGCAGGCGCGGATCCAGGATTTCTTAGGGGGGGGGGGGGACAAATTTGAAATTATGCGAACCAAATATTGGTACGTAATGGTGACCAGCATTGACGTAATGGAGGGGGTGCAGGGAGGGGCGATTTCCCCCTCCCTCCTCCGCAAAGCGCCGAAGCTTTGAAGTTTCATTAAATTATTAGAGAAAGTAGACGATTCGTTGTACCATTCTCGAAAATAATCCTCGTCTGAATCGTCGGTAGCTTTGACACCCTCATTTAGTTATTAGAGAAACAAGACGATTCGTTGTACCGTTCTCGACTCTTAATCCTCGTCTGAATTCAGTTCCCTACCCCCTCCCGCGCGAAGCGCGAAAGCTTTGACATTTCATTTAGTTATTAGAGAAACAAGACGATTCGTTTTACCGTTCTCGAAAATAATCCTCCTCGATTTCAGTTTCCCCCCTCCCGCACGAAGTGCGAAAGCTTTTACCTTACATCAAATCATTGGGGAAAGAAAGCGATTTGTTGTACCGTTCTCGACTCTTAATCCTCGTCTGCATTAGTTTTCCCCGAAGCACGGAAGCTTTGACATTTCATTTAATTATTAGAGAAACAAGACGGTTCGTTGTACCGTTCTCGAAAATAATTTCGAAAATAAGATCTGAATTCGGTTTACCCACCCCTCCCGCGCGAAGCGCGGAAGTTTTTACTTTTCATTAAATCATTAGAGAAAGATGACGATTTGTTGTACCGTTCTAGACTCTTTATCCTCGTTTGAATTCAGTTTCCCCCTCTCGCGCAAAGCGCGGAAGCTTTAATATTTCATTAAATTATCAGAGAAAGAAGACGATTCGTTGTACCGTTTTTGACTCTTAATCCTTGTCTGAATTTCAAACTTTTTTTGTCTGCTTCTTTTTCTTCCTACGTCCTCTTCTTTTTCTTTCCTTTCTTTTTTTGGCCGGCGTTTTTTTTTGGGGGGGGGGGCCGCCCCCACCGCCCCCTGGCTAGGCGCCTGCGGTCAGATGAACATATTTTGATACCTTGACGCCCCCGGAAACTCGGGGGTTTAAGGCTATAAATTACGGTCAGATTAGCATTCAGGGGCCCGCCTTAGGACCCCTGGTTGGGTCGAGGGTGCGAAAACCCCTGAATCTCAGGGGTTTTAGGCATTTGATTACGGTCAGATGAACATATTTTTATACCTTATTTGTGACACTGGCAGGACACTGATTGGCGTGAGGTCCAGCGGGCGGGGCCCACAGAAGCTCAGGGGTTTAGGCATTTGATTATGGTCAGATGAACATATTTTTATACTTTATTTGTGACACTAGCAGGACACTGATTGGCGTAAGGTCCAACGGGCGGAGCCCCCAGAAGCTCGAGGGTTACGGTCAGGTGAGTATCAAGGGGCCCGCCTTAGGGCCCTTGGTTTGGTCCCGGAGGCAGGTTCTAGGCGTTTAATTACCGTCAGATGAGCATTTTTGATACCTTCTTTTGTTGTGACACGGGCAGTTAACTATTCTTTCTTTCTTGCTCTCTTTCTTTCTATTTCTCTTTTAATATTTCTTTTTCAAAAAAGTGTGGGGGGGGGGGAGGGAGCTGGAGGCTCCCGATCCCCGCCGTTCCGCGGTCCTTGACATGTAGGCATCTCAAGAAGCATATTTCTTGCCTGGCTGTAAATTTAAGCATTTTTCATTTTACAACAAACGTATAAAAAAGTATAATTTACTAAAAAGTGAGGAAAAAGCTCTGAAAATTATGTCATTTCAGCATTATGTGTAAACCACCGTTAAGGAATTAGAAATAAACCATGTTTAAATGTTATTTCTCCCGAGCCCCCTCCCCGATCAGTACGCCAGTGCCCCGCCCCCTCCCTGATCTACACTTTGTTGGCGGAAAAATCGCAACTGATCTCCTCTACCTTGCTTCTTTCTCTTTTTTCTTTCCCTTTCTCTCCTCTTTCCCTTCCCTTCCTTCTCTGTCTCTTTTAGGTTTGCTGGGGGCGGGAGGCAAGGTCCTTTAGGCCCCCAGCCTTCTCCATACGTTGTTGTTAACCGCAAATGATCTATTTCCCCTTCTTTTTACCCTTTTTTTCCTCTTCCTCTCTTTCGGTCCATTTTACCTCTCCTTTTTTCCTTTTCCTTCCTTCTCTCTTTTTTTTAAGCGGGGGCGGGGAATGCAAGGGACTTTTGTCCCACCCCACCCCGATCCACAACTTCTTGGCGTCATAATTGCAACTGATACCCCCTTCTTTTCTTTTCTTCTTTCTCAATTTTCCTTCCCTTTATCCACTCTTTTCCTTATTTCTTTCCATTTCCTTCCTTCTCTCTTATTTTTTGATTGGGGGGGGGGGGGAGGGAGGCAACAGCCTGGGAGTTCCTGAAGAATGCGTCAAAATTTCCCGAAGAATCGATGGAAGAATTGAATGACGATCCAAGCTTATCTACAGCTACAAGGAAAGGGATTGGTAATTATGGAAAAAGGACGTCTTACTGTAAGTAAACTATGGACAAAATCAATTTTTCTGCTGTGATTTTCTTTTAGTTCTGTATATGTAATTCAAAGACGAACGCTAACAAAAATAGCCCATGAAATGTCAAAGATTTATAAAAACTAATTTAATCGTTATTCAGCCTAAACCCTCATCCACCGACGACATAACGAATCCTGAAAAACCGTGTTTGGGTACTTTCAGCAAGCTAGAGTTTGATGTTACGATTTATTGCCAGTCATTTCATTTAGCGTATGATGACAGTCACTGGAATGTTCAAGGAATCATTAAATAACGTTAATTAGCATATTCTGTCCCATGCCGAACTGGGGTGTAGACTTTATCTGAAATCATTCCATTCAATTTGCACTATGTATTTGTCGGCCTATATACCTATTTGTAAATGTTTTTTTTATGTTAGGTAGGTAAAACAAATTCCAACTAGAAAACGTAAATGTGCTTGTTGAGCATATATTTATGTTAAATTTAAATACAATTTAATTACAACATGAAATACTGCACCACTCTTGTACTCAAATCGAACGAGAAAGAAGTTTGCTTTTGCGGTATGATAACATTTTTAGCAATATCTCGATTTTCACATTGGTTTATTCTTACTTTATCCATTGTCATATATGATTATAAACATCTTATCACTACAAGTATTGTATCAGCACAGGTTATTTGTACTTTCACTTTAAAATATTCACATCATAAATGCCATTTATTGTATTTTAAAAAAAAGAATACAAATCAACGTGTAGCTGCACGTTGATTTGTATTCTTTCTTTTTTTCTCGATAATTCATGACTGTGCGCAGCGGGCGCTAGGGTACGTCGACGCCCCAACATAAACAAAAAAACAAAGGAAATGCAATAAACTTTCAATAATTCATTGCATTTTGCCCCGACCCCCAACATAAAAAAATCTTCTATGTGGGCATGCCTTGAACCATAATGCATGGCCCTACAGAGGAATTCTTCCTGTTGGGGACTGGGGGAAAATGCAATGAATTATTGAAAATTTATTGCATTTTCTTTGTTTTTTTTGTTTTTGTGGGGGCTTCGACGTACCCTGGCGCCCGCTGCATACAGTCATGATTCATTGGCTAAGCAATGGCCTCGTAACTGTGAGCCCCCAGGATCAAAACCGTGTCGATGTGCTATATTAGGGCCCTTTTATGAGGCATTAATCCCCATTACTGTCAGTTATGACTTGAGGACGTAGGTCCCCTAGTTGATTAGCATAGTATCACACACATGCTTTAGCAGTCACGCAAAACAAACACTCCCCAATTGTCATCCAATAAAATCTGAGAATGTATACTATTATCTAGATCTATTATGAATAAATCAATGTCAAAATCATTCAATAAATTGGGGTAAAAAAATTATTCCACCATTATGACCAACAGTGTATAAGTAGAAGTATCATGTTCAGTAGTACAAGTACAGAATAGTAAAGTTGATGTTTGAATATTAGAATAGGCTCATATGAAATTAGCTTTTGAAGTCAGATATATTCGTGCAACGATCGTCATACGGAATTTTCAGTTTACATGACACTCATTACACGAATATATATCATGGTCATCTATTTGTCTACACATTCCTATCTAACACCCTCCCCTATATCATCATCATACTATATTTAGCCTGCATTTATATTGGAAAAACAAGCTGTAGTCTCCCATTTAAGATTTAAGATTAAACATGAAACATGAAACACAGTGGCGTAATGAGCAAACCGTTCTTACATGCAGGCCCCGCTGAACGTTTTCAAAGTGGGGTCTAGGGCAAAGCCCCGGCGGGGGTCAAGGGGCGGAGCCGTCGAAGCTCATGTGATATTGGGATCAGTGGCGGATCCAGGAACTTACCGGGGACACAAAATGGCAGGGGGTGAAATATATGTAAAACGATGAAGCGACAGAGCGAGGCTTTTAGCGTCGAGGGAGCAGAGCGACCAAGCGGGGTGGGTCTGGGAGGGGGTTCTGACCCCCTCCCAGTGTAGGAACCATCTTCAATTTTAGAACCACATTAGACGTATTTTCAGGCACTTCCTAGAGTAATATGACGTAAACTTGCTTTCTCCTACTTTCTCCAAGAGTAGGGATCTTTTGCAATTTGATGACCACATTTGGCGCTTTAATGTCTACCGGCACTTTCTGGAAAAAAACGAGGCCTTTTGATTGGTTAGAAGTTATACAAAAGTGATCAGTCAAATCGTGAGACGTTGTATATGCATTGTTGCTGCACAATGTACAAAGACGGTGGTCCGGTTCTTCACCAGTAGTACTTCTAAAAATTATCTCGAGTGTATAAACTGTGTTGTTATCAGGGGCGTCGCTAGACCTTTTTTTATTAGGGGAGGGGGTGTAGAGGCCACTGACTACAGACAAAACTAGCCACCAATTACCGACAAATATATTAATGCCAATGTCCCAATGTCCACAAATTTAACCCTATAAGCTCGGGGACAGGAAGTAAGTTATTTTTTTTCAGTTTTCCCCTCCCGCGCGAAGCGCGGAAGCATTGACACTTCATTAAATTATTAGTGAAAGAAGACGATCCGTTGTACCGTTCTCGACTCTTATATCTTGTTTCGCCCCTCCCGCGCGAAGCACAGAAGTTATGACGGTTCATTTAATTATTAGAGAAAGAAGATGATTCATTGTACCGTTCTCGACTCTTAATCTTTGTCTGAATTCAGTTCCCCCCGGAAGCTTTGACGTTTCAATAATTAATTTTCTTAGGCCTAATCCTTTTCTGAATTCATTTTCGCCCATCCCGCGCGAAGCGCGGAAGCTTTCACGTGTCATTAAACTATAAGAGAAAGAAGACGATTCGTTGTATCGTGTCCTTGTCTGAATTCAGTTTCCCCCCCTACCGCGCGAAACGCGGAAGCATTGACGTTTCATTTAATTATTACTCTTTATATAGTCTGAAATCAGTTGCCCCAAACCCGCGCGAAGGGCGTAAACTTTGCCTTTTCATTAAATTATTAGAGAAAGAAGACGATTCGTTGTACCTTCTCTACTGTTAATCCTTGTCTGAATTCAGTTTCCCCACTGGGCCACTTAACGGTCCACGTGGAGTGTTACATGATGTACGTTCGTTCGCAAATCTGTGCACGCACAGCCCGGGTGATGGGTAGCATGGGCTTATGCCGAATGGATGGGTAGTGTCGCGTCGCGTTGACTTGAACGCTACCATTCGTCCAAAGCAGATTAATAAGAATTAAATCATTAATAAATTCAATAAATATCTAAAACTGTCAAATAAAAATAATATCCATTTCTTTCTATGTATAGAATCCACTTTTTGATTTAAATTAGTCATGCATAATATTCTTTACAAATGAAATAACATAAATAAATTACGGAGCAAGCCTACCGCCTTAATGCACCCTTTCGGGATAAACGGGCGTAATTGGGGGAGGGGGGGGGGGGGGCTTTCTGAATTCCATACATAGAAAGAAATGGATATTTTTGTTTGTTCATTTAAAAAATAAACGACTGATATGCAAGACTGGGTAAACACCTTCATTTGACTTTTTAAATATCAAAGTAAATTATTTGATTGTGCTTCTTGTTATTTATTATTTCAATTATTATAAACGCCTGATCTGCAAGACAGTGTCGATGTGATTTATAAGTGCCCTTTTGTGGGGCATTAATCCTCATTACTGTCATTTATTGACTTAATGGCGTAGGTACCCTAGTTAATAAGCGTAGTAGCATACACATGCTTTAGCAGTCACGCAAAACAAACACTGGCAAATTATTATTCAATAAAATATGAAAATAGTTTTATTTAATTTTTAATTTGATTGTATATTGATTATTTGAATTTAAATGACTTAAATTTATATTCCTTAAATTCTTTTATAAACGACTGATGTGGAAGACAAGTCAACGCACCCTTTTGGCCAAACCCGGGGGGTGGGGGCTTTGGACGAATGGTCGCGTCCAAATCAACGCGACGCGACGCTACCCACCAGTTCGGCATAAGCCGGTAGCTTGTTTCTCCGGCGTCATTTTTTTCTGCAGCACAGATTGGGGCTTTAAAAAAAAGAGGTTTTGATTTGACCCTAATCCTAACCCCAACCCTAAACTTTCCCATAGACTCAACACGCACCTAACCCCAATCTGTGCCGCCGAAAAGAATAATGCCTCCCGGCAGTACTTGTCGCAGTAGCTTCTGGAAAGGAATTTTCTACTAGTTTTACTGTTTAATAGTGGCCACTAATTGGCCCATTAGTGACTTTAAAAAGAATATGCTCTTCCGGGCTATTTGGGAATGTGTCAGTTTGCAACAGAAATGGCGCGCATTTTGTTGAACATTTATAAATCACTTGTATGGAATTGAAAATAAGTCATTGTTTTAATGTTATTTGTGGGCACAAGCGCCCCCTCCAAGCCCCCCCCCCCCCCCCCCACCACCAGTACGCCAGTGATGAAACAGCAACAACTGCGAGAAATACAACATTGCAGACTGAACGAAGGCTATGCGTATTTGGGAATTCCCAGTGACCTTTCGTCGTAGGGGAATCCCACATTAGGTCATCGATATGACTCTCGCGCAGAGCGGGCACACACACGAAGCCATCCCTCGATTGTGTATGTGCATGGTTTAAGGTGTGTGCATGCAACTGGTAAATAGGTTTTCTTACTTATCTTTATATACGAGGCGGAGAATGGGAGGCCACAGTCGTCATTAGATTCATTCGACTGAGCGTGCAAAAGTAACGGGTGAGTAGACACACCAAAACGTTATATTCTTACGTTGTTATTTGTGTGACGTGACGTTATACATATAATATTTTGCGTATTTACCTCTAGATATAAGACAGCTGCGTAAAAGTTGTGTCCTCTTATCGTATAATCATCATCATCATGTTTCGCAGTAAAATAGATAAATAATAATACATATTATTTCAGAAGACTTTTGTTTTCCTGCTGGTTGTTATGGTATATACGCTCCTCGAATAACCTTGAAGGATTCAGTACATAACGCTAATAAGCATATGGGTATTACGTTCTCAGTGATTAAAAATGTACATGGTTGACTGGTTAACACAAATACTATTGCATGTTCTTTCAAAGTCGGATCACAGTCATTTTGCAGAGTGTGCGATGGGCTTTATGCTACCTAAAATGCTAATATAGAACCAAGCTATTTAGATTTTGTTCTTCTTAATATCTGTTGTGTAGGTCTAACGAAGAAAGTCCCGTTCGGTGGTTCTCACCAGACACTACAAGCTAGCGTGGATGAGCGAAAACTAAATTCATCGAGGGAAGCATCTCCCATAGGACAGCAAAGACCAGGCACATCAAACATGGCGGCAGCGGCACACACCCATAGTTCACCATCGCCTCGTCGTATCTCAATCTCAGTCTGTTCTTCCGCAAACGAGTACAACGTCGAAGGGTTCATGTCCAAGCTTACCGAGTTGCGAGCCGCACAGCCTCATATGATCGCCGATGTCCGTTTCCGTAGCCTACCGTACAACGACATTGATTCATTCAAGTTTCCGTCAAACGACCCCGTTGATGTGATGGTCCTCTGCCATTCGATCCAAAATCGAGGGTTTTCAATCACCAATGTTCTGAACGCTCTCTACGAAAAACACCTGAAATATTGCCGTGATGTAGTTGGTAAGTTAATACTTTTAAATTATGACGTTGTAATTTTGTTATCAGTTCTAGCTCCATCAATTTAGACAGATTTCATGATTGTTCTTTCCCATGTTTATGCATGTTTCATCAAAATTTCTTATCTTGTCTGTTAACTTTTCTTTTTACAATTTAAATTTCATTCGATACGCAGTCATGATATGGATAATTCAAACTTTATCATGAGTGCTATTGGGGCCATGCTAATAATAAAGACGAACTTCCCTCAGGACTGGTTTACCTATAGTTCTAGGATTCTTTCTTGTAAATAATGTTCATTTGCATTCACTCATGAAAGTTGATACTGTAACCTTTAACGTTCATTTAATTTGTCCAAACTCTAATCAGCTTATCTTCGTTTAAGAGTTGCTGGAGACCTCAAATTTAATTATCAGGAAACCGAAATTGGCTGAAAAGAAATCAATGGCCAGAGATTAAAGTTATCAGTGAAACGGTCATGGATCATAATCCATATCTACCTCTTTGTTCCTTCACAATTTTAGGAAAGAAGAAGCTGGCCGTAATTGTTCACGATTTTAGCGACTGCAAAACTAAAACCCTTGATGCCAGGATGGAATCGCTCAGGAGGTCACAACCTTTGACATTTGAACTTGTCGACACCGTGATCATATGCGGAAGCCTGGTGGTCCCTGGCAAAATCGAAATGAGAGATGAAGATATGACACGACTTACACTCTTCTTTGAAGAAGCGCGACTTGAACCCAAAGAGAAAAATTTTGAACATGAATTATTCAAAAGGTTCTTAGTAAACATTGTCAAGGAATTATCATAAGAAACCACCAAGGAATTGAAGGTAGAAGGTAGAAAAATCTTATGTTTTAGATAAGTAAGCGAAAAACGAAGTCGGGTTACCTCATTTAAAGTAGGTTTAGGACTAAATTTTTTCATGTAGGTAAATAAGTTGGTCCAATGGTCTGGTCTCTGGTCTGCCTACAAAAGGTACCGGATTCGAAACCTAGTTTCTTCCAGCAGTTCCAGATGGTGACAGGGCGTCAAAGGTCATTACGCGGACGCGAAATTTGATAATATACGGCATCTGATATATTATATAATACATGTTATTACCGCACCCCCTCATACATAATCATTTATACCCACTCATCACTCACAAAATTACGTGATTTCTTGTCTTAGGCTCTGTTTAGTTGACACTGTATATATGTCAAAGGTCTCGGGTCATTGTACATACGTCAAAAGTAATTGCATATCCTTACATCAAAGGTAATGGATTCCCAACGAGGATGCAGAAATTGATAATAGCTCGCATCTGATACACTTAATAACTGCAAATTTTCCTTATACTTTTGATCTGTTGAATTTACATTGTACATAATTATGAACAGTTTAATCATGCAGATATACAGTAAATAAAGAATGATCTATTTTAGTTTTTGTTAATTTTTAAAACAATTTTTAAGACTTTCATTTGCTTCGCCTGTAATGTAGACTAAATAACGCAATACACGTACCCAGGCGCATACGCCGCGGGGGGGGGGGGGGGGGGTCGAACACCCCGTCAAATTTTTGTATGTGTGTGATTTTTGATGGAACCCCCCCCCCCCCCTCTCTAAATTTTATTTTTTAATTTTAAAAAAAAAGTGACCTTGCCCCCCCCCCCGAAGTCGTTGCGATGGACTCGATTTGATGATATTTTCCTGAAAACATAACGCTTGTGACTGTCACATTGCTGAGATTAAATGTTTTTATTTAAAAAAATATATATTTTTATATTTCTGTATTATTTCAATGTTGATCATGTATTAGGAGCTACATTGCATGAAATGCTTTTCTTGGCTATTCATTTCATTAGAGTATGAAAACGTAACAATTGGAACTGTATCGTGGGCATTAAGCATACCTACCCGTATAAAAATGTGCCCATCTGTTGCCTCATTTAAACGTAAATACAAGAACTATTTAATGAAGGAATTCCTATCGTATGTTTAATTTAATTAGCCTGTACTCATTTGTTTATTTATTTACTACCCATTGTTTTTTTTTTCTCTGTACTTTGTATTATTATCTGAGGACACTGGAGCCCAGCCTTTGAAAGGTCAATGGCCTCTGCTGGCTCCTCCATATTCTTTGTATTATTTATATTTATATATTTGCTTATATGTATAATGTATTGTTAAATGTATTTTTATACGAGAAATGGAAATAAATGAACTTGAACTTGAACTTGAACTACCGATGATGCAACATTTTCACGACATACTTAAATCAACTTTATAGTAATAGTGACACTGTATTCCGCCCATTTGGACCTTAACTTATTTTGTCAGCTCAATGTGCTAAAATGTTCATTCAATGCTTTGCCTTGAAATAACCGATTTCTTGTAAGCGTGTATGTACACTTCATGATTAATAAATGTATCGATTCTACATATGCTGGTGCTAAACAAATTGTGAAACATACTTTCTCTCTTGATGGAATACATTTTGGGAAACAGGATTTTAGCACTAACCTGTATGATTATTCTGATGACACTACAGGGAAAAAGCGCTGTTGTGCCTTCTAATATCTGCATTATATATCTTGAATTTGACAGAGTTATAAGTAGATATCAAATGTATGCATATACAGTGGTATATCCCTGTGATTAATAGAAATGTGTAACTTTATAACGGCATTGTATATTTCATTCAGTTCAGAAATCGTAGATAGTATGTAAATTCATCCTTTCGGTTGAACTTATCTTAATTCTTTCTTTTGTAGTGGTTCCTTTGTAGATTTCCATGGTAATTACTCAGTCTGCTCACACGTACATCGTACTGTATATATATTTAAAAAATATATAACAATTTACCATTGTTGTTGGGAATATCATTATGTCAACAAGTGGCCTATCAATAATTGTACAGGTTCCCGGTTATTGTTTCGAATGTCCAAAATTACACGTAGATCTCATTATTATTGTTGTACGATGAATATACATGTATATCACAAGTGCTTTATCAAAAGAGTGGTGCTAAAAATAAAGAGACGGAAAACAATTATAGCTATACTCAACTGCTTTAAGTCTCATGATATTTTCGTAATAGGCATACAGTGCGATATCAATACAATAAAGAATACATATATTCTGGATTTTTTTTCTTTTGGTTTTGTTGCTATGTTATTGTTTTATAGAATGTTAAGTTGCCCTTATTTTTCTTATAGGACATATATATACTTGAAGTCGGTTGGATCCAAGCCCTGCCATGGTGGCTTGTCCAGAATGACGACTCTGTCCTCTGGCTGGGTGGTAAGAGGACATTTTTTTTTTTTTTTTTTTGCGGGGGGGGGGGGGGGGGGGGGGGGGGTCTCGAAAATTGAAAAATTGACATTTTCTCCGTTGAGGGGGGGGGGGTAAGGTCAACTTTTTTAGGTCAGCCATTGGTATAATTTTTTTTTAATTTTTTAATTTTTTTATAATTAAAAAAAAGGGAGGGGGGGTTCCTCCAAAATACACACATAAAAAATACCAAAGGAGGGGGTTCAACCCACCCCCCCCCCCTGCTTACGCGTCTGGCGACGTCACAGGCTTTTATAAAATATCATCTTCTAACACTATTTCTTGTCGGCCGAAACTGGAACCTATCTGACATATCAGTGGCTGTTGAAGTTGTGAGGTGATATAGTGTAAAAAGTTGACATTCACCGAAGATGTGAAGGTTCAGGCTTGCAATATTAATACGATACCCCACTCATACCGACGAGGCCGATACAAGGCCGACCAACACACCGCATGCTAAATTACATTATCATAATCGATTGATTGATTGGTTGGTTGCTTTTATTCATATTTCATGCAAAAAATTAAAGCATAATATATTTTACAACACATTTACATTTAGAAAAGTAAATGTAGAAATAAATTATACTGAATCATACTAAATAATAACATGAAAGAACGTTCTGTAAATCATTAGACAAAAAAAAATGATCGAAAGTGAACCTATACTCAATAGCTATATGCTTGTTGCGTGTAGCTTAACTGAACTAAACTACTGACTTTATATACAGGAAAAACAAAAATAGAAAACACACACGCTACACTGACTGAGACATAAAGATAAATGAAACAAAATACAACATGTTACATCTAAAAGTGGTAGAGAGAGAGAGAGACAGAAATAGGTGAGGGAGAGAGAGAGAGAAAAGGGGATAGATAAGTAGATAGATAGGTTGCTTGACCATGAGCAGTTAATGCGACATAGTCTAATGCCCCCCGGATCCACGACTTTGAAATTGATTACTAATTTAATACTTTGAAATGATAGAATAGACCTTTTACTAATTTTATGCATGCATTTGAAAAAAATAATCTTGACAACCCAACATCTTTCCAGAGACTTGTCAAACCTAGCATCAGATAGTGTAAAAAAAAATGCATTTCATCTAAAGCCCTATTATTATGTTTAGCAGGCGAATTAGATGCAAAAGTCAAGTGATTAGTTTATATATTTTTGAAAAACATGAGTAAACGGATTATGAGCAGACTTTTCAGTCCATGTAGCTCATCGGCATGGGATGTAGGCTTGTTAGTTTCACTTGTATTATTCTAAAGACAATTTGAAGGTATGAAAAATAATTTATACCCATAGTTTAATAGGTGGACAAGTTTTTTAATTTTGTTATTATAAACAATGCTAACAGTCACAGGCTGAGTGGAAAATAATTATACCCACAGTTGTATAGGTGTACAATTTTTATTTTCTTATTAGAAACAATGCATACAGTCACAGGCTGGGAGGGCGACTAATTTTTGGAATGTTCTGGGTGACCGCGGGAATTCCCCGTTTCTTGAGGATAACCGTTTTCTGTATGTAGGCCCTACATTCATGTACAGTGTTACGTGTGTATATAGATTATCTTAGTTTCCGTTATGTACACGCATTCATCAAATTCGAGGTATGTATATGATTTTATACTAATACAATAATTTTAGAAGTGCGTGCATGAAGCCGTATAATGATAATAAGAAATGAAATAATGGGTAATGAAATTGCCTCAATCTTTGGGTAATTAATTACCCAAATAATTATAGTCATTTTTCTGATCGACTCTGCCTGCATTTGGCAGTGTTTAGTAGTAGACCCTGCTATCATTTTTTTCATAACTTAGCAAATAACCCGTGTTGGGGGGGGGGGGGATTGTAGCTTGGTAGCTAAGGCGTACAATAACGCTTACAGTGTAAAATCAATTGACGTCTAGAATATGTTATCACACATGTAATCAGTGCTGCGAAATGTATGTAGAGAAAATACAAATCGTTTGTATAGCTCTTCCTCTGTATTCGTATTATGTGTATGTAATAGCTGGATTACACTTTACCAGTTTGCATGAGCTTTGAACCTACCAAATATTTTCCTATACTGCAAAACCAATACAGAGAACGCGTTCTAGTCATCCCGTAAGAGGTCGAAAATTATCAAAAATAAAGATATTAATATACTCATAAAAAAGATTGTCAGATAAAAAGTTGAATTGATATTGTTGTCAGTCAAGAAATAAAGGAGCTACGGTCATGCACTTCTTTGCAAGAAGCCAAAAATACCATTGGTTAATGATTATTATTACACTATCATAGTACTAAATAGTAGTCTAAGCTATTCGCTGAAAAAAACATGTATTTAGTTAGTGCTTGGTCCAATTAAGATCTGCTTGCTTTTGTTTTCCCCCATGTCGAAAGTAGACAATCGAGCAGTACTTGAAAGCGGAGATTGCAACCAAGGAAGACCGATGATGTCCTAGCGACATCGCCAAATACCCAATCAACCAATGTAGAAGAGTGTGTGGAGAACGGTGAGTTTCAGTTGATCAACCGATTACTTGTTATGTCTGTTTTGATATCGCAATGATTATCCTAAATGTTCACTAAGACTAGGTATATCCATTATATGTTTCTACAAGGTTGTTGAAAGTAGTCACTCCGACAACGAATCCGTTAAAATCGAGTGGCATGTCAATGGGTTGTATTCTACATATGCCCCTTCCCCATCACCTGGAAAATGATTGTTTTGAAGTCCTTACAATTACAATACGCAAGGAAAATACAGATGTTCATAGATTTCGTAAGTGTATTAATACGTTCAAAATACCACGTACCATGGCCTCTTAGATTAAATTTCACAAAAAACAATAACATTTACCATTTATTTCTTCTTCGGATCAAACTGCTTAGAGATTCCTGGACAGACCGGACCACAAGGTATCACCCCTTTGTCTCTGACGGTGCAATTGGTGAAACGGTGGCGTGGAGCAACCGAGACCAACAGGGATTAGACTTCAAAACCAGAGGACAGAGTCGTCATTCTTGAGTACAAGACCTGATCATCAGGACCTGAATATCAGGAATACATCCGGACCTGATTTTCCACGGACAATCCACCATGGCAGGGCTTGGATCCAACCGACATCAAGTCTCGGTTACTCTTTGTACATCATCTTACGAGTATAACATCCAAGGTCTTCTGGATCACCTGAGGGATCTCCAGCGACAACTTCCCCATCTCATCAAGAATGTTACCTACCATCAACTCCCTTACAACAACATCGACAATTATAAATTTGCCAAGGGAATCCATGTGGATGTGATGATTCTCTGCCACTCCATCGCAAACAGAAGATTTGCTCTCACCGACGTGGCTGATGCTTGCTACAATAAGTTCCTCCCGAATTGCAAAAAGCTTCTAGGTAATTCATCTTTTACACTGTAGAAATTTTGAGTTTACACTTAACAATAGCAATCATAGTCTCTTTAACGATGCTTTTCATGTAAAATATTTCAACTGAGTAACTTATCATGTGATTTGTCTTTTTCACAAATACTCCTTGAGCATTTGATTTTAAGTTGATTTGGCGCCACACAAAACTTATATATTATTATTCGTAGTATCATCATCATTATTTTGTTTTCCATTTCAGTGGAGTAAACAAAGAATTGCAACTAAAAGGTTGATCAAAACCTTTTAGATTTTAGGCAGCAACAGAAATGTTTCCGACGCTTTGTTAGATCAACTAGGACTTTTGATGCCATGAATTCATGTCTTTGTATACAGTCAAATACATTTATTATCATTCTATGAACATAATTCCCAGGAAAAGAGAAGATTGCGGTAATAGCTCACGACTTCGACAATGTGAATGACCAGGACTTACAGGACCGCATTGCTAATTTTCGGCTCCAGCAACCAAAAACCTTTGACAGCGCAGGTCTAGTTCTGATATGTGGGAAGCTGGTCGAAGGGAAAGAATTTCCTGAACCCTCCAAGGCACAACTCCTCGCTTTCTTGACAAGAGCCTCCGAACAGCCTGAGGAAATGAAGACTGGTGGTGTTTCCAGTTTTCTAAGTATGTTTTGCAAAACAAAAGAATATATGTTCAGTTTAAATTGGAAGAATTTCATTATGACAATGACATTAACTTCCGATAATATTTTGGCGGTATGGAAGAAGTCGGTTAATATAAAAGTCTTAACTTTGATCGTTTAGACTTTAGAGACTGATAAACTACAATATAATGCAATATGTGAGTGTGTGTGTGTGTGTGTGAACTTTAATTAAGATATCGCATACGCCCTAAATTGTGTAAGCAAGAAAATCTCAATAAACAATGAATGTTAAAACCACTTGCAGAAGAGGCTGATGTTCCCTAGATCATGACATTTGTTTCTTAAGTTTATAATTATCAAACAAACAAAATTTGAATTACATTTTTAGTACAATTTGTATTTGTTTTCTTTCAGAGAAATTCGAATCATGTAGTTCTGGACAAGCCATCGCAATAACATCACCACATAATCCTGCACAATATCCTGGACCACAAACTGGACAATATGCTGGACATCAACCTGGACAACAAAGCCATTCACAACCTCCTTTACGACTTCCTACACAGCATCTTGCACAACACCATCAACAACTTCCTGCGCAGCAGAGTCCATCGTTGCCGATCTATGTGTCCGTATGTACTTCTTCATACGAGCAAAACATCGAGGGCTTGATTTTCTGGCTTAGGAAGCTGAAAACAGATCATCCACGCTTGATCGCCGACATCCGTCTTCGGAGCCTACCGTACAACGATATCGATTCGTTCAAGTTTCCTTCAAGCGACCCGGTCGATGTGATGGTGCTTTGCCATTCGGTTCGCAATCGAGGATTCTCAATCACAGACGTCGTGAATTCTATCTACGATAAATATCTGAAGCATTGTTCCAAAGAGATAGGTGAGTAAACTCGTAACAGACATATGCTAGGTTTACAATTGTCATAGTTTATTCTAGAGTGAATGACAGTCTGAGCTGAGGGTACTGGGCATGCTGGATGTTCGATTTCACTTAGAGCAAAGATTGATAAGCACCATCACAAATAGTGTACTCATATTTTGTACAAAGTAATTTGTGTGCATAAAATTAATGTTGCTCATTATTTCAAGACAGAAAGAAAAGAAGAAGAAAAAAGGTATATATAGCTATAGCCAAGCAAAATGCAGGAGAAAAAAGAAAAGCTTTTTACATTTGACTTTACATTCAATTTCTTGCGATGATAAATTACTGAAAATATATGAGTAATAATAATAATAATAATAACCTAGACTTCTATAGCGCATTTCATCTTCGAAGAAAATAACAATGCGCTTTACAATATATTAATACAACAAAATTACACATATTAATTACTAATTCATGAACTAAATAAATATCAAAATAAGGAAAACATTAATAATAATCAGTCATTATAAACATCAATTACAGAGAGATGAAGGCAAATTATATAAAAGTACAGTAATGTAATAACATTTTGATGAATACAATAATAAAGTTTAAATGACATTAGAAAGGATTTTTAAACAGGTAGGTTTTCAGTTGAGATTGAAAGAAAGTTAAGTCTGTGATGGTTCGGAAGGTAGTGGGGAGAGAGTTCCAGAGATGCGAAGCTGCAGATGAGAATCTTCTGGATCCGTATGACTTGGTCCTGTCTTTCGTGGGTTCAATGAGGTATTGAGATGCAGAGCGGAGGGATCGAGTGGGTATGTAAGGTAATATAAACTAAAGTTATTAGATATTAATCTAAAGATATTGGTTTCCTATAGACCCTCCTACGTTCCAAAGAAAGACGAAAATGAATTTTTTTTGTAGGAAAACAGGAAATTCAAATTCTATGCCAATTTGGCCATGTGTCCATCCATTTCTGAAATTCCAGGAAAGAAGAAGTTGGCGGTGATTGTTCATGACATTAGTGAATGGAATCCAGGAGTCGTTCGTGGCAGGATGGACACCTTCCAGAAAACACAACCCTCGACATTCAGGCTTGTAGACACTGTGATCATCGGCGGTAGCCTGGAAAAGCCAGACAAGTTCGAGATTTCAGAGGTAGACATGTCAAGACTCTTCTACTTCTTCGAATCGGCAAGCTTGGTTCCACGAAAGAAGATGTCAATTTTTGGAAAGGTGTTTTAATGAACATGAAATTTCCTCATTTCCGTGGACACCACAAACAGTGCAGCATGTAATGTAAGAATTCTCAAATTATTATCACAAAGATGAAAGTCCTTAGGTATCACCGCTTTCAGAGAATTCACATTTTCTAAACTCCGTCATGTAAAGAGTACCGCGTGTACTGTAAGAAGCCCCAAATCGCTGAAGATAAAAGCGGTTTCACCTTTCATTTTACTTCTACATCAATCTGTTCATAATGAGAAAAAAAGTCGAATACTAAATGACACACAGCTTCATCTCAATGCATGTATAACCCGTATGCATACAATATGTAAAGTGTTCATCTTCTTCTGTTGTGTGTGTGGGTGTGAGTGTGGAATATTTACGTGCGCGGGTAGTGTGTGTGTTTGTGTGGGGATGTATGATTAAACTTTGTTCACAGACGTGAAAGAGGATGTTGAGTTTCTGAAGAAGAAAAGAAAGATGAAAAAATTACTTGTAAGCTTTCTCATTCTGTTATTGTCAGTTTGTATAAATATCTTAGTAGAAATAGGATCGCTTGTCAAATGCTCTCATATTAAAAAAAAAATCAGAAATAGCTGAAATGTGTGGACCAAACTTGAACGTCATATGTATGTGACCATTGTGTGTAGATCCACGCCTCCCTTTTCTGTGTGCAATGTATGTCGTTTGAGTTATTTTCTTGCCAGTTTGATTTTTTTTTTAACTTCACAGTATGCATCTGTTCTTTAAGTTTGTAGGCTACGAAGTCAGCCTTACCCAATCATTGTCAATAGCTTCAGGTAGTTTTTGTTTATAACAGTGTTATTAAATGACCAAGGTGTTTCACGAATACTAAGATCAACTTTAAATTGTACTTAAATATTGCATGCCATTCATGCCACTGTTTGCTCTCACCATTATGATATTTGTGTTTTATTTTTTCCTTCAATTATAATGAATTATTAAAATATGTAAATTCTGTAGATGTTTTAACCATGATTTGTATGTTCCTTGAGAGACCAATGCCAGTAAAAGGTGAAAGCAAACAGTGGCATGAATGGCCTGCCATAGTAAAGTCCAACTTGAAGTTGATCTTAGTCTTTGTGAAACACCCCTGACCTCAACTTTGATCTTTAACACCACGATCCAAAAGGCACGGCCTGGATTCGAACCCTGGTCATTTTGTAGGCGTGGCCAGTGGGTTGACCACTAGACCAACCCACATATTCTTGGTACAAAAGAAGAGCACTGTCAGAAACCTGCTGGAATCAACAGTGTCATATTTTCTTTGAGCACAGAACACTCCGACAGTGATAAGGCTCATGCAGATAATAATACCCATTATTATTACCATATTCATTATTACGTTGCCCAAATATCCACATTCATCATGACGTCATACATCCTGTAATCTATGAAAAACTTTACACAGTATTACTGAATGTTGTGGTTGTTGATAATGTTTTTTTTAAATTTTGTTCATGTTGTTTTGGTGTTTGCGAGTTCAGTGTGTTTGTGTGTTCAGGACAGCGAGTGGTGTCTAAATATATTTTTAGACCAAGTTCATATTTTCGAAGTTTTTCCTAAAATCCTGTAACTCAGATTGAGTGGGTTGTATTATTTCCTTCCACTTTAATTTTTTTCTCCTTTGTTTATTTGTTATTTAATTATGAATAGCAATTGATTTTCCCCTGATTTTCATATATTTGATAGTTATTGATAGTTATGTATACATGTTGTTATGTAGAACTGAATTCATGCAGTGTTTATCGAAACTCTCTTGCAGAGCAGGTTTGAAATTGGACTTAAAATGAAACTTCTCTGTTTGAAAACAACTGGAAAAAAATAATCGATAGATGTGTTAATAAATCGTATAAAATGTTGCATTTTAGTGATTTTCGTCGAAGCTAGTTGCAGATACATGGTTCTCTGGCAAGGGGGAGACAAGTCAGAAAATTATGGAATAAGCAAAGAATAAAATAGGCTCATGGGCCCTCTTCTTCCTCCCCCTTTCTTTATCAGCCGAGAGGCACGTGTCCCCGTTGCCCCCCCCCCCCCACCCTACCTCGGATTGGACACTGAAAGCAATTTGATCTCATTAAAAACTGACTATAGTATATCAAAAAACTGAGTGTGATGAAGCAATATTTTCATTTCTTGTCTACCCAAGTTCATATGAGCTTTGCAACGCCGTGGTTGTACTCGGTCAATATAGGTTAGGCATGCTTAAGGCAAGCGCCATCAGTTGTCGAAGTTTGTACATTTTTTTAAAGTCATTTTTTTCTCCATTTTCTGACGATGGCTTTTATATCACAACTGCTTTAAACATATCTCGTCTTTTTGTATTATTATTATTATTATCATTATTATTATTATTATCATTACTTTATTATTATTATTATTATTATTATTATTATTATTATTATTATTATCGTAATTGTTGTTAATGTTGCAGTTATTATTATTAGCAGAAGCAGTTCTAATATTAGTTGTTGATGTTGTTGATGTCGGTGATGTTGTAACTGCTGCTCTAACGATGGCTTTTATATATTACAGCTGCTTAATAATGAGCTTGTCTTGTTGCATTATTATTATAATAATAATTATTATTATTATTATTATTATAATTATCATTATTATTATTATTATTTATTATTATTATTATCATTATTATTATTATCGTTATTGTTGTTAATGTTGCAGTTATTAATATTATTGACAGTAGCAGTTCTAATATTAGTTGTTGATGTCGGTGATGTTGTAACTGCTGCTGGTATAACAGTCTTGTTCCGTTGTTGTGGTATTAGTAAATGAGAAGAGGAGAAAGAGGGGCAAAGAGCAGAGAAAGAAAGAAGAGTAATGGGAATGCAAACGTATTACAAGAAGGTAGTGTCGTGTGGTGGGCTGAATGAGATGCCTGGGGTTGACCGTGTTAGGGAGCAGAGTGAACTCGGTTAAAGCTCAGGGACACCAGACTTTTGCCTCATGATTTTATTGAAGTTGGCATCAACAGAAAAACCGTGCAAGAACAGAAAAAATACAAGTGATAAATAACATAATTTCAATGTATCACATCATTAAACAAATAATAAATGCGGAATGACACATTTTCCATTGAAGGGATTGGGTAACTTTGTCTCAGATTCTGAAACAAAATCCTGGATTTAGCTCATGCTGCAATGATAATTATTGAACATTTAGGTCAGTCAGGAACCCCATGACTTTTACAAACCGATTGCCTGTCGCATTATCAAGTTATTTATGATTGGAAATCGAAATTTAAAAATTCGTTTTCCTGACGGTTTATATGACACTACAGTTTATTGGGAGGAAATGAGTATGATAACACCAGTCACTCAAAGATATTTTACTTTTTTGAGGCACTTCATAATCATTTTGAAGCGCAATTTGTTTAGGGCTTCAATAGTACACCTTATCACAAACATTGATAACACGTAGGGCCATGCATATCAGATTTAACATTGTCAAACGATGTCTTTAAACAATATTCATTTCTAATCAAAGCATCCAGATGTTAAATATCAAACACTTTCTCCTGATTGAGCCTTACAATCTATATCAAATATGCATACATGAATTACATTCAGTGTATATTCAAAACAATATTTTCTTGACACAAATAGTCTTTACTGAATTATATTCCTAAATTAAACATTTATCTGACACAGTTAACATCTTTCAACAAATTGTGCGAAGTAGAATTTAGAAAATGTAATAATAAATGCATACCCAAAGTCAAAAGGCTACTGGTGGTCACCAACCGTGAACAACCGACATGTCTAGAACCGGCAGGAAACGGGTCATCTTCACTCACGATGCCTGTCACAGGTCAAGCTAAAAACATATAACTACACGACCATTAAATCCACTACAGTCTACACTACTGTTTTTGTCTAAATAAAATCAAGTCCTAATGCATCTATTCATCAAATCATATTAAAGAGTTGTGATCAACAAACATATGTCACTATTAATTTAAACAACTTAATTGCACTATACATTGTGAATACTGGTTCAACTTTTATACAGATAAATACCAAAAACGTTTCATACCATGACATGGGCACGGGCGCCACCATCTTAAAATACAATGTTTACATGCGCACGCCCGCTACGTCCTCATGAAAATAACACGGCTCCAATTGATCTAAGTTTTCGATTGATTTCAATCAATAAAAGAAAATTAAATGTAAAGCAAACATTCCAAATAATGTTCCTCATTTCCCAATAATCAGCTTTTTACTGCATAAGGATAATATGTAGTTCATATAAGGAATAAAATCTAGATTTTCGAGAAAACTTTCCCCTTAAAAAGTCAAGGTCACTAACCACGTTGTCCGTGAACCAATTTAACTTTCTATAAGTAAAAGTAATGAAATTCAACATTATACAAGTCTCCTTGACAACTACTCTTCCTGAAATGTAGCTTCTTATTATAATAACATTACATGAAAACACTTCATAAAAAGGAGATGAAGTAGAAACTTACATCTACTGTTTCTCTCAGCTAGCTTCGTTAACATCCCCGACTTACACCAGAATAAGAGCATGTAATGACCTAAATAACCGCGCTGCCGAAATTCATTGCAACCAGGTAAACTCCCTATCAATATATCACTCGCTGTAGCAGAGCTACTACGACAAAGCTAATATTTCAAAGTATAATTTTGATAAAGAATATTTCCTATTTCAGCATTAAATACAGAAATTAATATCAACACATCAAATTAAGTTACTATGGCGTAGAGACATCAAACATTTAAGATAACTGAAAGTAATCAGGCCAATTATCTAAAAAAAAAAATCCCCATCACCTGTCTCGAATTTAATAATGTAAGTAATTTCCGTTTTCCGACAGTTGAAAAAAAATTGTGCATCAACGCGAATTGCTTTACTGCATTGTCAATATAATAATTAATAATAATAATAATCACATTCATAGGGCGCCTTATATATATATATATAGGCGTTTCTAAGCTTCTTAGTTTCTGGGTTGGTACTGTCTATAAACAATTATATATAATTATGTTCAATAGCTTGAAAGCAATAAAATAAAATAAAATATAACTGATTAAATACAATTCAGTTGAATGGAATATGTTATAACTGATTCAAAAGGTGGGTTTTGAGAAGTCTCATGATGGTCCTATAGATTGTGCAAATACAATACCCATATACGTTCCTGGGTAAAAAGTGCTGCAACACTGCCCCACAATATCATCACAAGCGATGTCCTAATTCTCATTATTTCGTCAACATTGATTGCGTCCATTATATGTGTTATTCCGGATTTACTTATTCAAGATATTTTAGTTAGAAAGCTTTATTGCGGCATGTGTTTAATGTCAAATCAGGAAAGAAAAAAGACCCATAATGCTAGCAAATTTTCAAACTTAAATATGAAAATTGATTCATATATTTTTTTTTAGAATGGCAGTCGTTTGTTCCTAGGCTACTCGTTTTTTTCCATAGGGTATGTTCGCTACTTTCAAAGCAGAATTTCTGTAAATTGTCAACTTTTCAGATCGAGTAAGTTATGCACAACATAAAACGGGAATCTCGTATGAACAAGAAACATAAAATCTCGTACGAACACACCCAAAAAGGAACCAACCACGTGTAACGTCACCAGGTCTCACGTTATTTGACAATTACTACACGTTCTCATCGCTCTATTTTAATCAACTGGACCTTCAGGTTTGGACTTTGCTCCTGATGAGAAAACCAAGCAAATATGGTTCTATGACACTCCCCTCATGACATGCATTGATGATAGATAGTGCAAGACTGTAGTAGTCAACTGCTAAGTCATATTGAGGTTGATAATAAAAACAAAGCAGTGTACATAATGGCTTCCATACAGATGCACTAGACAACTTAAGTCACGAATTTGGGGTTATCATCTCCTCAAAGATCTGTAGCCATGGAGCTGTTTTATAGTGATTAGAAACGCTGAAAAAGAAAAACATTATGGATGACCGAATAGGATGCCAGCTAGTCTAATTTTTAGAGAGATCACGCTGATGAAGGATTGAATTTTCTGGATATGTCGACTTGTATTTGTTTTATTTGGGTGAACTCTTGGAGTCTGCATCGTTGACTAGGAGGCACTTGATCACACAATTTTCTGAGCATTGAGATAAAATAAAACAACGATACTTAACTGATAGGCTCTATCGTGACCTTTTACACAGACATAGCTTCTACGACACTTTAGTTTATAGAACATTGAACAAATACATGTAGCCTACTTGTAGTTCCAATGGTTTTAACATATATCTTCTTTGTTAATTAGTTTGATTGAGCTACTTATCTTCATTTATTTTCTCGAGCTATTTATCTTCATTAATTTTCTCATTTCAACGATCTTATCTGCCTCACCATCCTGACGATTGGAAACATATTTTATCCGTGAACGGGATATCGTTTTGATATCGTTTTTCATGACAGCTAAGTATCTCACCACCAAATATGTTTGCGAATCTTTGTCAAGGTTATTTTAACCTGTTAATATTTTGTAATGACACATTTAGTGGACGTCACTCGGCCCACACCTTCAATCGCAATCAACCGTTCACACTGATTTGTCTATGATTTTTGATGAACTTTTTTGTGTCTGCGTTCACTCTTCCCTACCGTTGGTTTCTTTGGAGGGTGTAACGAAACTCATCGACCATAATATTTGGATTTCAGTCAAGGAGTGCCAGTTTTTCAATTTGGAAATCTAGAGAAACGACGATCGTGCTTTGCAAGAGTGGGTCGATGCTTTATTTGAATGATAGTTCAAGACGTAAATGGAGGATGGTTACCTATCCATGACTAAGTTAACTCGCTAGATGTGAAAACGTCAACATAATCTACTTTAGAATTTGTGAATATAGGGAAAAATGACACAGACGTTTGTTTACTTCCTCCTCCTGTGGACCTAGAATACACTACAAATCCATGCCCCTCCAAATGGTTGATATATATATATTGTGGCTATTGAGAAAGCAGTATTGAAGCCTACATCGTTACTTGAGGACGCCTGCTTTGTTACATTTTCGCGTGACTTGTCAGACAAGGTGAACGACTCTTGTCGTTGTATTGAGCTGGCCGAGAACATTGGATAAGGAAACGGCCGGGTGTCGCTGCAGTGATACTTCCAAGCGTGAGAAGGAAGTGATTAGAGTTGTCAATAGTGTCGGTCACAAAGGGAAGGTGAATTGAGGCTGTGACACCCGTCAAGTCACACACACACCACCGAGAACGACAACAGACCGATCAGAGACAATTGCATAAACCAGAGGGGTAATAAGAATAAGCTCGGTTTGGAGTTTGGGGTGTGACCAAGGTAAAAGCATGCATGAGACTTCTTCATGAAAAAATCCGTTGGAAAATTTGAAATGGAAACATGAATACTATTCAAGCGAATTTATTTGGAGACTGTTTGGTCTTGTTCTAATCTTGGGAATTAACATTTGGAATACCTCGCCATGGAAACCCCACCAACAGATGCGATGACAGGTAAGGCAATTCATGTTTTCTTGGCTTTTGCTTTCACTTTGTTCAAATATATTTTCTCGCTACTGCTTTACTATAATACTTTCTTAGAACTAACATGCTATAGTTCGTTAAAAGTATAATTGCAGTATGGTTAATGATTGATTACCCAGTGATGTGAAATCATGACTGGGTGTTTAAATCATTTCCAATTGAATCCTTTTTATAACGAAATGATTCCACATTGTTGGAATCATCATCTTCAGCACCTTACAGCACCACAATAAAAATGTTACCCATACTTTGTGTTTTAATTGACCTTTCCTTCAGCACCTCAAATCAGCCGCGCGTGTGCAACATTAACTTATTTAAAAAAAAATGATTATTCGTAAGATTCGTAACAGTCCCGTATAGACCAGTTCACGGTTAGCACAAGTCCCAAATGACCCCGAATATCCATAGATCTTCAAAACATGAAGAGGTCCCACTTTGTACATTTTGAAATAATCACTCCTACAGCGATGAAGGTGCTACATAAATACCCTTTGTTTCCCCTTTTCAAAGAATACTTCCACCTGTGTATCATGGAGTGCACTGCTTGTACATAAATGAAAAATGATTAAATAACTTTCATGAGCACGTATCAAGTATTTTGTCTCCGTGTATTTCACAATTTGGTCTACAATCACCTTTATCTGCTCGTGCTCAAACTGCAACTATGAACTGGCTTATTTAGGAAATAGAATAACTGTTTCTCAGGTGACAAAGCAGGCCCACTGGAAAAGTATTTACCTCTTTTTTTAAAGTTGCCTTTATATTGCATTATCCAACGTGACCGACTCAGGCCGACAGCAGATCGAGAAAAATTACCTTATCCCCTGAATGGCCAAGACTCGGTTGATGTTGAGTCGGTTTGGAGTTTGTTCTTATACATCACATGTATAGCGCATTACACCTCTATACAAGTTCTCAAGAAAAAGTAAGAAAGAAGGGGAAACAAACAGAAAGCTGCAGGGAAATAAATGCCTTAGATTAATAAGTACAAATATCAAATAATTGACCAATTGAATAAATGTGTTTAAAGCGCAGTTTTACATTGTTAAACTGTCTTAGCTTGCCTTAAATGAAGGCTACTACTCCATAATATACAAACTCGGTTATCAAATCGTTTCTAGTTATACACATATAATTTAGATTAATATGCATTGCATTCTACTCTATATATACATGTACGTAAAGAAATATTGCTCTACTTTGCCTGGGTTAATAGCATCACTCAAATAGCAATATATTCTTCTGACCTTCATGATTTTGCTGGTTATTAAGGTATGCATTAATTAGCATTGACAAAATGTAGAACTCACCGAGTCAGAAAACTATACCCACGTGTCGAGTTAGTAGGTCACAGCAGAATATTATCAAACACAGGTCACGTTATCGTGTGATAAAGCACTTATCTTGTATACAATTATCAGTATAATGCACACCACTTTAGTTACACAATAGGCCATATTCTTCAAGTAACCAAATTTATACTTAAGTGCCTCGATACTAATGATTTCATTCATTTGAATTTCTGGTTAATGAGGTACATTTATTCGTAACAGATGAACAACATAATTCGTACCAAGCCTCTTCACAAAGGAATATTCAACAATTTGATTACATTACGAAAATGCCCTTTGCCACGAGAAGACATGCTATAGGGTGAAGTATAGGCATATGTGCTTTTTTTTATATTAACGCTTATACGTATTATGGACAAGATCCATTGTTCGTTTTAAAAATAAACAGCGTGGTTCAGCCTGACATAAGAGAGTAGGTCTACATTTATCAATCACGAGGCTTTTTTTGTTGTTAAATTAGATCTTTCGCCTCTGAATATATTGTCCTTTCAATAATAATATAATAATTGATAAACGCCTCCTGCCCCAGAAGCATATTATGTCACTACATGATTACATTATACGTTAATGTGATAATCTGTATGACAATACTAGAAAAATAAGCAAAAATATAGTAGGACTTTGAATGTCAACACGGGTGTCAACACCTCCATACATTCATAAGAGAATTATGTATTTAGCTATATGAATGAAAATGGAAGATGATTTTCATGGCATGGCTGTCGATAAAAAAAATTGTTTTCGTTTAGAGAAATATCTGCTTTAAAAAATTAAAATAATCATAGATAGGCAAGATTATGATAGGGCACAGAATATTCTTTTGTTTAAATCGATCAGGGAAACGTCACCAAGAATCCTTGTTGTTTTAAATACATATTCTTGAAACATACATACAAGCTTCGAATGTAATCAGACATATTTGTTGTACAAAAACCGTTGCATATATTTAAAAAATGCCATTATGTCTTGCACACACATCTACTTTTTTTTCGAGGGTGAAAACCGAGCCTGTCAATGGTGTTATGGTTATGATGATTCACTGTGTACATAGTCATCCCACTGAGAGATGCTTCCAAAGAAAAAGGTGTCGAATATTGGTCCGTCAGGTTCTGTTTTCCTAACGATGACGGTCATGACATCAGCAGGGCCATGTCGATCATAGAAAAAGCGCAAATTTAGATTCCCCCTCAAAAATGGCTGCTAAACGACATTCAGTCACGTTGCATAAGTAATAATATTTACACGAGACGTTTTTTTACAATTGCTATGATACGATAGCTGTACACAGACTATAAAATAGGCTACGTGAGCAACGAGTTTAATTGTAATGATATATTTAGACATACACTTTAAAACAAATACTTGGTGAATGAAAAATGCACAAACAAAGTGTGCTATAATATCCAAATAAATTCGGGAAATTATTTTCCCATTTTAACCTTGGTAATATTATGTCTATTTTAAAGTATCGTTTATACACTTATGTTCGGTATATTAATTCATTATTGATTCATGTATTGGTCTATAGGAACAACTAGAATAATACAATATAAACAATGATACTATAAACATATATTGTACAAATAAAATAAAGTATTAACATAACGAAAAATACACCGAATTATTCACTGCATGAATATTAATAAGCCTACCCATGTGATATCAAATATATAAGGAATGAGAAATAAAGGTACGGAGGGATATAGCTGAGGAGAGGGAGAGAGCAAAATAAAGAGAGAGAGAGAGAGAAGAGGGGGTGGAAACAACGAAAATAAAGAGGGGGTATGGTGTGAATACTAATAGGAGGGGAGAAATTATAGCTACTAGTTAGAAAGAGAGAGAGAGGGAGAAAGAGAGAGGGAGAGAGAGAGAGATAGAGAGAGAGAGAGAGAGAGAGAGAGAGAGAGAGATGATTGTCATTGACAGTGAGGTACAACAATAGAATGATAATACAAACAAAGTAAAGACAATTTGTAAAAATAGCCCATCAAGAAGAAGTGATATTTACTCATTTATTCATAATGCTGCTTTGCAGCTTTTTCAGAATTCGTAACGTATTTTATCAAACTCTATTTGATTTAAAAAGAGCAGGAGATCTTAACTGATATTTTTTTTTGGCTATTTCCCTGTTATATTGCCTACATAAATTTCGTGTTGGGTGTGAGAGAGATAACATTCCAGTGTACATACATTGGAAGATGGGGTATTCTAGAAATTATAAACACGCCTTGTGTCTTGTGAGAGTTGAGCATGGACTGTCTTCTTGGTGGAGCGCTCCTTTTCAATTTTCCGAAAGAAGATTATTTTGTTGATAAAATTTATATCTGGGATTAGCCATTTTCAATAATATTTTTTTTCACAGAATATAGATTTAAAAAACTAAATTATTCATACCCCTAACAATTTTCTTGATTTGTTAGGTATTTTGAGGAATGCACTTGTTCCTGATTTATATTTCGTGAGAATGTGACATATCAAAGCTTACATCTAAAAGTATTAAACACAGGCCCATATTCTACCACAAAAAACCATCAAATTTACAAGGGGTATGAATGATTTAGTTGTACATATTTACATACGAGTTCCTTTTGATACAATAATTGGGAACAAAACCTCAACAAATATAACAATGATGATTCCAACAAATCACCTCATGTTTACAAAAGAATAAGGAAGTATCATTGTGTAAATATAATTACCAGGGACCTAAAGCGAAGTAATATTAGTAAATCACCATTTCCATAAGACTTGTACATGTTCTACATGTACTTAGCTTTAAAAAAAAAACTTCTGCAGACAACTGGGGAGAACGATCGATGAAGTTATCAAAATAGGCTTACATTACTTCGTCTTACTACATTCTAAATAATTATATGGGAAGTATACAAATGCTGCTGTAAAGACGCAGGCAATAACGTTCGATAATCATAGTAATGTTGAGAATAATCCGACTGTATTTTGTTTTCCTTCAGTAGACTAATAACACAAAATCCATCATAACGATAAAGATTGATGATATGAAAAATAGTGTTAGTAGAAGTATTAAATCAAAAGAAAACAATATAGTTAAAATTACTTGGGGACTTTAGCATTATCCATAAATGATACTTGATGCTAGGATAATACTTATTTATCCATTCTTGGCATTTTCACTTAACGTAATTCATTGAGGTCTGTTAAGGTTGCTTAGTTTGATAAGACGTTGTTTAGTATTTGTAGTGGTGCGCATTGTGCCTCTCATTAGCGTTTTTAAAAATCAAATTAGGTCAATTCATTCTGATCTTAACTCGTGAAATAAACAATGTTTTTTTTCGGTTCGATCAAAGAATACCCTTTTGGGGTTACTCGTGAATAACCCAAAGGTTAGTAAATCCAGTGGTTCAAAAACCTTCTGTTATACCTTCTATGTCTGGCACACCCCAAATGAAGAGAATATCGGGAAATTGCTCTTAAAATTCTTGAAATTCTTAAAAATTCATCAATTACTGTCAGCCAATTTATGGTCTCGTTTCTTCTTTTTAATTCGCTGTTGAAAATTCTATTACGTGTTATGGGAAATGTTTTATTGTATTGACAATATATTATTTTTGACAAATAGTTCTTCAAAGTGTTTTTATATGGGGTGTGCGATCGATGGGGCAATTCAATGCCGCCAACGTTTCCTAGTTGCTCTTGAAACCAATTACCTGTATAAAATGTAATCACAACCATGATCTTACGATGAATGGTGCTTTCAACCATCACGATTGATTTACTGAAATTATCAAATTTCGATTTCTGCGAACTGTGATTTATGATTGTTCGCGGAGCTGACTTTGTGTCAAGGCTATGTAGAAATATACCGTGGTACATTCATTCATTTGGAGTAGATCATAGCTGGGTACCTGTACTGCACAAGGTGCATTACCACATTTTCCTCTCTTTACCCAGGTGATGATTGTTTACAAAGCTGACCTTGTGTCAAGGCTATGTAAATAATATACCGTGGTTCATTCATTCATTCAGACTCGATCATAGCTTGGTACCTGTACTGCACCAGGTGCATTACCACATTTTCCTCTCTTTACCCAGGTGATGATTGTTTACAAAGCTGACCTTGTGTCAAGGCTATGTAAATAATATACCGTGGTTCATTCATTCATTCAGAGTCGATCATAGCTTGGTACCTGTACTGCACCAGGTGCATTACCACATTTCCCCTCTATACATTTTCAAGGGTACCTGGCAATGATGACATGACAGGGGGACTAATAATAGTAGGGCCCTCGTGGAGAGCATTATTGATACTGATGAGGCTACCCTGGGTAAACGAGATGATATGATGTGATTGATGAATGTGTCACCTTGTGTCAGGGTCATGTAGAAAATATACCGTGGTACATTCATTCGGATTCGACCCTTGCTTGCTTGGTACCTGTGCTGCACAAGGTGCATTATAACATTTGTTCCTGGCAATGGTGACATGACAGGGGTAATAATAATAGTAGGGCCCTCATGAAGAGCATTATTGATACTGATGGGCTACCCTGGGTAAACAAGATGATATGATTACCTGAAAATCCCTTTCCCGGGTGCAGTGACGTACACCAGTACAATGTTTTGCTTCTATTTATTCACCCCTTTATTGTCTGATCTAAATCCATCGTATATACATTTATTGCCAGTAAAACTTTGACATCTATTTGTCATATATTTATTGCCAATAAAACGTTGGCTATCAATATCATGCTTCCGGCCGCCATTTTGTTTGTTTGTCAGGTCTGTTTGATATATTGTGTATGTAAATTGGGTTTTTACAGACGTGTATCATTAAGATATGATTTTTGTTTACGTCTGGGGACCGACCTTTAACGTCACTATCCGAACGACGTGACTCAGTCTCGAAACCGGGGTCCGCTGAGTCAGTGTGAAGGCGAAGACAGAGAGCTGACCGTACTACGGACTCTTAACCAACTCACATCTCGTTCTGGACGAATGGGACCCGGCAGGATCACCATGATCGGAATCCCAGATGTGCTAAGTAAAGTATGTGACAAAAATTAATATCTCTGATTTTACATAATTATGATGATACTAGCTGCCCTCCTGTGAACTGATTATGAAACTTCGTAAACATCATGATGACGTAAATTAGTTAAAGCACTCTGCTATCACCGCTATATTAAGACTAGGACAAAGTACAGGATGACCCTGCCCATACACGTAAACATTGAAGAGATTGGATTCTACTTGCCTGGACATATTGAAGTATAACCCATCACGAAAGTTCTATTTTTCATAGACCCTCCGACACAAATAGATTTAAAACGCAGTTCATATTTTGCTGCACAGACTTTAATTTCAAATTTACAAAGGAAAATCATGACGAGGAAATAACATTGTAATTGAAAAAGTACACAATGTACAAGTTATTTGTCTATGCAGTATGAAACCTTGAACGTCTGTATGTATTGAGAATGTAGAAAAAATGAACCATGAATACATTTTAGAGAGGGACCATGCACAGGCAGAGAGGCGGAGTGGGAGTATTTGGCAACGGGGGTATACTAGTGTCGGGGTTGGGACATTTTGGATATTTCTGAAGAAATTTAGCTCATCGGATATGGGAAGGGGGGACGTGTCCACATCACCTCTCCCTCTCCTGTTTTCTTCTTCTTCTTCTTCTTTTCTCTTGCTCTTTTCCTTGGCGCCATTTGATGGGCCGCGGACGAGGGGGGGGGGGGGACTTGCCTCCCGTATCGTTACGCACTGACTACAAATAATTATTGTTTAATCAGGGAGATGTGCCTTTTCTGATTAAATAAAAAAAAAATCAAGTCACTTGGTAGCCCAAGGGGTGTTTCACAAAGATCCTAAGTTGAACTTATCTCTAAGTTAGACTTAAAAGTTATGGAAAGCCATTAGCATCTTTGAAAATATTTTGTAAAAGTTATTTTGAAAGGCATTAATTGTTTATTCAAATCATTCGTATTTTCTATCGTCAAGGAGATTTCATGTTCTGGATGTGGAATTTATAAAAAGTCTAAAATACTTGAATTTCTGCTTTTGAATATATTTCATTTTAAGACTCCAATGGCTGTCCATAATTTTTAAGTTCAACTTAGAGTTAAGTTCTACTTAGGATCTTTGTGAAACACCCCCCAGGAGCATTTAGTATACTTGCCATGTACATGGGACTTAAAAAAAACAAGATTCTATGGTCGAATCTAGGGTCTCTATCATACCATTCTGTGATCCTCCCGCCCCACCCCCAATATTGCGAGGGTTGATACTGTTATATCTACTATTGTCTGCAGCTCTATATTTAGTTAGGTGTGATCTTCATTTGGAGCGTGAAAAAACAAAGGCGTGTGCTGTATTATAACCTTGTAACACACTATTATTCACAGTATTAGATTGTGCGAATGCTATATTGATTGGGATTTTGCACTTGGAAATATGCTCTCTCTCTCTCTCTTTCTCTCTCTCCCTCTCTCTCTCTCTCTCTTTCTCTCTCTCTTTCTCTCTCTCTGTCTCTCTCTGTCTCTCTCTCTCTCCCTCTCTCTCTGTCTCTCTCTTTTTCCTCTATTCTCGCTTCATATCGATGACTCTACAACAGAGGGGCGGTAAATATAAATTCCCCTTTGCCCTATATGTGACAGAGCCTGCGTAAAATAGAAAATATGCATAAACGAAATTATCAAAGAAGTATCAAAAAAGGTATTAACAGAATCCAATGGGCAAGAATATTTAAAGAGCAAGTCAACACAGCATAATGCATCTTCAATCCAAATGACAATGACACGGTAATGACATCAAGCCGATTACAATCTTACATATTTAATCTTATCTCCGTTCCATCACTAACAAACTCAAAATGGCGTTCGAAAATTGCGCATACATTATCACTGCTTCTGACATCCATCGCATTTTACCTGTCCCTTCCAACCCAGCCCCTCATCAAACACAATCAATGGTTTAATGGCTTCACGAGTATTGACCATCATCTCATTCTCATCTTCCACACCAGGGAATCTACCCTGGATACCACTTTCGCTTCCACAACCTCCACTCCACAAATTAATCAGCGACCAACAATCAAAAGCTCACATATTTTCTCCCCAGATTCGTCAGGAACGCCCCTTTATACAAAAGAGAAATGGGGGGCATCGAGGACAATGAAAATGAACATATGTTGATCCGTTGGTGATAGTGGTTGGTATAATATACACGTATCAGTTGATGGAGCAGGTGTCAGTATTATTCATAATCAGATGTTGTCATCATTGTGTGCAATATTTTTCTGGAATCAGTGAGTTCACCGTGCTTTTTGTTGAACAGACGACACCACCAAATAGCAGAAAGCGCGGCCAAAAAATCACGTTCTTGGAGTTGTCTGATTCATCATTAGAGCGATTGGGAGAAATAACCTTGCCGATTTGGGAAGTATAATCATGATGATGGTTTGAATTGGATGTTCAATGTTCGTGTTTTTCTTGACAATTTGATATAATGAATGCGCACTGGGAGTATTCCAATGATGTATCTACTTTGAATTATCAATCATACTGACGGATGGCTATATTTCGCGATGAATACAGCATTAATCAACCTTAAATTTATGTATACGATGTGACATGGTGGATAGAGCGAGGAGATACTAACTGGAGATAGCAAATCACTTGCTTGGAAGGTGGATTTTATTCTTTCTTTGGATTATATATACATATAGCAGCAAGATGATACAAACGGGAGAGACTTATCAATTCAGGTGTAAGTATTAAAGGCATCGTTTAACAATGTTAAATCTGACATGCATGGTCCTACGTGTTATCAGTGTCTGTGATATGATGTAATATTGAAGCCCTAAAAAAATAGTACTTCAGAATGTTTAAGAAGTGCGTCAAAAAAGACAAAATCTTTGAGTGACCGGTGTTACCATACTCGTATTCCCCAGTAGACTGTTAGGAAAACCGTTAGGAAAACGCAGAATTTGGTTTCGATTTGTAATCATAAATATCTTGATAATGAGACAAACGATCGGCTTGTAAAAGTCATGGGGTTCCTGACTGACGTAAGGGTTTATAATAATCATTGCAGCATGAGCTAAATCCAGGAGTTTGTTTCAAAATCTGAGACAAATTACCGGATCCCTTTAATGGTTATAACAAATGACCAAAATCATGGATGACAGTCACGTCGTTAACTAGAAATTGGTAATACAGGAGTGTTTCCTTTGACTATGGCATATAGCATCGTCGCTTACGACGATGTTGATGATGGTGATGAAGACGATGATGAGGACGATGCATATGATGGCGATGACTATGATACACATGATGATGATAACAATAATGATGCTGATGGTGATGACGATGTAATGTGATGTGATGATGATGATGGTCATGATGATAACGATGATTATTATTATGATGATGGTGAAGGTGATGATGATGGCGCTTATGACGATGATGATGATGATGATCGTGATAAAGCAATATTATCATCAATGTTCTTGCAATGATTACATAGCCTTAAGTATATCGTAGATCGTTATGGAAATACAATGAGAGTATTGGTGGTGCTAATTTGTCAGAGCACGAAACACCGTGACCTAAATCATAAACATATTATAATAAAAGTAATCCAATACCATTGCTTTTGATATGTGATTAGACACTGAACAACAATGAAAATGTATATTGTCGTTTGCATTATGCACATATGTGTATATATTCGAATCAATCATATACTTGATAACGTTTTTCTGATCTACTTCACGAGGCACAGCATATACCAGTATGGCATAATATTCTATTGAATTCAGTTTCAAAAGACCAGCTGTAATATACCGTCGTGCCCATCGATCGGTTTTTCGTTAGCCCCAACAATTTCATATCTTTAATATACAGACTAACTGAATAAGAGTCTCAACACATTATATACAAACAGTAACGAAAGCAGTGTCTGGTATATATTGTGTGTAAAATATTCCACATACATTACGCGCGGGAAACTTACACCTCCGTGGCATGAGTAATCCGCGAAGGTCTGTAATGAAGGCTACATTCCTGGAAGATAATGAACTTGATCAATAATATCAATTCGATTTTTGTTGATAATGGGGGAAAGTACTGCACGGGTAGACTCTGTTAAAGGTTATTGTGAACGTTACTCAACACTTGTGATTATCAGTATAATAATAATAATTAGCCTCGGTTGAATGGGAGAGGATTTGACGTTAATGGATATAGGCATGGTTATGATGGATGATAATGAACAAACTTACTTAGAGACACATTGAGCATGTTTGTAGTGCATTATGTACACATAGTACGTGAAAGTAATACTAACACAATCGCCATTACGCCATTTTATTCATAATATTCACCTTTATCCTCTTAATATAAAAATCAACATAATTATCATCATTGCGGAGCGCTAGGAGTGTCAAGTCTGACAGACATGAGTGCTATACAAGAACCCACTATCATTACTATTATTATCGCCGTCACATACAAAAGCATAGTCATATGACTCTATTGTCATTAGTATCAATATCATATTCACCTTCGTCATCACCGTTATAGTCATTATCAAATTTACCTCTCATACAACTATCAGAACAATCTAAATTATACCACCACGGCCATTAAGGTTGTAAGCAAACATTAACACTAATTTATCCATTATACAAGTACATGTATTTAATGTTGTTAAAATCTTCTACATGAATAGATGTGCCGTACCGTATCATGCATATATTTCAAGGCCACAAAAATAAAAACGCATGTATCAAAAGATTCAATTGACGTGGGTTTGTTATCTACATTGATGAACTCTTTATATATATAGGCTTACAGAAAACAACTGACACAAGTTTATTACAACTTTTGTTTTTAATACAGCTAATAGTGCACTAAAATACAGAGGTTTCACCAGAATTATAATAATAATCATAATCATAGTAATGATAACACTAATATTAATATGAATAACAATAATAAGGATGATAATAATAATTATAATAATGATGATAATAATTATAATAATGATAACAACGATGATGCTAATAATGATGATAATAATAACAATAATACAAATAATAATAGTAATATTTATAATAACAATGACAATATTACAACAACTACTACTACTAATACTAATACGTCAACATATACTACTACTACTACTACTACTACTACTAATTATAATAATTATAACAATGTCAATTTGATTTATAGAATTCGAGGTGCCGTCAATAAATCAATTACTGTAACATAATAACAAAATATTTAATGCGACAAGACACTGATATCTTTCAACCATAACTATAGCAGAAGTAAAATAAATTATAATTTGACTACATTTTTGCGTAATAATTACAGAAAATTGCAATAGTACTAATAATACATCAGTGATACCATACTTTTGTCATTGAAAACCATGTTATTGTTAACATTATAAGAATGGGGGGGGGGGGGTAATACACGATACACAATTATTCTAGCCCCACCACACCTATATGGGCTTTACCCCTTTCCGGAATTCCTTTCGGTATTTTTATTACGTCAATCACACAAAAAAAGGACCTGTAACCTTTTCATTTCCCCTTCAACTAATCCGATTTCCACCCATCAGTTATAACAATAAGACATACAACGTGAACGTACCTAGTAATAGAATTTCTAGACGATAATGCGTATGGAATCTATTCGAAGCGATTTTGGCGCAGCTTTTCATCTCTCTCTCTCTCTCTCTCTCTCTCTCTCTTTTCATTTCTGTCTTACTCTCTCTCTATGTGTCTTTCTCTCTCTCTCTTTCTATCTATCTCTCTCTGTGTCTGTCTGTCTTTCTCTCTGTCTCTCTCTCTTTCTATATCTCTCTGTGTATGTCTGTCTGTCTCTGTCTCTCTCTCTCTTCCCCATCTCTCTCTCTCTTTCTCTCTCTCTCTCTCTCTGTTTCTCTCTGTCTCGAGTTCTTTCTCCCGTCTCTATAATGTTGCTTATGTCACATTGGCTCGCGACCTCATATACAAACTGCTTAATGAGGCATGTAGTTGACTCCTTCAGCTCATCGTTGAAGAAAAAAAGCAAATGGTAAGATATCCAGCGTGTAAATTGTTTGTTTACCTATTCTTATTCCTCTTTTAAATTCCGTCAATTCATTTCCATTGTGCATGACTTCGAGTGCCGTCGACCATGAGTTCACGCTGGAAAAGCACTGTATAATTGCATTCAACAGATTTCAACATGTATTGATGGCTATATATTGACTTCCATACGCTAGTGTGGTGCACGCGAATGTCGTGTATGTATATTTAAATTATATGGCGCCTGAGAGGATATGTGACAACGCTTTTAGCAATGCTGCATTATTTCTTGCATGGTTCATCGTTGCTTTCTCCTTGGATAGTTCCTTCTGGTAGAGCCAATTCAGGACATTTGTGTGGGCAGGCGTAAGAGGTAAGCTAGGGCATGTATGTAAGGGTCACTATACTGTACATGCAACAGGTGGAATCGTGTTCAGATCATACTGTATACAGTGCAATATCGTACAGAGTGATGTCCATACGATCGTGTAGTAATATGCTGATGGTGATGTAACAGCACATCGTATACAGTTGTACATCGCACAATTGTCATGAAAATGTATATTACATTTTAGAGAGAGATAAAAATACAGACAGAAAGGTCGACTCGGAGAGAGAGGGAGAGAGAGAGAGAGAGAGGAGGGGAGGGGGAGGGGGAGGGGGAGTGAGATCGAGGGGGTTGTTGTTGCCGTTTGGTATTATCGGCGTTTCATTCTTTTTTTAGAATGAGGGGGTGCATGTATGTGATCTGTTTTAACTGTCTACTTAAATTATTGCATGAATTGGCATTACACAATCCAGAATTATGCTTGTTATTGGAGTAATAAACATGTATACAGTTGGTTGTCACAGCTCAGGCGTCTGATGTAGATCTCCATTTGTATAACATTAAAGGCCTACATGTCATGAGTGGGTTACATGCATCCATGTTGGTGGAAATTTCAAAATGAAATCATGTCCAGATTTGCACCCCCCCCCTTCCCCCCTCACACACAAAACTCAACCCAGAAAGAATAGATTATACCACCTATAAATGATGTAAGATGTAATACTAGTATTCTAAATGACCTTTACCTTCCAAACTTACACTTGTTCCGGGGAAAAAGAGATTCTCAGATATATGCTGAAAATCTAAACAGTAGCGTCAGGGATACACCAAACCGACAAAAAGGGGAAAACGGATTTTCGATGATTTCATTTTTTTTTTTATTCCACATCTAATAAGAGTAAAAATTAAACCTGAGACTGTATTGACAGATGGCAGCTACAAACATAAATTAAATCCAAAAATTCACAGCCTTGGCTGACAATGTTGTTTACCTTTACTAATGTATGGTAAATAAAGTGTGGGGTTTATATCTGGTTATCCGTTGTTATTTGCAATGCACTTCAATCAGAAGTTAATCTAGTTAGTCTAATTACATGGCTGTGATTTCTTAACCTCAGCAAAGAGGTTTTGATATATCGTGTCTGTTTTGAGTAGATGTGTACAGGAGCACAGTGCACATCCCCGTCAAAATAATGGCAACATTAAAAGAGAGAGAGAGAGAGAGAGAAAGAGAAAGAGAGAGAGGGGAAAAAAAAAGGAACTTCAAATAATAAATAAAAGAAGAAAAGAAAGAGGAAAAGCAAACGCCAAAATAAAACGTTCCCATCCCACCCTCCCTCACTTGGTACTCTTGTTCTTTTGCTTTTTATTCTAACCCAATTCTCACTGCAATAATAGTGCACCCATTTCTGATCTTTGTTTAACAACAGCCATTCACACCATCGAGATCGACAACAAATCGAACGAAATATTACATTTCCCCGAGAATCGCCGAGAGTCGGTGTGACTGAGGTTTAGTTGTTTCCACACTCTCGAGTCTTAATTATTTAAAGTGAATAATTCGCTCACAATAATCTGGCTATTTTTAGAGCCTGAATGCCTTTAGCAAGCTTATGTTATCAAAAGGGACCTAGAAGTTGTCACGAAAACTGTCTGATTATCATTGTAAGTGCATCAAATTGAAGTGGTGTCAGTTGCTTAGTCTTGCGAATTTAGCTTTGATAGAGAAAAAATAATGTGTTGTGAATGTTTATGTATTTCATTAATCTCCGAGATTTATAAGCATAACTCAACGACTGAGCAAATTGTTAATTCACACCTCGATGCCGGGCTGTGACGTCAGTAGCCTGCGACAGACATATTTCCACTGTAAACATATCAATCTCTGGATCCAGTTTTTCATGCATAATGTCATACGTTTTGTAACATTTTCTCTGCGTGTACTCCTAAAATTAGGTGTTTCCAGGTTTGCTCGAGAAATGTGCAAATTTACACTGTAAATGGAGTGTGATTAATTAACTCTTCCATTGTAGAGCCGATTGAAGCAAAATATGAAAATGGTGAAGTGAATGAAATAGAAACAATAATATTCATTCGTATTTTCAAAACGATTAATTAGATAGTTTTTTGTAATTAAGACTTGTTGAAATATTCTTGATTAAAAATAATATATTGCTTTGCGTTCCTTCAACAGAAGGCACATCTTCATGACAAGATTACTTTATTTTTATTAGTTATATCTCAACGAGGGTAATTGTCCTTGGGCAGTTCTCCAGGGTGAAACAATCCGGGCGTGGTTTACTTTCATTGATTAATCATGTAATGTCTTAGCAGATGGTTGTCCTTGATTGTAGACTGAGGGTAAAGTTTGTGCTAATATTACCCAATCTCCTGTATATACAGCCCACCTTATGTATTCTCACCCCCATCCATTACAATCACATGTTCTCCTCATTCACAAGGCAGTGTTCCAAATTTTATCTGGTCATGAAACACATAAAATAATATATTGGTAAAAAATATTCTTGGGGTAGCTAGCTGCCACAGGAAAGTGTGATTCTTTTGGAATTCATCGTTCGAACTTGAAAGGTCATTTCCATTGTGTATTTTTTTTTATTGGCAACAATTTATAACTCACCATATTTATTGTATTATTCTTCTTCTTAATGTTTCTTCTTTTTTGTGATTAATCTTTGTTTCACATTTGTTTAAATCCACAGATATACGGCCTCAACCCAGGCCAGAGGTTATAGAGCGTCGGTTTACACGGCTGAAGGTAAGATCACTGTAAATTAATTCCACAAACACAAATTCAAGTGAAATTATATAGAGTGTTGGTATAGGAATTTGTCTCGTAAACTCTAATGATATACACGGCAGTTATGTTACTTCTGAAAGAGGAAACTCAGATCAAAGTATTTGCAGCAGGACAAAGAGAAACTTAATTTTTAAAAAATATGAAAATAAAGTCCACATACCCTACCCCTGAAAAGAATACAAGAACTGAGGCGCGATGGCTCAAATGTAGAGCAGTTGTCTCGTAACCGGGAGGTCCCTGGCTCGAAACCAAGTTGATGCGCTAGTGCCCATGTGGTAAGGCATTAATCTGCAGTCCCTCGGAGAGGACTTCAAGCCATCGGTCCCCTGGTTGCTTACTGTTGAGCACACACATGTATTCTAAGCAGTCAGCCTCGAGTAACCCCCCCCCCCTTTTTTTTTTCTTCTTTCTTTTGCGTGAGCAAGGTCACTCGGTATCTTCATCTCTACGTGCTATCTTAAACATACGATGACATGCGAAATCTCTAGCAAATTTCGACTCATAATCCAACAAAAAGGAGCATTGAATGCCCCCTTATATAATTATTTACCAACTTCTTTGATCGCCGGGGAACCCCTTTCAGCCATTGTGTACATGTTCCTCCTACAGTAAGGAGATTCGTGATGGATAAAAAAAGAAATTGGAGACGCATTGTTTACACTCGAGGTTCGGCAATGCGAATCGCTCTTTAAATATAGAACCAGTTCACAATCAAATATTAAATGGCATCTCAATCCATAGAGTTAAATATTGAGTGTGGAGTGTATACACTGTCCATGCACTCTATTGTTTACGTCACTCGTTAACATTCGGACTTTGTATGGGTCTATAGTACAGGATTTAACTTGTCGTGTATTCTAGAACTGAGTGGTTGTATATGTTGGAGATAAAGGAAGGAGGGACCTTTTGTCCCTCCATGTCAAGTATCATCCCATTTCACGCTGAATGAAGTTAGAGAGCTGAACAAATAAGAACAGAAGAATGGACATACAGACAAATGAATAAATCATTATATTCGAGTCTAAATTGCGGGACTAAAGCAATAGAATCAATGCTTTGTTTTAAATTTCGTATTTGTATTGTCCGAAATAGAAAAGTTTTGTGCCTTTTTCCTTCGTTTTCCAGGTGAAATGTGCAGGTATTAAACAATAGAACATTGTATCTTAACAACCATTATATCGGACTTTGTATAATCGGATTATGTTGTAGTTTCATTAAGTTGTGGACTCAAACCCATTTAAATACTGTAATCGTTTTTTTTTCTTGAACACTCTGTAAACGTAATACAGACAGCATAATTACCGGCAACGAAATTTCTCATCTGATCTTAAGTCTATGAGGCTCAACACCTGCAAGATTTCAGTGCTCATATGCCAATTATTTGTTTTAATCAGCCCCCCCCCCCTCCCATTATACATGTAGCTCTCTTAACATCATTACCTAATGACATAATTTTGGTATTTAGTCTATCAGGCTCTACTGATATCCAGTGCTCGCTATTAACAAGCAAGAATCCAATGTTCATGCCACCCCTCTCCCATTTCTTTTTAATCAGCGCCCCTCCCCCCCCCCCCCCATTATAAATCTATAAACAGGGTAATGTGCATTCACATACAGGTCCTAAAATGTCCATCACATACCCCCTTTAATAATCAAAAGGTGCGCATATATATGACTGTGGAGCCCTTTGAAGAGTGTACATGGACTTTTCGCATTCCCTTTCCTTCTCATATGTTCTTCAATATCCTCATCTATTGTACCTCACTATCAACTAGCAATGTATTGACCTCGTTCATTGTATTCTATTGATCTTCGGATTCAGTTCAAAGCATTCTTTTGTTCGCTTGAATCTGAATCACGGATTCGAACACGCAGTAATCGGTGGTTAACAATGCACACTTTCTGGAAACAAAAGACGCTCACACCCTAATAGACCTTCGATCAATAAGGTGAATAGTGCAAGGGTATTCAAGGATGCAAGCCTTTGCTCTGGGACAACGTTGTGGACCGTTTTGTTATTGTGATTGTGTCATTTTTTTTACAGGAAATAGTGTAAACGTGGTAAAAGAACATTTAAAACTTTACATGCTTTGTTAGGAACGAAGAAGAAGACAAAGTTAAGTTGTTCGAGTTCAAGATAGAGAGACTGAGATGGAACAAGAAAAACGAAACTGTCACTTTGCTGAAGTATGTTATCATTTTTAATTGGGGTGGGGTGGGGTGTCACGTCTCTTCATAACAACCCACGGGTGCCCATGTTATCTATATTTTCCTCGTGTTCATGTTGTTTGTTAGTTTGTTTGTGCGTATTGTGTATTTTTATTTGGTATTAAAGATGTGAAAGGTTTATAAATATTAGACGAACAAAAAGCACCTAACATTAGCAACAATTTGTGTGAGGCGTTACCCCCAAGAATATTCAACTTTGACCATAGGGCGTTCCACTCTTAATACTGAGTCATGGCATAAATTCCACTGCCCTATCAAATCGATAATAAAACCTGTAGGTTATACAGCTGAAGTTTTCGTCGTAAACCATGCAGCTGAAGTTTTCATTAAAATCGGTGAAGGTCAGAGGTCAGGGGTTCAACGAAAACATATCCTAACGTCTTATCCAGGAAACCTGTTTTCATCCTATGAAGCCAATCAGTTAACTCTAAAAACTAAAATGGTAATCACCATTTAAAAGGGTCGAGGAACGATTTAACCTTTTGTTTGATCCAGCATGTTCAAAGTGTTAATCTGACTGTTTGAGAAAGTGTTCATCTCTATTCAGTCCCTTTTAAATGGCGAATTAGCATTTTAGTTGTTTAAGAATGTATGTATGTATGTCAATGTGTACAACCAACACCATGAAAACTGACCGACTTTGCGCAAACAGAGCTTGTATATGTAAAGATATGTGAAGCTCAAGATTAAGAAACCTCTATTTGAAAGTTAATTTTCTCATTACGATACCTAGCTGCAGCAGTGTGTGGTTTTACACTTTGAATTATGAATTTACAAAAATGGAGAATAGCTGATTTTAATTTGGGGGAATCACATTTGAAATTTACTAAAGTTACTAAACCAAAGAAAGAAAAAAAAACAATCATAATGGTAATAAGACACTAAATATATTAACATGCTTATATATACTGCCTTGCTTTAAATTGCATGCTAAGTCACCTGACGTCACAATAATACTGTTATTCTTGTCTGGCGTATTATCATGACTATAGTCTAGCTTATGATTATGACAATACAGTCTTTCATCATAACCTTTAATTAACCTTTCGGTCGAGACGGGCGAGTCTCGGCATAGTAAACTGGAAAAAAAGATTTATGCAATATTCCTCTTTAACCTTGTTACGTTACAGACGGCTCGGCAGATTTGCGCCACCCCCCCCCCCCCCCCCACCCTCCCTGTATCATTTGACTTTATATCGTAGCTTGGATTCCGTACAACTGTAGGATTACGAACCTATTTTCATCCATGCCCATCCGAACTTTGAATGAAAACCTTCAGTTTTATGGAATAAATGTATTTAAATTACTAAATTTAAGATATAGAGGTGCCAACATTGTTTTCCTATATTTATATAGTTTTAAATTTGTAGTTTTGTCTATGTACAATCCACTTTATATGTTTGTCATACATTTGCATTTCCGTATGTATATTCCTATTATCAGTTTATTTTGTTAGTTTTCTCCAATTAATTGTAGTATATCAGCGCTTAGAAACAATAGATAAATTAAGCGCTATTCAAATGTTAATCAGTACTTATTTTGATTTATTATTATTATTTCAACTAATAAATATTAAGGTTTCAAATAAATGTAATAACTATCTGCCTGATTTAAATGTCAACTTATGAAAGTACTTTTGAAAGGAACAGACCGAACGAACTATTCAATAACCCCCCCCCCCCCCCTCCCCCCAACTGGCGTTGGTTTTAGAGTCGACTTGAATCGGTTTGGTTGTGTGACGCAGGTATCTGCCACACTAACGAGATCGACAACAAACCAAACAAATAACCTTTAAAAACCCGACTGGTGTTGCGGCGATCGGTTAGGAGTCGGTGTTTATCAGTTGGGTGGTGTGGCTGAGCAATGAGCTTGAACTTCAGTGTATTGATCCTTCAGTCACGTCTCAACGCAGACTCCAGACCTACACCAAACCGACCGTTTTTTAATCTATTCGGGGTAATGTAATGTGTGTTCAGTCTGGTGTTGGTCTGACGTAAATAGCAATCTTCTCTCTCATTCTCTCTCTGTCTTTCTCACTCACTATCTCTGTCTCTCTGCCTCTCTCTCGCTCTCTCTCTCACTCTCTCTCTCTCTCTCACTCTCCCTCTCTCTACCTCTCTACCTCTCTATCCTCTTTTCTTTCCCTTTGACTAACGTATGATATCGCTTTATCCTATCCACGCTCCTCTGAATAACGGTCGACTAAAAAAAAAGCTTAATATTATTAGGTAGTATACTGGATGATTGCTTTTTGAATCAATAGAGGTAATTATATTAATCATTTGCACAGCGGTTCATTCTACTTTGCAATCTCTCTAGATAAAAACGGTATTTGGAAATATATATATATATATATATATATATATATATATATATATCTTTAATGATGTTAGCCCTTTTTGATGCAAACTACGCAAGATGGTGAAGGAGGAGATGGTACTGCGATTTCTTCCAACCGCAATTCTGACGTCGGTTTCCAATGACGTATGTAGTTATTCTTTATTTTAATTTGAAGAAAAAAAGAAGGTTTGTTTACACAGATCTTGAAGATAACCATGCTAAATTGAGTACTGATCACATCATTTCATTGAGAAAGAAACTCTTCCGTCGCAAATGGGAAAGGGTGATTAATTTATGTAAGCCTTTACCGTGAGCTTTTGAAAACTTCAAAATTGTAGAAATTGACTCGTCTCACTAAAAAGCACACACACTCCATTTGGCTTTGAGCATCTGAAGTGGATTTGCAATTAAAATTTCAATTCGGAAAATTTGTGTTAAAATGGACCCAATAGTATTTGTATGTACTGGAAAAATAGAACCCTCTTTTCCTTCTCTTCCTTCATTTTCGAGAAGTGCTGACAAGAAACTAGGAATACATTTTACTCGGCCGTATAGCCTGGCACGCAAGTCTATACAGTACACCACACCCATCAGAGCTGTGTCACCTCGTCAGAGTCTGGTCGATTTTGTCGCCGTGTGCAATCACTCGAGAAACATTGTTAATTAAATTTGAGAAATGTATCGAGGATATATAAGGTCAAGGTTACAGAGAAGCAAAACGACAAACTGTAGAATGCAGACGTTGTTTTTGCTGCAAAGCATAAACACGATAATCTGTTAATTTCATGTTGTAATTATTTTACCCTAGTAAATACACAATGGTGATGTGAAAGATAACAATCTTGATTTTATTTTTTAACACGGTAATCGAACCACCTGCGGATCCGGGGGAGAGGTGGTGTGAGGGGGCATTGATGAGTTTTTGTCGTTTTTTTCCTCGTTTGTTTTGCTTTTTGAAGGTTTAGTACCTATTTTCCTTTCTCGTTTAATGTTTTATTTCTTTTCATATGTATAATAAATCATTATACAACATAAAATAAATCACTAATAAAACAAACAATGAACACTTAAAATCACGACTTGATTAGCCAGTCAATTATTCCCATTATCATTATCATCATTGTTATTATTATTATCATTGTTATAATTATTATTATCATTATTAATATCACAATAATTATTAGTATTGTTGCTGTTGTTATTCTTATTATTACATCTATTATCATCAACATCGTCATTTTTAGACGTACTTCTATTTATTTCGATGTTTTTTTTAAATATATATTTTATCATTACAGAGCAACATGCAGAGTGGACCCGATCAGATCCTGCGCATGGATGGCCTCAGCATAGAGGAAAAATGGCGAATCATCAATGATGAGGTAGGCCTATATAACAACTGTTTTTTTAAATCATGAAAGAACAAATAGATATAAATATATGAATAAATGTATTATTATAAGTAAATGAATGAATGAATGAATTATGAATTAACAAACAATAAACAAAATTAAAAAATAATGTATAATAATTATTATTTATGAATTATTGATTTAATAAATATAACAAATACTCAAAGAGCTAAATTTAATTAAATAGATAAATAGAAATACATATATATATATAAATAGATAAATATATTAATATTTAATGAGTAAATACATGATAGATGAATAAACAAACAAATAAATGAATTCATTTATTAATAAATAAATTGATTACTGGACGAAAAGTCAACGAATGGATAATAAATTGTTTCTTTTATAGCGCTATATCCAATTTACAACTGGTCAAAGCGCTTTACAAAACAAATACATCAATGAATTAAAACTCAACAAAAATATGCTAGAAAATGTAATGCAGTTAATTACAATGTAAATAGATGTGTTTTGAGATGTTTCTTAAATACTTCAATCGACATACTACAGCGTAATTCACAAGTATAACCTATTCCATGTAACCGGACCACTGTAGTGAAAACTTCGCTCAGCTATCTTCGATTTTATACATGGAGAGCCGTTGTGTCTGTAGTTGAGCGAAGATTATATGTGGAGTGACGAGAAGATTGTAACAAGGAAGACAAATATTCAGGTGCAACATTATGTGTACATTTAACACAATAAATGAATGAACAAAGAAGTAAACATGCAAATAAATAAACAAACAAATGCATACGTATGTGAATCAATGCTTGAAAAGATAAATCAACAAATAAAGGAATAACATGATTGAATAAAGAAAAGGTTGAGTACTGTTAAAGCTGAAATATTTCAAGTATTAGTAATTTGAATCGCACCCTCAGGTATAAAATCTAATAGTGAGAAACTTTTTCATACAAATATAATTATGTGTGCCCTTGATTTTCAGCAAAACTGAGTGCTGTCTGTTCCAGAACGAGAGACTACTACCTTATGATATTTTCATTTAGAACAATGCTGCAAAATGAAATAATGGAAATGATTATTATCTTATTCGGCAAAGACAGATTCAGGAAAACAGTAAATGAAAAAAAAAAACAGTAAAGTTTGAAGTGACTCAAATGGATGCCGGGGAAAAAATAAGTATCATCCGAGTGTCTTCTTTTCTTTCCATGAGACTTTGCATACAATGTTTGCATAACATTTTATAAATGGACCTTATGAAAGTAATTTTAAAGAAGATCGTTAAAAATTGTAGATATTTTGTTTTCAGATCAGAAAAAAATGTATTAAAAAAAATATATATATCTGATGCATTTTCTTTTTTAAGACCACCTCTTATACCACATTCGAATTGTAAGGTTAACATCCAACAACCCGTAGAATTGCCCTCTGGAATCTTTGATATGTCATCGTAATGTTTGCGCATTTACAAGGTGACACACAAGGATGTTGAAAGTACCTTAGGTCCATTAAAAAAAAAATGTTGCGTCTGTGTTACATTTAAATTGTGTAACAATACACACAGATTATGTATATATATATTTTTATTTTTTTGCTAAGTTTCTTTTTATTTATTCCAATTTCAAGATAACATCACAATGATCCATGACAAGATATGATAACATAACAAGAAAAGATGGCTGAAACTATCATAATCACAAATGTTAACCTAAATGGAAGTTTATGCAGGAACAAAATAAAGTTTTGTAATTACACTGTCGCTCATAACGTTGGAATATTTTTTTTTACCCCAATTTATGGAATTATATTGACTATGATTTATTCCTAATAGATCTAGATAATAGTATACGTTCTCAGATTTTATTGAATAATAATTTGCAGTGTTTGTTTTGCGTGACTGCTAAAGCATGTGTATGTTAATATGCTTATTAACTAGGGGACCTGTGCCCTTAAGTAATAAATGACAGTAATGAGGAATAATGCCCCACAAAGGGCACTAATATCGACACGGTTTTGATCCTGGGGCCTCACAGTTACGATGCTATTGATGTGCCACTGAACCATAACTGTACGCAGCGGGGGCTAGGGTAGGGGACAGTTCCCACAAATAAAAAAATAAAATGCAATAAAATGCAATAAATTATCAATAATTCATTGCATTTTACCCCGGTCCCCAACATAAAAAAATCCTCTCTACGGCCATCATGCATTATGGCTCAAGGCATGGGCATACAGAAGATTTTTTTTTTCTGTTGGGGACCGGGGGGGGGGGATTCAATGAATTATTGATAATTTATTGCATTTTCTTTGTTTTTTTAAATAAAAATTTCATAAATTGAGTATAACAAAAATATTCCAACGTTTTATAGCGACAGTGTAGAATGGAGTTGTGATCGATTACATAGTTTTTTTTTCTCCATTTGAATGAAGTCTAAAAACAGATATGAGGTAAAATCGTTCAAGATAGTTCTCAAATTTCTTATTTTTATATGTCTATAATTTTAGTCAGTTTATATAGTGACAAAATTAGATTAATTAATGGTCTGTAAATAATTACTCGTAAAAAATTAAAACTATTCAATATTAGATTTGAAGACCTCATTTGGATTTTTTCATTAATAAAATCGTAAAATTTCTTTCGTTAAATTAAATTTTGCAAAAATATGGAACATAGGTACAACTCCTTAAAATACAGTCGAAAAAGTAAAGGTAGAAAATGTCATTACAACAGATTACTAATATTGTATTTGGGTTGATAAAAAATAAAAAATAAATTAGCTGGTAGATCTCAAACCTCTTTTATTCCTAATAGTAAAACATTTAATCACTTAATTGATATCAATAATGATCGCTGTTATTTTTACATAATCATAATCATATGTGAATATAGGGGGAGGGTAACTCCTCCCTGCCATCCCCTCCCCCACCCATTCTATGCATGTTACTCTTTTCTTTTCTTTTTTGTATTCATTGATAATATTTCTCAAAACTCCCATTCTTTTTCGTACAAAACATATTTTAGTTCTAACGCGTGTATCATTCAGTTGAATTGTCTCACTTTGTTAGATGTCGTAAGAGTTTTCCTTTTCTTTTTAATATAAATTTCCTTTTCCATTTTTATTTTGGTAATAAATATTTGAAATACTAGTTGAATCGATACAAAACTTAGTATATATCGATTGTAATAAGATTTTTGTCTGTTTCTTAGTTATAGTCATAACAAATTAAGTAAGAATAAAATAATGTAAACAAACTCAACCTAGTTGAATTAATAACATTTATAATTGTTTTATTGCTTTGAAAAAGATTTTATGCAATAAAACCTTAAGTTTTATATGAATCTAAAGTAATTACATCGTGTATAACCGCTTTTAAGACAGTTTTTTAATTTTATATTGATATGTGTTTCCTCATTAGCAATTAACACACAAAATACACGCTATTACAGTGTGTGCTTAGGCGCACACTGACCAACGTGTGGGACTTAAATTACTCTTTGGAACTGGATTGCGATTTGTTAGTCGCGATCCTACATTTAATCTAGACTAAAAGTAAGGTGAGATGACATGTCACATATAAGTCAGAGATGTTGTGACTGGGACACAGTTTCATCATTTGCACGTTAGTTCCTTGATCTAGCTCTGCCACTAACGATCAGACACCCATCAGATCCGGATTCTCTGTAAAGTACTTCTCACCTTGCCCGGGACAACCACCCCATATACCCCCTCCGCTCTTCTCAAGCCATCATACTCAACAATATGCTTCCTACACTGTTTTGGTGATTTGGTGAATTTTTTGTTTGTTTATGGTCAGTTTTTATTCTTTTCCCTCTTAAATGATATACTGAACCGGTGCTGTGAGCGCTAATGATTGGTCAGCTGTCATGTCATTCATCATACGACGTTTCTTTATCCGATGATGTTTTCTATAGTCTGTACGTTCCTTTCGTTATCCTATGAAGCTTTATACGATTTTCGCTTCCGTTTTTCCCCCTTTTTTTCTTCTTCTTTAAAAAAAAAAATCTTTCGCCGTAGGACTTAAATGAATAGAAGAATAAAGACAAAAGGGTATACACTTGGTGGACAAAATATTAGGTAAAAACGGTACTAGGGCCATTATACTCCCTGGACAACCCAGCCAACTGCCAACCCTACTGGAGCATGAATGCCAATGACAGTCAAAAGGGATAATAATAATAATAATAATAATAATAATAATAATAACAACATTCGGTACTGTATAGCCCATATCAGATTGTTTGACCTTCCTATGCGCCTCCAAAGAGCTTTGGACATTATTAAACTCATTAAAGCCAAAACACTTTCGGTGTTAGTCTTGCAAACATTCATTGTACATAATATGTTTTAAAAAGATGATATCAAACTAGTCTTTTACTATACTGATGTGTTTTATTGACTTCGTATGATTTAATGCTTGACATCCCAATAAAATTTATTTTAACAATTAAAAAAATAATAATCCGCCCGCCCGCCCCTTCTCCAAAAAAGCAATCGAGGACAACCAAACGACTTTTTTTGTTGGCCTTAACATTAACATTATATGTAGAGTGATGTCATGTAATGTAGATACATAACCGCAGCAATATTGACTAAATCGTTTTTTTGTCATTAAAAAAAAAACTGAACCTGTAGCCCGAAGGGCTGAAACTGTTCAATTTACACTGGAGCACACCATGCGGGGAAAAAAACAAGATAAAAAAAATCAAGAAATAATCAGTTCTCAATCATTTTAGGAACAGGGGGTTATTGTCCTCGTGGTTGATTGTCCTTTGTTTCCCGGAGGAGGGAGGGGGTGTGTGGTTGTCCGTATGGGGTAATTGTCTTGATACGCAAACCATCTTACTATACATGTAGGTCATCAAGTCAAAAGTTGAATGTAAGGCGTGTATCATTCGTTGAATTGTCTCACCTTTTCCTTTTTTTGGAGAAAAAATTTATATTACCAAAAATGTTTTTTTAACATATTTGTTTGAGTTTGGGATCATGTACAGCTTCTTCAACGACGTCTTCGAGCGAACAGCCGGCGAAGTTTCTAATCTTCATGCCTCGAAGAAGTTGTACCGAGTTAAATATACGTTGAATCGATACATAACTTAGTATATATCGATTGTATTTTTTAAAAAAATACAGAGTTGTCATATTTATGGAATATTAAGTAAGAATTTAATTGATATCAAAGAAATCATTACAAATGTGGTTTTACAGTTTCAAATTAACAATGTTTTGTAAAATAGATTTCTACAAAAAAAATCTATGATTAATCTAGATTAATCCTAAGTAATTGCATTAAATATAACCGCTTTAAAAATAGTTTTTTGTAATCATAAATAAATATAAATTACAACCTTATTTTGACGAATACTGATAGAGAATAATATCTTTAAATATTTTGGACGGATGGCGACTTGATAGTCGCGATCCCAATAGCCTGTACAAGCTAATCTAATGTGATTCCCACTCGTACATCATTTGCATATGATACAAACGATGTTTCGGCAACCTTCCCTTCCCGAATTTGAGACCCCCGAAAGGTAATACAAAGTTTTGGGAAATTTTATAAATTGCCGGAAGGCGATTTTAAAATGTTGAATTATTTTGATGCCCCTGAGGATTATTATAAGCACTAGAAAATTAGCCCTTTAAACACTTCTGCTTTTGAGAACAATCGAATATCAAAATTTACCGGTGCTCCCGGTAAATTTCGATGAATTTCGAATAGCCCCCATACGGCCATCCAATGGTTGCTGCGACTATGAACATCTCAGAATATGCAGTTGTGATATATAATTTCCAAACGAAATTAGCCAATCGGTCGATTTTAGTCAAGAAACATTGTTTTAAAGCTAAATTAATATCTTGACCTTGAAAGGGAGCTATACAACATGAAGAGTTTATTAATTACAATTTCATCACTTTAGACTCGGTTTCAACCGCGACAACGATCATTGAATATTTTAGGATCGTATGTGCTTCCAATATGTTCATTTAAACCATATTCATGACCTATACCAAAACTTAGTATTAGCTTTAAAGCACATTTGAATAATTAACATAAACATCAAAAATGTTACACATACTGAAAGTTTTGTATTCTCTTCAGTAACTTCTTCTCTTTATTTGGTAACAAAATTGTGGACATGATGTAACTGATTAATAAGATAACAATGATTAATGACGTCATCACCAAAGGTCTCTCATTACCTACATGTGTAGGTAATAAGGGACAGTTACAAATCAAGACATTTTAAGTACAATTTGAATGAAAATGGGATTGTTATAGTTAGTTCAAACACTTTTTGAAAGAGATACTTGCAGCCAATGAACTTACTGTAATTTTGAAATGATTTTAAAACAATGTGGCCTACTTGGGATACTCCCAAAACCTGTTTTGTATACAAACAAAGGTTTACAGTCGCTGATCTTACATTTTTGTTCATATTGTCCAGAAACCTCGTGAGTCTTCTCATTCTATAATACATCCCAAGTTGGCCACCCACTATTCAAATGTGCATCTTCTTTTTTTATCTTCATAATTATATCAAATTGAAATCCAACTACATTGTACCACATACATTATATGTGAATCTTGATGTACACCCCTCTTTCTTTTTTCTTTTCTCTCCCTCCCTCTCTCTCTTTCCCCTTTTACCAATATTTGTTCCACCATATTCGTATTATTATGTATCCACAGTGGGTAGTCATGCTATCAAGCTTTGCTTTCTTTGTCAACCCTCCTGTTTGATGTTTTCGATTTATTCGACATTATATTCTTTTTAAATGTGTAACATTTGCAATGTTTTGTTTGTTATATATTTGTACAAATGCAAAAGAAAATCAAACAGAAATAAATAAATCAAATGTGGCCCAAAATATTTCTGTACAAGCACAATTAACCAACCAGCATCGGGTCATTGACTGCCCTCGGCAAAGTCGACATTCACAACAAACCACCCCCATCTTAGACCTGGTGTCCCCCATTGCCTGCACATATTTCTGATCAGGCACCATTCATAATGTGCATTGCAACACCCATTCAGAACACACAATGGCCATAAGTTTTCTGTGATGGTTGGCACACTTAATAATCTTCCTTTAAAACTACTTTTTAAGAGCCACCTCTAAATATCTGCATACACCACAACATTCAGTGAAAATTGTGTTTTTATATCAGAGCAAAATTTTACAATCAAAATTGCTTACCTTGGTCAATTTTGTCAATTTTTTCGCATTTCAGTCTTCGAAATGAATTGGATATATGCAATAGTGTTGTTAAAGGCCACAGATGGCTCTATAGCAATATTGAAGCCAACACGGACAGACTTGGGTTCAAGCTCGGTGGTCTCCAATTCCCTACGGTCTCCAATCCCTACACTTACCCTACCTCATTGCAAGTTAGATTTTTTAATCTAGCTCTGCTACAGCCTGCTACTAATCGATCGAACTGGCCACCCATTAGATCCGGATTCACGTTAACATGTTCCTCACCTTCAAATGCACCGGGCAACCACCCCTTTACACTCCCTCCGCCCTTCCCAATCCATCATACTGAACCATCCGTCTCTAAAGATGCTTCCAACACTGTTTTCGTGACAATGCATTCATAAATCATTGCTGATCCCAAATGGTAGAATGAATTACCAAATTTCTCCGCTACCAACGATCTCTCAATATACCTCCCAAATATATCTAAAAACTCTTTTCTTTTTTCTTTTCTTTTTTTTTTTTGGGGGGGGGGGGGGTGTTTTATTGACTTCGTATGATTTAATGCTTGACATTCCAATGATTTTTTTTTTAAACCCCGCTCGCCCGCCCCTACTCAAGAAAAGCAATCGAGGACAATCACTTTTGTATGGCTTAAACATTTACATAATAATATTATGTAGAGTGATGTCATGTAATGTACATACATAACCGCAGCAATACTGACTGAATCGGTTTATTGTCATTAAAAAATAAACTGAACCTGAAGCCAGAAGGGCTAAAACTGTACAATTTACACTGAAGCACACCATGCGGAAAAAAACAGATACAAAAATCAAGAAGTAATTAGATATCAATCATTTTAGGAACATGGGGGTAATTGTCCTCGTGGGTGAATGTCCACCTTTTCCTTTTTTTGGAGAAAAAAATTTCAATTACCAAAAATATTTGTGTAAAATATTTGTTTGAGTTTTGGATCATGTACAGCTTCTTCAACGACATCTTTGAGCGAACAGCCGGCGAAGTTTCCAATCTTCATGCCTCGAAGAAGTTGTACTGAGTTAAATTTCACTTGAATCGATACAAACTTAGTCTACATCGATTGTAATTTAAAAAATTCAGAGTTGTTATACGTATGGAATAATAAATAAAAATTTAAATAATGTTAAAAAAAATCATCTCAAATGTGGTTTAACAATTTCAAATTAACAATATTTTTTTTAATAGATTTCTACAATAAAACCACAATTTTCAAGATTAATCTAGATTAATCGTAAATAATTGCATTAAATATAACCGCTTAAAAAATAGTTTTTTTGTAAGTATAAATATATACAAAGCAATTTTAACGTGATTTTAGCACTACTTATATTAGTGATATATTTTGGAACGGATGGCGATTTGATTGTCGCGATCCTAATAATAATATCATTTAAGATGTATATAGCACTGGTATACAAATTCAGTTTCTTAGCGCTTTCCAAAACAAATGAAATGAACAGTGCGGTACCAGTTAATCTACTGTGAATCCCTTTAGTATATCATTTGCACATGACACAAATAATGTTTAGGCAACCTTCCCTTCCCCAATCAATCGAACTGGCCACCCAGTAGATCCGGATTCACTTCAAGATATTCCTCACCTTCAAATGCACCGGGCAACCACCCTACACTCCCTCCGCTCTTCTCAAGAAATCATACTGAACCATCCGTCTCTAAAGATGCTTCCAACACTGTTTTGGTGACATGGCATTCATAACTCAGTGCTGATCCCAAACTCTAGAATGAACTACCAAATTTCTTTGCTACCAGCGATCTCTCAATATACCTTCCAAATATATCTAAAACCTCATTTTTTTTGTGTGTGTTTTATTGGCATCGTATGATTTAATGCTTGACATCCCAATGAAATTTATTTTAAACATTATTTAAAACAAAACCCCGCTCGCCCGCCCGCCCCTACTCCAGAAAAGCAATCGAGGACAATCACTTTTTTATGGCTTAAACATTTACATAATAATATGTGGACTGATATCATGTGATATTCATACATAACGGCAGCAATACTGACTGAATCGTTTTATTGTCATTAAAAAATAAACTGAACCTGAAGCCCGAAAGGCTGAAAATATTCAATTTATTCTCTGAATTTACAATGAAGCACACCATAAGGGGTAAAAAAAAAAAAAAGAAAATCAAGAAGTAATCAGTTATCAATCATTTTAGGTCACAGGGGATAATTGTCCTCGTGGGTGATTGTCTTTTGTTTCCGGGGGGGGGGGGGGATGGTTGTCCGTAGGGGGATATTATCCGGGGGTAGCTTTTCGGGGGGGGGGGGGGAGTGATTTATTCCAGGGGGGGGGGGGTGATTGCCTAGGGGGTTATTGTCTTGATACGCGATCCATCTTACTAGATATAAGGTCATCACGTCAAAAGTTGAATGTAAGGTGTGTAGTTGAAATGTTTCCCAAAAATATTTGTGTAATATATTTGTTTAATTTTGTGGATCAACAGCTTCGTCAACGTCATCTTCGAGCTAATAGTCGGCGAAGTTTCCAAAAGCCAGAAGTTGTACCGAGTTAAATATTAATTTGGAATCGATACAAAATTTAGTATATATCGATTGTAATTACAATAAATTACAGACTTGTTAGCCAGCAGGGAAAATTAAAGTAGATTCTTATTACTGATAAAAAAACTCATTAAATTAATATACAAACATTTTTTTTAATTAATTTTTTTTTAAATAAAACCATAATAATTCTTAGAATGAATCTAGATTAGTCTATTGCATTAAGTATAACTGCTTTAAAAACATTTTTTTTAATTTTAAATTTATTTTATGTTGACAAATTTGACGCATTTGATCAACACGAAGTTGAAATCTTATATTTTGGAACGGGTTAGCGATTTACTAGTCGCGACCCTATAAGCCAGCACGAGTTAAATGTAAGATAAATTCCACTAGTACGCAGTGCACATGGTAGTAATTTTGTTTTGGGAACATTCCCTCCTCATTGTACGTCAGTTCTGTTGATGTAGCTCTGCTACGCCCTGCTTCTAGTAACAAACTGGCCATCCATTAGATCCGGATTCACTATAAAAATACTTCTCACCTTCAAGTGCACCGGGCAACCGCCCCTATACCCCCCCCCCCCCCCCCCCCGCTCTTCCCAATCCATCATACTGAACCATCCGACTCTCAAGATGCTTCCCACACTATTTTGTTGACATGGCATTCATAACTCAGTGCTGATCCCAAATTGTGGAATGAACTACCAAATTTAAAATTTCTTTGAGTGATATAAGGCGCACGTTAGAACACGTTTATGAACAATAAATATTATTTTATTGTTAATACTATTATTATCATTAATATTATCATTATTATTATTATTATCATTATTATTATTATCAGAAGTAGTAGTAGTAGTAGCAGTAGTAGTAATGGTAGTAATAGTAGTAGAAGCAGTAGTAGAAACAGTAGTAGAAGTAGTAGTAGAAGTAGTAGTAGTATTAGAAGAAGAAGAAGAAGTAGTAGTAGTAGTAGTAGTAGTAGTAGTAGTAGTAGTAGAAGTAGTAGTAGTAGCAGTAGTAGGCTTAGTTGTAGTAGTATTTTAAATATTATTTTCGAATGTCTAACTTCAATTATTGTGTTGGTACCCCTGGTAACTGTAGGTTTATTATCAATTTAAATGAAGAAAACGAATCGTGCTCGTTGAAGCTTGCCACTTCTTTTTTGCATTTTTTTATTTGACGCTAACCGATTGACGAAAGATAAGGCATGCTATCACCAAAATCTTTCTTATTAAAGGTAATAGTTTTGGGAAATTTTGAAAATTGGCTGGATAGTGATTCTTTACAATTTTGATATATTTGGATGCCCCTGTGGATGTTTTAAAAGCACTAGGAAATGTAGCCCCTAAAACACTTCTGCTTTCGAGATAAATTGAATATCAAAATTTACCGGTGCTCCCGGTAAATGTTAATGAATTTCAAGTAGCGCCTACGGCCATACAATGGTAGCTGCGACTATGAAAATCTCAGAATATGTAGTTGTGATATATAATTTTCTAACGGGAATAGCCAATCGGTCGATTTTAGTCAAGAAGCATTGTTTTATAGCTAAATTATTATATTGACCTTGAGAGGGAGCTATACAACATAAACAGTTTATTATTACAATTTCATCACTTTAGACTCGATTTCAACCGCGACAACGATCACTGAATATTGTAGGATCGCATATGCTTCCAATATGTTCATTTGAACCAAATTTATGACCCATACCAAACCGTTGTATTACCTTTAATCACCGTGAGAGTATAGGCACATTTATGGACAATCATATAAAAATCTGAGAAGTCTAGAAGAATAATGGTGTGAAAAAAGAGTAATTTTCATTTGACTCTATAGCATGCACTCTCAATATTTCCAGAAGTGGAATTCCACCCTAAATATACGGTGGAATCCACTATCAGAAATTCGCCAATGATTTTGGAGCGCGAGAAACGAAGCGATCCCGAACATGACTCTTAAAAATATTAGATTTCTGGCTCAGAGCGTTCTGTCATTGCGCCAAATTATGACGTAAAGGGCAATCCAACCCTTGTTATCATTTGATTTGTATGAAAGCAGAAAATAATAGAATCAGAATGGCAAAAGTTTAAAATGAATCGGACAAATAGTAAGGAAGTTATGGATGTTTGAAATATGAGATCACTAAGTCTATGCGAATTTCACTTTGGTAGTTTGGTCAGTGGATTGTGACGTAGGACGTGGATAATTCTCCCATTAGCCGTGTACAAAAATATCACAAATTTCAGTTTTTCTCGTAAGTTTCTTCCACCTTGGGGCACTTCTCAAATATATTATTATAGGTCCTCTAAACAGAATAGACCCTCCTTAGCCATGATTTTTGTTTTTAATGCGACTCATGTAGATTCCCACCCCGTTACTTTAAATTTATGTGATATACATGTATGATAACGTAAGAGTTTAAAATGCAACAGGGGACCGACGGCGTTAGGCCATCTTCGAGGGACGTGGTATAATGAGGAATAATGCCTTACCAAAGGTCCCTTTAGCGAATCCACTTGGTTTGAACCCGTGTTCTCCCCTTCACGCGACCACCGCTTCCTCTTCAATAATTAATAGTTCAAACTTCATTTTCTAATTTTCTTCACTCTCTACCCCTTGTATTTTCTCTCCCCAAGCCGTCGATGAAGTCGTCGTTACACGATGTCAAGTATTACAGGACGCAGCTTGAAGGCCACATTGAACCGAGCATCCACCTCGAGGCCACCCTGAAGAAGTCGTCATGGAAGAAGGCGGTGAAGGTCCTCGCCCCCGTCAAGGAAGTCATCGAGGACCTCAAAGAAGACCTCCACTCCGCAAAAACCGAGTGAGTCCTTGTGATGTTCGATCAGATTTAAAGCCCATCTGTACTAATGTACAGAAGGGATTAGACCACCATGCAAGGTCACTGGACAGTGGTTATCTCCACAAATCAGCTCTAAATCAACATAAGAAAAAGAGGATCGTGCACAGTTAGAACGGTGTTTAAAATATCACTGTTTAAAAGAATGTTGTTTAAAAACGTAAACAACGTTGTTCAAAATCGAAAAATCAGTGCTCAATTGGCTTAAACAACTATCTATTGAAAAACAAAAAGATTTAATTAAACAGAGTTGTTTAAAAAGTACCGGGGAAAAATCACGTGATAGATTTAACCAATCATGATTTCGCGTCGTTGATATTTTCTCGATACGCGATTGCAATTTGTGCGCACACATGCGATATGCACAAAGTACGTACATAGTACATGCATGCAAGCATGCAGTGCTAGTGTGCAGTGCTAGTGCAGTGCAGTGCAGACGAAAATGGCGGAACAAGGGCAAGGCGCCAATTTGGTTCTTCTCGGCTTCGCCGATGGGGTTTAGGTGAAGTTATTGAGATAATTAATAATGTTGTCTGTCACTATTAAATGAATATGATGAACAAATGTTGAAGTAAATTGGCAACAAGCTCTACATGTTACAATGTAATCGTTGTGATTATTGCAGGAGTGGTTCCAGTAGGTAATTTCACAAATTCAAACAACCAGATAACCATTAAACAGTTCTGTTTAAAATTTAAGCAACTCCTTTTAAACAACCCAGTTGTGCAGTAATATTGAATAAACAACAGTTGCTTAGTAATTTAAACATTATTGTTTAGCATTTACACAACTTGCTTTAAACAACCGAGTTGTGCAATTTTATTACTAAACAACTGTTGTTTCAAAGTTTTTCTAATTTTTAAACACCTAATTGTTCAAAACGTAAACAACCTTAAGTTGTTTAATTTTTAAACAACAGTTGAGCGATTCACCGGTTAACTTGTGGTTGTTTAATTTTAAACAACTTGTTTAATTTTTTTCTAACAGTGTGGGGACCGATGGTCATCGATTTAGCATTGTTTATTATATAGAGGGCGCAAGTAGCTATAAGTAGTGCAGTAGGGCTTTACTTGTTGTTTTTCTAATACCTAAGCTTCAGGCATGAAAATCACTCTCTGTTAACTATAGCTCAATTATGAAAGATAATTATCAGACTGAGGAAGTAGTCGTGATATTTGATCAGATTTGATTATTATTCTATACAGTAAACTTCAGACATGCGATTTAAAAAAAAAAACCTCTAATCAGTTTATCATGAATTTTGTTTGATGTTAATTTAAACATTTTTCTTATACAAACTACAGTAGGCGGACATGTATGAAAGCTAAATAGAGCAAGAGGGATTACCACTTTTGAAAATTCCGGCTCCCGACCCCCACCCCAACAAAGAGCAAATTGAATTGAAACAAAAACTAGAATGAATAAATGAAACACATCCAACCACTTTCGAAAATCAATTTCAGTAGTCTTGTGCGTCGCCTATTGAAATGTGCGAACATGGCGAAGACGTTTTGCGCAATCTAAACATTATTTCTATTGGGTTTGCAATAGTGTATTGAACTTGGCCTTCAGTTGAGTTTTCGAAAGTAGTTTTTATTTTTGTTATGAATAAAAAAAATAGTTGAATGAATAGAGTATGAATATATGAATATACACATAATTATAGCTGAATAAATAGATAAATAAACAAATGAATAAATAAATGAATAAGTAAATAGATATCACCAAAATAAACCATCAGTCCATACATTCTATTACTTGCCATCGAACAATTCATTAGTGCATCACGTCAAAAATAATACGACAAAAGAAAACAATTTGACCCCCTTTTTAAGGACTGGTGTCAATAATTGTGATACGTTAAGCCTCTAAATAATTGTATATAAATACACTCTGTCTTCTGAACATCCCAACCTTTATTGCAGTTTCCTCAAGGCCTTCATCTCAGAAAAAGTAGGTGGTGTCCTGCTGCTTTCTAAATTCCTGAGCCAAACCCAGGAGTTGATAGAGAAGGACAGGAACCAACAGAATGCCAACAACTCAGCATCGATCCAGTCAGCAGGTCGCACCTCAACGCTGGATAAAAAACTACTCAAACTTCTTGAAAACATCAAACGCACAACAGTAAGTCAGTAAAATAAGATTCAAAATTAACCTTTTTCTGGTGCCTAACTTAAGCCGGGTTGGTATTGAAATGGTTTTAGGACCGCTTATCAATGATTAGCGTTTCACAAGAGACCCAAATATTATGTTAAAATAATAATTAAAATTATCTTGTTTTCACTACCAGAAATCCATGTATTGGTGCTAGTATAGTGATTTAATTATGTTATTTGTATACACATACCACAATGCTTTCTCTATGAAGATTACAACAAATTAAAGTAGCATAGTTTATCTAAGGGAAAAAAGAATTTGTTACAACTTTCCTATATATTTGTATTACTTTATTATGTACAAGACATCTTATACTTCAATCTTTAATTAAGTGTAGCATTGAGATAAGCAGATTCGGTCTGTCTAGTATGGTACATTTTTATGGTTCGCATTTAATTTCCTTTATCTTAGGTGGAAGAATCAGACGCAATGAATTGCTTGCGAAAAATATCTGAAGACAAGGTGAGTAATTATTATTATTATATTTAGTATTGCTATTATTATAATTATTTTGTTAATATTATTGTTATTATTACCATTATTAATTAATATTATTTTCATCTTTGTTTATTATTATCATCATTTTCTTTGTTTCCATTTTTGTTATTATCATTATCATTTTCATAATTGTTCGTATTATTATTATCAATTATTATTGTTGTTAACATTATTGTCGTTATTAGTATCATTATTATCATCATTGTTTTTATTATTATTATTATTGTTATCAATCATTATCATTATTATCATTGTCATCACTGTTATTATTATAATTATTATTATTATTAGTAGTAGTAGTAGTAGTAGTAGTAGTAGTAGTATCATCATCATCATCATCATCATCATCATTATTATTATTATTATTATTATAACCATGATTAATATTATTATTATAATAATTTGAAGTAAATAATCTGTTGATGATGTTGTCACTTTGACTTTCTGATTGTTTTTTTTTTACCATCAGGAGGGGCTAGCGATCATTATGACAGCACCAGAGGTGTTAGAAATAATCACATCCTGTATAGTCAGTAGATCTCTATCAGCTCGGCTCTATGCTTTCATGGTAAGTCAAGTCAGATTCTCAGAACCCAAACGATGAAATGAATTAGTCATTGAAAAACAAAGAAATAAGCAATCGGCATCATGATTGATTTAATGAGAAGTAAAATGGATTAACTTTAGATTGAAAGAAAAATGTTTTAGAGCCTGGTCTGAAGCAAGTAGGACAGTGATGCAATAACTTATATTTATATTTATTTATTAATTTTATTTATGCTATCACACCTTTGTGAGGATTACTATTATGATTAAGTGATGGCATCGCTTTCATTATGTGTATGATTATCCTGAATTAAAAAAGGGTTTATTGATTTAGCCAATTAGGCGTACTTAATACGATATCACTGTGGATGTTGATTTATTTTAACGGGGACCTGTTAGTGATGAAGAAAACATTGATAAGTGGATTTTTATTAAACGACGACCTTTTCAAACTGTAATAAGACCCCCTTTCGAGTATCTATAATAATAATAATATCTAAGATTCATATAGCGCTGGTATACAGATACAGTTTCTTAGCGCTTTACAAAACAAATCTATAATAAAAAAATACTTTTTTAATTGACTCTGGCTGTTAGACAGGATATCCGTACATGAACCAGTTTTATGCCCTATTTATATCCAGGTTTTGATCGCAGTTTGTGAATCAAGAGACGGTCTGAACCGAGTGCTTACCGCCTTGACTAAGTTCCGAGTGAAGATCCGTGAGAAGGTCCGCTTCTACGCCGTCACTCAGATGATTTTCCTGGAGAAATCGAGGGTAGAACTGGTGGTAAGTCTTCTCATTCTCGTCTTCAACGAGGGGAGGGGAGGGGATGAAGTCCTCATTAATAGGGGCGTCACTGAAGTGCGGAGGGGACTGTCGGAATTCTCGATTTTTAGAGTACATTTATCTTTCGACGCCCCTGCACATGCAGACGTGGGGAATTAAGATCTGATTTTTTTTTTACTGAAAATTGTTATTAAAATAATTACTCATCAAATTAAGTCGAATATACAGCAGAGTTGAGGTGTACTGATAGGCCTTTTCATCGATAATACTGTTTTTTTTTAATCAATTACATATTTCATGACGATTATTTTACGGCGACGATCAATATTGAAAACAAATTGCTAGACTTGCAAGAAAATAGTATGATCAAAGTGTATGTGTGGTTTAAAGCATAAGCAATAGTTTTCTTTTATGCAGTGTCGAGATAACTTTTATTCATATTTCGCAATGCAATCGTTCTTATTGTTTGAAGAACGACGCAACAAGCGTAACAGAATATAAAATGTGAGAATATACCCCTTTTCTCTCTCTCTTTCTAGACGATTTGTCTTCGATTTATCAACACGATGCTTAGTTCTACCACGGACATGAATAGACGAGTCTACTTGCAATATGAGCTGGAGATGGCCGAGTTCAATCCAATCAAATTAGAAAGGGTAAATAATTCTCTTCTTCGATTAGTATTTCATGGACCCTCTCCTACTTATTTCTGTTTTGCTACTATTAATATCCTCGTTTTATACGAATCTGTTTTATTGATTTAAAGAAGATAAACTACAAACAAAATACGTCCTTGAAATTCACATCGTAAACGCATTTTCTTTTTTCTTTTTTTAAATCTATGTCTGTTCATGTTTTTTTGTAATTCTTTTTTTACATACTTTTTTATCGGATCCAATTTTATTGCCTATGCTGTACTTCTTTTTTTGCTCTTTTAATCTTCTTCCCTCAATATTTTTTCTTTTAAAGGTAGTGTATCCCTTTTACAGCCAACATCAAATTCTGTAGAACTTTGCAGAAATTACGAATATTTCACGTATGTCCTATCTGTGGGTCTGAAAATCAGACTATTTAATTAAATGAGCACGCTCGCTAAATTCGATTCGATAACTGACGGTCGTTATTTTCCGACAAAAAAAATATTTGCAAGCCCTTTCTAGGACCTTTAAGATAAGCACAATCACACAAATAAAATAAAAAATAAAAAAAGATAAACAATATCGAAAGGACTACGAAATCTACGTACGATCAACTTTAGATTGCCTTTTGAAGATGTTGTTGTTGTTTGTTTTGTTGTTCAGATGATGTAATCATTGTGAGTAGACGAGGCAATCGAAATTGCCTAGTTTGATTTTCTGACAGATTTTGCGATCATGTTGATAGCAGTGTAATTTCATTAGTCATTGACTCTGTTCATAACGTCTTCCTTTTGACTTTTTTTTCCTATGTAGATATATCGTCTGGAAGGCGAATTGCCGCCATCGATCAAATTGGAGTTAGACGCATGGCACAGTCGTTACATCAGTATTCAAAGACTTCAAGAAAATCTAACGACAATCGAGACAAGGAACGCTCTGTTGAGAAAAGAGGTAACCGTACTGTCAAGAAAAATGTTTTAAAAGAGAAGATTTTAGATATAAATAAAGATTCCGATATGATTTTTTAGTATCAACTGTAGGTTTTTTTCAAAGACATCTTCTGGAAGTCTGGAATGACTCCTGCTTTCAGCTAAACATTATGATAGGAAAATAGAATCTCGACCCATGCAAAAGTAGGTTCTCAGTTTCGAAAACTGAATGAAAGATGATAATAATTTTTTTAAAGGAAAATATGATACTGTTTAAAAAGTTATTATCTTTGGTTACAAGAAGCAACGAAATGAAAAGAACACATTTATGTGAATAATGTGCGTTATTGATCAAAGACTATTCGGACTATCTTTTGAACATAATCTTCGGGCCAATTTTCTATGTTTTGAATAGGGATCAATAAAAATATCTTAATCATTTTCTTCTTTTTATTTTACAGGTTGACCGACAAGGATCTCGCATGTCAGACTACGAGTATGAGAACAAGGCGTTACAAACCAAAATTCTAGATGTAAGATTCAACCAATTTTTCTCTCTATATAATTTATCTTGTGTAATGCTATATCACATCAATGAACGAAATTTTTTAGCAAACAATATATTCGTTAATATTTATTGGACCAAGTGAGTCGGCTATAAAATGATACTTGATGATGGGTGTTTAAAAAAAATGAAGGGAAATTGGCTTACCTTTGTTTTGACATAACCCGTTGATAGGTCAATCATTTATTATGAACTGCCTCATATATTCATTTATTTATTGGTACAAACCAAAGGGTCGGATTGATATAATAAATACATTTTCAACATGATTATTGGTAAATTATGAATATAATTCAATGTAGATCATAAATACAAAGAACATTACAAATCATTCGGGTATATCATATTACAAGTAAATAATTACAAGAAAAAAGGAGACAACATAAACTTGAATAGAGAAGAAAAGGGAGCAAGAGAGGTGAAAAGAAAAGAAAAGTAAAGACATATCATATGAGCCCCATGTTTGGTGAGATATATCGAGATCCGTATAAAATAAATTACTGTTTCCTCTCATTTCGCAGCTCGCTTCAAGGTCAGATGACTACAGGGACAGGGTCAACGAACTCCAAGACACCATCGAAAAATTGACGGTAAGACATGAATGATCAGATTATGATTTGGATTTATTCATCATTTTCTGATAATGTGATAGATCTTTAGAGGATTATCATGGAAACACAAGACTTGGCTGCACTAACATAAAACTGGTTATATTTCAACAAAAGTACTTGGAAATGATAAGAGATACCAAGAATTTTTTTGTAAAGACAATTCATAGTTCAGAGATATGAGTACAAAGTGGGTCCCATCTAAAGAAGGAATTAACACTTTGGAAAACTACAGGTATAGCTCCATGTCAATTTAAACAAAATAACAAGATGCTGCTTCGTAGATGTGATGATTCTCTGGATTCACCTCTTCCCGCGAATTCACCTTCACGTTGTGTCCCTGAGGATGAATACTGATTGGTACTCTTAACATATAAACACACATTTCATCTTGGTCTCGTTTGCAGAGGGAATACACCAAGAAGACAGGGCAGCATGCGGAGAAACAGTTCAGCAACTTCAACAGCCTGATGAAACCTCTGGAACCCGAACAGGAGGGCGACGAGGTGACCGTCATCATCGAACCTCAGAAGACCGGGGAAAGGAAACTCGAGAGGAAGAAGTCGGTCCTCGGTGACAAGAAGAAAGAAAGTAAGTTTGAATCCCTCATTGTTTTTAAATGCATTTCCTTACACATGTTTTTATTGCATTTAGAAGAGTTCCCAAACATGTTACAGAAGGCCTTCATTCTTCTTTTAAATGATTGAATAAACGAATGAATAATTATATGTAAAAATAAATATCAGATACATGTAAATATAGATAAATAAATGCATGAAAAAATGAATGCAGAAATAAACAAGTCGATAAGTAAATAAATGAATTTTCATCTTTGAGAACTTTTTAGTTCTTTAATAGATTTTAGCCCAGGCAAATGAAAAAATATGACTTGTATTGCTTGCTGCACAGTTTTTGCTGTGTGAATCTTGCGGGCCCGTGCGTGTATGTGAGTAATTGGGTTTTTACAGACGTGTATCAATCAGATATGATTATTTACGTTTGGGCACCGACCTTTAACGTCATCATCCGAAAGACGTGACTCAGTTTCGAACCTGCGTTCTCGGCTGAATCAGTTACCTTGTTCTGTAACCGGCAAAGTACCTTGTTACCTACCTTGTAAATAAGATGTGTACTTATGTTTTTCACACTTTTGGTCCCAGCCCACCCCATTTTAATCTTTCAAGTAATGCCCTTGCTCTGAGTCTCTTTTCGATTAACTTGATATTGATGAAGACAAAAATTAGGTGAATGACAGACAACATTCTCTCTGACGTCCCTATGCCAATTTGTAATATGTTCCCATCTGCTTCTGTTAGCAAGTTTTGTGCACATTCTTATATGTTATTCATTGTTATCTCCTGCCAGTGGAGGCCAAATTTCTGTGTTTTTTAACGTGGACAATAAAATATGAATCTGAATCTGAAGTTCTATTTGGTGATGAGCTTCATTTTACATTAACGATATTCATGGTTCCTACTTCAGTTATCGGCTGTGTGAATCTTGCGGGCCCCTTGTTCTGTTACCAGCAAAGTACCTTGTTTAAATACTTCCCTTTTAAATAAGATGTGTATTTGTGTTTTTCACACTCTTGTAACATTGTTCAATGAAACATTATTACGAACCTGTTTTGATGCTGTCTTTGCAGTTGTGATTTCCAAGCCCGCAGCGAAGAAGAAGTCCCAGGCACCGCCCCCTCCCACACCGCCACCCACCCCTGAAATACCATCCAGCCCAAGCAAACCAGGCGTGCCCGGCGTGCCCTTGCCTCCGCCTCTAATGGGAACCAGTAAGTACGATGCCCTTTTTTAAATAACGTCCCACGCCCCCACCTCTTATGGGAACCAGTATAAGTACAATGCCCTTTTTTAAATAACGTCCCCTGAAAGCCTAAAGGGTCTTGACCCATTTACTTTTTCGTAGAGCTATAACGCCCTTCTGGATCTCAATTAACTCTCTATCAGACGACTTGTTTAGACGTGATTCTCTAGCTCGATCGTCCATCCACTTCTTGGAGTATTTCAATTTTCAGATTGAATTTAAGGTTTCAGAATTAACTACTCTTTTACATTCTCATGATAATTGTCTCCGTCTAACTTACTTTAAAATATATTTACCTGGTCTTCATGATCTCCCATTTAATTATAGACAATAAACCGCCGATATAACTGGAAAATATAGAACTTGAGACTTTCTTGACACATAACGAGAAGATTACAAGCCAAATTTGAAATGGAACCTCGTTTTTCGGGAGCAGCCAATCTAAACATGTACATTTGTTTTTAGTTTACAAAGAGGTTTATCATAGGAAAGTAATATGTTTGCTAAAATGTTTTTCTACATCTCATACTTGTTGGAGATGTCAACTGGATTATCGATAGACCACAGGCAAACCTGTCTTAGTGGCAACCTCTCTATAAAGACCACCTGTCTCAGTGCCACTTTTCTAATTCCATTGGGTGGCCTTTAATAGACAGGTTTGACTGTGTATATTGTGACAATCAATTAATTTGTAATTTTAATCGCATAAATTATTTTTTTCAGTGAGGAAGAATAGGAACCGACTGATGTCCAAACATGCCTTGCCAATGCTCAACTGGAACACCATCAAAACACCAGGAAATACAATTTTCAAGGTAAAATGCATTCTGTCCTTTTCCTGGAATCTTATTGTATCTGACAATGTACTTTACTTCAATTGCTGCCTTAAACTGATAGTATATATTTGAAAGATCAAATATATTTAGTTAGAAAGAGAGAGAGAGAGAGACGATCGCAAAGACACTAGAAATCAACTCACGAACAATTTCCACACCCTCTTGTATTGCCTATTGCAATCACACTCATATTGATAATGTAGGCTAGCTTATGATCAATTTATCAATGTCATGTTTGCACTTCTTAAAATATGATGCACATGAAGGCTATTGTAGCAGTCTTCGGTAAGTAATTTAATGTATATGTGTATGTTTCAGCAATGTTTCTTTTTTTCTATCTTGAATTCGTATTGCATCGATTCTTTGGAAAACATAATTTCCACTTTATGTGTATAAGAATAAATCAATTCTCAATGACCAATGATCTGTTAATCAATTTCAATCCTGAATTTATCTAAACCATTAAATTAAAATGATTGACTATTGAGTGAATTAAGGACTATGATAATGGTCCAGAGATGAGAGACAATTAGAGATATTGCGATAGTCAAATTTGCTGTTTTTCTTAACGCCCCCATTTTCCAGGTATTGGATGACGAGAATGTCTACGATGAGTTGGACTTCGAGGACTTTGAGAATCATTTTAGATTAAAAGAAGCCTCGGCGTCGACCGCGACGATGGATAAACTTAGAAGAATTCAGGAGAAAGAAGCGCTGAAGGTCCGGGTCGTCGGCGACAATCGCGCCAAAAATCTGAGTAAGAAATTGTCGACGACTGAATAATCATGCTAATTGAGAAGCCTGCATAGTTTCATTTCAACTTTAAAAGATTGCTTTCTGTGTTAACGCCCTTTTGATGATAAAAAATAGTTTAAAATTGTTAGCATAAAGTTTGACGGACAGACTTGAGTCATAAAGCTCAAGCGGCATACATTATCTGTGCCCACAGAACTGTGGACACAGATATCCTCATGGTGTGAGAGTGTCACAGTTTTACAACACAGCAGAAAAGGAACTCTTCTTGTTGTACAACATAATCTAAACACACCTTGAACATAATAATTGTTGTTATCTGTGTGGTTACAATATGTCAACAATTTGATACACTTTGGTTACATATTTAACCAAAGCGTGACCACATGGTAAAGTGTTGAACGCATTTACAATGGGGGCAGTAGGAACACACTGTGTTCGTAGTGTGGCTTTATATGTGTGGCTATCATCCTGCCAATAAAAACTGTTTATGTGCACACAAAACTGTGTTGGACAGATAGAATCATAGCGAGAATGTATCACAGACTTACCACACAGTATAATATATAATCTTTTCATTTTATATATATTCTAAACACACTGTGTTCATAGTTATTGTGGTTATCTGTGTGGCTAAACTATGTAATCAGTTTGATGCACTGTGGTAACAGATTTAACCATAGTGTATCAGCAACACAATGTGCAACCACCCGGCAAAGTTTGAACTCAATCACAATGAGGGCAATGGAAACCCACTGTGCTCATAGTGTAACTTTCTGTATCACGGTGTTACCACAGAGCATAATAGCAAATCTTCTTATTGTATAAAATAAAAACACACTGTGTGCATAATCAGTGTGGTTGTCTGTGTGGCTACAATAGGTTAACAGTTTGATGCACTCTGGTTACATATTTAACCACAGTGTATCCATAACACAGTGTGACCACGTGGCAAAATTCACAATGAGGGCAATTGGAACATATTGTGTTCGTAGTGTGACTTCATGTGTGGCTAGTTTTACACAGTGTACCAATAAAGGATAATAGTGAATGCATTACATTATGACTGCATGATGGAATGTGAACTCTTTCATAGTGTGGACAATGTGAGGACACTGTGTTAATATTTGTGGTTTTCTGCGTGATTTCTATATTCTTTTAATCATAAATCTTACATCACCCCCCCCCCCCCCAAAAAAAAAAAAACGCATCCCATCCATTGTGGCTAACTTGTTTAAATGTTTAATCTTTGTATTTTCAGTCATCGCACAACGTCGGATCGGGTTAGCTCCGAAGGATATCCGAGGCTTCGTCGATCGCTGCGACACCACAGGTGTGCCCGGGGAATATGCCGAAATTCTCCTCAACTTCGTTCCTACAAAAGAAGAGGTAATTACGGTTCGTTGATATTGAATAATGGCGTAACATTTAGACACGATCGCAAAGAATGCAATCTCAGTCGTCTTATCCATCAGCTATCGAAGTGTGTGAACACAACGACGTATTAAGTAATCTGAACATGATTTCTATATGGAATGTACAGTAGGGTATAGAAATTGCCCTTTAATTTATTTCTTAAATGCTTTGCTACCGTGTTTTATTCAGTAGAGATAATGTTTTGGGACCACAAGCGCCTGAACCGAACATTTTGATTTGCGCTGTATTGGTACCTCGACTTTAGCATTGTTATGAAATATATTATATGTTTCGTCCCCAGCTCAAGAAACTGGCAAACAATGCAGATAAATATGAGGAGATGGGAGAGGCAGAACAGTTTATGTTCCAGGTATGTGTTTAATTTATATACATTTACTCTTAGAGGAATAAAGTCAAGTAGTCAACTTCTAATGATAATTGGATATCACTATGGAGGTGTTTTTTGCGTTTGGAATTATATATAGTTGAATAAAACTTTTAAAAAGTATCTGTTCGATTTGGTTGCATATTTGCGTAATAAAATACAGGCTGAGTTGTTCGTTCATTTACTTGTAACTGACACTATTTACATCCCTTATCGTTTCAATTTGTGATGCATAAACCTCTAGACATGAGTATAACCATTTGTATCTAAAAAATGTATTGCTATCAAGATTATCACCTACGTTATCACCAAGCGCAACAAAAATTGTTGTCATTTCATTTTCAGGAAAATAATTATGCGGTAGAGCCGACTCTGCATGTTATTCTTAATACTTTTTTTTCATTGCAAGAAGACGTTATTCTCTCGAATACAATCAAAGCAGTGTATTTCAACATCAATTATACCAAAGAGAATAAACACTTAGTCGATGTCGACGCTTAAAGTTATATGTGAAAACTTGTCAAGTATAACAGTTCTTGTGTAAAATCAAAAATCACTATGATGAACGACAATATTGTAACTGAAAATCCATACAATTCTGATTAACAATGTTTATTTTTCACCATTGATAGATGGCTAGGGTGGACCGATACGAATCGAAGCTGAGGTTAATGACCTTTATGGGCATCTATGGCGAGCTGGTAGTCACACTCAAACCAGTAAGTCTTCTTCTTAATATTTTTGTATCACTCAAATTATTGTGTACACATATTTGGTTGGAGGGTAAAAATAGTAATGACTCTTGTTCCTTTTTTCTTCCTCATTCTGTTCGCCCTCTTTCTCCTCCTCCTCTAGCTTCCTCTTCTTCTTCACCATCATCATCATCAGCATCATCATCATAATCATCATCATCAATATCATCATCATCATCATCATCATCATCATCTTATTCTTCTTCTTTTTCTTCGTCTTCTTCGTTATCTTCTTCTTCTTTTCTACTTATCATCATTACCATTATTTTTTATTCTTTGTATTAATTATTACTTTTAATGCTTTTTCCTACCTAGACATTTCGTTCCTCTTCTGCTTCATATAATTCTTCCATTCCCCCTCTATAAAGCTACAGCCGTGACAGTTTTTGTCATCTATGCTACATAGGCTTGCTCTCTAAAAACGATTATCATTATGAATAAAATGAATCGCTTTAGCTACCGCGTAGCTGTTGTCATTGATATTATCTTCATAATATTATTTTGATTGCATAAATTTCAAAATTATTTCAGGAGATACAAGCGATCGTCAAAGCATGCGATTCCATCGTTACAAGTGGGAAACTAAAGAAACTACTCGAGGTAAGTAATGGAATGGATTATGTAAAGTGATTTCATAATACCTCGGTAATCGGATGAATTCAAATGATTAAACAAAAGCAAACAGAAGCAAATATAAGCAAACGAACGGCACCAGCAAAATATCTAAAATTTAAAATCTCAATTCTCAATTCAGCTTCTTTTGAGTAAATACCATCGATGAAAATATTTTCCGTGGCAAGACGTTATTAATTATATTCTAATGAATGGAATTATTTTAGTCCACATTATGTTTTATGAAATATTAAAGAAGAGATTGGAGAGAGGGAAAGCAGGAGTGAAAGAGATGGGAATGGGAGGGAAATACAAGGTGGGGAGGGAGAGAGGGTGAAAGTGTGAAGGAAATATGAAAAGGGGGTTTGTGAGAATTAACGTCATTGTACTCATTTTTTTCTCTCCAGATTGTTCTAGCGTTTGGTAACTACATGAACAGCAGTAAGAGAGGACCCGCCATCGGATTCAAGCTTGAATCACTACAAAGGGTAAGTACTGCAGAGATGTCACCAAAATCAATCCGGAGATCGGCAAAGCATATTCACAATCAAGCTTAATGTAGGTCGACATAATGGATCATATTTATGTATGTATATAATTCATATAATATGTAACACGGGATTTCATATTATTTTGAGATGATGTTTAATACAGCCCCTCAAAAGTGTGAAGCCAAACTTTGCCAAAGAATTTATGGCAAAATTTCACTTAAATTGTCTAATGGTGTGAAAGAGGTTGTCGTATAGCATACACTTCTGGAAGGATTTTCCAAACAAAGAGGAATATTTTTTCCAATTTGAAGAGGAATATTGATGAAAGCAAGCAAAATTTAGGTTCAGCGTTGTACGCAAAAAAAATAATTATGTGATCTTTCATCGATTTTCGTCTTCATATACATTTATTTGAAAAAATCCTTTCAGATGTGCGTGTTAAATGACATCATTAATTTTTCACATCTTTATACAATTTAAGAAAAAAGTTATCATGTAATGTGTGGAGCTCCCAACACTCTCTTTAAAGAAGGTTTAAAGGTCTCAAGTGAACGTCAATCTCTTGAACCAAACTGCGTGGGCGAGACGCGATGTAATATATGATGTTATGATAAATTCTCCCCATAGTTTTGTCTAGTTGTGATAATGTTGTATTGCATGGTTTAGGCGGATTAGGAGGATTATATATTCCTCTACCTAACAACAAAATAATGAGAAATTAGTAGAAATTAACGCACACAAAACCAGGCGTACTATTATTTCAAATATGTGGTTTTATTCGCTCCATGACAATCGATCTTCTACCAAAATCAATTGATAATGAAAAGTATGGAAGTAAAAGTGGTAAAACGTTATACAAATGTCTATTTTTGCACATGATACTCTAGAGTACACCCTTTATTGATTTTCTGTTTGACCAGTTGACGTTCGTGAAGTCAACGGATCGTAGTCATAACTTTCTCCATTACCTGGTCGAGGCGGTCAACCGATGTTACCCTGACATCAAGGACTGGTACAACGATCTCCAGTTCGATGATCTCAAGTCAGGTATGACTCAATGGCGTTATTCACTTATAATTATGTAGAGTTGGATTAGGAGAGTATGTGGGTGTGGGGGAGGGGGAACGTCTTTGGTAAATCCATAACAAATTTTTTAGATATTTTGCCGGGATTCATGGGGAATCCGAGGGAATTTTTTTTAAACAGATTGGGAGATTGGGAGATGACCGAACCCCATGCATGCTAATGAGGAAAATGTATACACCCTCAGCCCCTTTACATATATATCCTGGATTCGCCACCCTTGATGAGGCTGGTTCTCAAATATAATTATTTCCACAGTGTTATGGGATATGTTATGCCAATTTTTGTTCAATCCATACTTTCCAGAAAAACGCATTATTTAAGACAGAGGATGCAAGGGTCTTTTTTCATATCTGATTACTCTTTTTGCAACTTAGTTGAAAGACTGATGTCTGTCATGGTGACAAAGGACACATCATCTGACATGTATAATCCCTGGTCAAAAAGAAAATTTGCAAGTCCCATTATGGTACCTGCCAAATCATGTCAAAGTATATCTTCCAAAAGATACCAGTAGACAGAGGTATAATCCTTCGAAGCTGATCGCCATGTCCTATGTATTATTTTCATAATTGTTTTATTATTTTGTTGAATACAATTATTTTGTTCATTTTTCATGATTTCTTTTCAACTTATTTCATTCTGTCTTTCTACAGGATCTCTGGAAGCTCTGACAATAGACATCCAAGGACTACGTAAAGGCCTGGAGCTTGCCAAGTTTGAACGGGAAAGACAGATGAACAACCCTGTCATTGGAATATCCTTTACAAAAGACCTTTTTGTTATTCAATGGTCTACAACTTTCAGTCAATTTATTATTATTTATTTTAAATAGTGAAATGTTACATAATCCGAAAGGGATTTTTGTAGGAAATGTAATAGGGTATTGATATTGCTCTTAAATTGATTTCTTAAAATCTTTTCCTGAAATCTTTTCCATAATGTTCATAGAGTTATTCATAATGACCGTCACTGACGGACAGAGTACATATTTTTTTTAAGCGTTGATAACAATTTTACTCTTTCTTATTTACCTCTAAGAAATCATACATACATACATACATATTGGTATTTATTTAGCGCCTTTACGTGCATTACACTCTAAAAAATAACAATTACAAAGAAAACAAATGAGTTTTTTAATTTCTCTTAGAAATCCAGTAAATATAACATGCAACTTGGAGAGCAATAACAAACACGTCAGCCTGTTAGGCGACATAACCCAACATAGATAAAAGGCCTTCTTTTCGATTTGATTAAGGGTGGAATCATAAACGAGAAATCAAGAAGTATACACTTATAGGCGTCTGTGAACGTTTTTCTTTCCAGTCATCACTAGCTCCTCCTTCCTTTTTCTTCTCTTTTACCATTTTAGGCATAAACATGGGGACGATGATTGAGTATTGTGTTCCAATGTGATGTAATCCTCTTCCTCCTCCCCCTTCTTTTCTTCCTCCTCTTCGTCATACTCCCTCTCTTTCTACCTATTCTCTCCTCTTCCTCCTCCTCCCCTCCTCCTCCTACTAGTCCTCTTCCTCTTCCCCATTTCTTTTCCTTTCTTTATTTTGAATCATCTCTCACGTGTTCCTCCAAGAGTCCTGTTTAATAGTAAGTTCCTTTTGACAAAGGTGAAATGGGTATAACACATTCTGATCCTTGACTGCTATATCCACCAGTTCTACATAGGCGCAGCGGACACCATCCACGCCCTCTCGGAGGGTTTCAAGAAGATGGAAGAGATCTACCAGTACACCTGCAAGATGTTTGGTGAGAATGCCGACCATGTCGAGCCTGTCAACTTTTTCAAGCTCTTCAAGGGTTTCAGAGACCAGTATCGGGTAAGATTTTCAATTTGTTATCAACATGGTCCGGAATCCATATTTAAAGAATTGCGGAGCCTGAGCAACTTTAGTCTAAACAAGATTGAAATGTCTTGCTAAGTTTGAACTTAATACTGATGGAAAATCTTATAGCATAAGCCTGGCATAATCAAATCGCTCGTCTGTATTCTGAAGTTGATCATTAGTTCCATTGTTCATTGGCTGTCCTCATGGTGGGGGTGGGGGGGCTCCACTGCCCCCGTTCTTTAAAGAAAACTCTTTTTTTGTCGATTTATGCGAACATTGAATCGCCTTTTAAACTCTTTAAAACCGTTTTAATCACCACCCTTCTGACAAAGCTGGATCCTTTTTGAGTGTTGCTATTGTATCACATTTGTTGTTGTTTTTCTTTTCTTTTCTTTTGTCTTTGAATGATTTAACCTTTTTTGTCTTGTTTAAGGCTGCTGAAAGAGCGAACAGTAAACAACCAATTGAAGTAGCTCCCAAACGTAAACCAGCCAAGAAAAAGGACTCTTCCAGCACCAAGCAATTCGGCCTTCCGCAAGAACTACCTTCCGCCGGCGTCTCGGGTCGTCTCGGGCTCTTCCGGCGCTCGACCCAGAACAAGGGCTCATACGAGGTCAAGACCAAACCATCACAACAGACATCGTCAGCGCTGCCGTCGCCCGACGAATCGTCAACGAATTTGAGACGGGATTCACCGTCGTCCTCCGACTCGGGCATTGCATCAATGGCGTCATCGGGCGATAGCGGTTCAACGCGAAGCATTCCGTATGTGACAGTGGACGGCAACGATTCATCGAAGACTGGAGGGGTCGTCATGACTGCCAACGGACATGAACATAATAAAACGCAGACGACCGGTGCGGAAGGCGGAGACAATGCCGGTGACGGGAATTCGAATTTCTGGGGATTATTCAGCGGACTGAAGTAAATAACTCCAGTAAAAGCTAGAACCCATTCTTATACTTGAGCGTTATCTTACGGAGATGTAAACATGATCTACTTTGTTTCCAGATAACACTATTCTGCACCCATTCAGCAGGAAAGAGCCAGTGTTCATTTCTGCTTCTTTACATAAGGCCATTCCTTTAATGGAAGACTGTGACGTCTCACTTGTATTCTTTGCTCAAAATGATGGACAGAGGCACTAACCGTGAAAGGTTCATTGTGAAATCGAAAAAGAATTATTCCATGTAATGATGGTCCTGCTTCAATTGTGGACTTGATCGTTCCTGGCACTATGAAGACTTTACAGTCAAGTTGTATGATTAAAGACTTTAAAGATACAACTTTGTATGAACGTAGAATATATAAAGTATTTAAAAAGTAAAGTATTTAGGTCGATAACTTCCGATTTTCAAAGCTTTATTTTTCTAGTTGTCAGAGAGCTGTTATATACTCCTCTGACGGAAATTTAAGTAGCATATACTTGAAATTATTGTAATCTATGGCTAATAAGCCTCCTTTGATATATATTTCATCTATTTCATTTTTCACTTCCGACAGGGTCTTTAAAGATATAAAAGATTGCTATGTTTTAGTATGGAAAATAGTTGAGAGTGAGAGAATAAGAGAGAGAGAGAGAGAAAGAGAGAGAGAGGGGAGAGAGAGAGAGAGAGAGAGAGAAATGGGATGGGAGAGAGAGAGAGGGATAGAGAGAGAGAGAGAGAGAGTAATTGAGATAAATCAAATTTGGATGGAAACAGGATCCCATATAATGATGCATTCAGATTAGTTTTTATATGATCAGCATAATTCTTTAAAAAGAATATTAGGGATAAAAGGTTTGGTTCATTTAAAGACATAATCTCTTCCTGAAAAGTAATAATGGTAGGTGTGATCAATCATGTATCTTTTCTCTTTTTTAAATATATATTGACCAATGGCCAGCTATGAGTCGAGTGGGAGAGGGGGAAATGTGAGAGGGTGGGAGGGAGCCAACATAAAAAACACGACCCCCTACGGTCCTACCAAAAGACTTCCTCCATATAAGCCCTCCATTCCTTACTCATACGATTGCCATATTGTATCGCATTTCACCTATATATTACTTAGTAAAACGTTTACCCCCAATCGGCTCGCCTATATAGCTGAGACGTTGAGCCGTACTTAATTATTTCAAATTCATTTTGAATATGTGTATTCCACAATCATAAGATGATGTCACCTAGTCGATTGCTAGTTTTGATTTTCAAGGTTTTAGATTTCGAGTTTTTCACTCCTTAGACAAACACTCACAATGGCATTTAATCTATACTTTTGTAACCTATGGCTTGTAATATTTCCTTTGATATATAAAATATAGGCCCCATGGAAGACCACTACTTATTGGTGAATGGGCTACACTGACAAAGATTAGAAATACATTTAAAAAAATCAAAAACAAAAATCATCTAATCCATTTTTCACTTCTGACAGGGTCTTTAATGACAGGACCCAATCTTGTCACTGATTTAAGCTAATCCCTAGAAGCAATTTACGTCATACCCTGTGAGAAAGCAATTGAAAACATAGGTAATTTACAAAATGGCCCCAGGATCTAAATCATTTTTTCATGAACCGTTTCTATATCTTTATCCATTTAAGGGGGGCCCCGAATTTTCATCACGGAATTTACTTTAATAAAGAAGCCACTTAGAATTATAGATATTTCGCTGTATTGGTAAATTAAAATCTAGATAGTATGATTTTGGGTCATAAAAAAACGTGTAAATGAATCATTACATTATATCATATGTAGAAAATGAATATTATGATAACGGTACGAAGTTTACACGTAGGTATTAGTTTTGAATAAACGATGTTCTAATCATTAATGTTGTGCTTCGTTTAAAATAGATTGTAATAATTGGTATGTCTTCCTTTCATTCAAAACAGTAATAGAAAATATCTGATTATGTATATTTACAAATGCAGTCATTTTATTTTGTTTAATTAATTTTGCAATGTACATCGCCATTTACAGATAGATATGAGGGAAATAGATATAGTATATTTCAAACTTAATCTTCTTATGCTGGGCAGTATTTTTGAGATATTGTAAATATTGCTATAAATAATGTTAAACAAAGAGTATAAAGAGAATTTTATAAACCTAATATCACTACTTTATATTTATAAGTACACGTGATGGTATATTCTGAACATTTCCTATTGGAAAAGGGGCATTGTATTCACATAAATTCAATTTGCGTTCCTTTTTGCAATTTTCTTTGAAAAAAAAACGTCTAGCGATTTGATTTCTAAAATATAGTCATGTTTTCTCAGTAGATATATCGGTCTGAGAATTTTGCCGCTAAACACATACAGATGGGAGGCAATATCAGTGTATGCATAGTTATATCAACACCCCTTGCTTTAAAATATTTTCTCAGTGATTTAATGTTTAATTCACCGAGGTTTCATTCTTTTAAGTCAAACGAAAACCACTCTTTCTGTTATTGACGTTATCACCATGATTTATTACTATTATTTTTTTGGAGATATATCCTGATACAATCATTATGCTTAAGAGATTGTAATGTTGATTTAAAAACAAACAGAATAGTTAATACAAATGGCATCGTATTAATAAATAATAATAATAATAATAATAATAATAATAATAATCACCATACAGAGATTCCGCAAATTCTGACAATCTCTGCATTACTTTTATAATGCATTCCGTTGTGATGTATCACAAATATATCTTGATTGTCAGAAGTCGAAGATCATTATTATTCATATTTGCAATTTTGATCTTTTTTGTAGCAATCGAGTCGGTATGCCATCTGCCAATAAACACCACTGACAGTTTGATAACAGGTGTATTTAAATGGCTTTTTTTTAAACTTCAGCAAATGTATTCTACATGAAATTGACGTACTTGTACATTCCCTTTCATCATGAGTGTTTCAAATCTTTTGATTGTTTATAAGCTCGTTTCTATGACAACACTCTTTGGAACAGAAATGTATTCTAATTCGAGTCTATGAGTCAGATTTATTATCGAATACATGTAGGGGCCAATATTTACTATTGGTAACGACTGGTTTATTATCAACGCAAAACTAATTTGAGCAAAGATAATCAAGTACGGCTATAAATTCTTTAAAGAGTATATAATTCGAATATGATGCCATGCCAAAATAAACGGTAATATGAAAACTGAAAACTAGAACGCAGTTCTGTGTAAGAGGGACGGAGAAAGAGAGAGAGGGGTGAAAGGGGAGGGGAGAGATATGAGAGAGAGATAGAGAGAGAGAGAGAGAGAGAGAGAAAGGGAGGGGGAGAGAGAGAGAGAGAGAGAGAGGAGATGGAGAGGGAGGGAGAGAGGGAGATGTGTGCGAGAGGGGAAGATGTGTGAGGGGAAAGTGAAGTAAGCGAGGAAGATAAATTGAATATATGAACTTCTTGAACAATGATTCTCTTGACAATTCAACAATCTTACCACATGCTCGACTGACATAGCAACAACGAGACAGCGAGAGAGAGAGAGAGAGAGAGAGAGAGAGGGGGGGGATGGGAGAGGAAATTGGAGAGAGCATGTAAGCAAGAGAAAAGGACAGTTTACGACAAATCTGATGCTATATAGGCCTATATCTTGAACAGTAGTTCTCTTGACAACTCGGTAGCTTACTATATGCTTGCCTTGCATAACAACATCTAAGGCTTGCTATGTAAATTCAATCCATAGAGAATGCTGTTTTCATGTCTCGTAATTTTTTTCTTTCGCTCTCCCTCTCTCTATTTCTCAATCACTGCCATGATTACTTAAAGATAAACTTGAGTTCTGGTAATGCGATTGCATTGTGAAAGAAAAGGTGCGGAATGGATCAGAAAAGTTGATCATATAGCATGTAAGTAATGGTGTGTAATGCAAGGTTTTGGAGTCATCAAAATCATCATAAAATTTGGCAGAGTCTTGGTAAAGTAACAATCACTTACACAGAAAGATGTATATGGGACAACACACATGGTGTCGGGGCTAGTACTACCCTGATTTCCTTATCTTTCTTTGCTCATTACTCAGCCAGTATACATTTTCTTCCAAAATTGTTTGGCCCATGACATTTATTTGTAATCTTGAACATTCAGTGTAAGTTTCGTTAGATTCTGTGAGAATTCATTTTCTTTTTATACCAAAACTCAAGTTTATCTTTAAGTTGCTTTCTAGATATTTTGCATATGCACTCTTTCTGGGTATCGGCATGATATAAATCTAGCTTTAATGGCATGAGGATGATATCTGTAAAATACATTTATACCCAATATACTAAAGATAGGCCTGCAAAATTACTTTGTTCACTTTCTTGCTTATATATATATATATATATATATATACTGCAAATGAGTTTTTGTTAAATTATTTTTATGTATAAGCAATTAATATTGAAAACGTTTATTTTATTCAATTGTATGTTCTTAACAAGGAATAAAACGAAATTACTATAACAAAAAAAAGTGTGTGTGCGTGTGTGTTTGTATGTGTGTGAGAGAGAGATAGAGAGAGAGAGAGAGAGAGAGAGAGAGCGAGGGAGAGACACAGAGAGAGACAGAGAGAGAAAGAAAGATTAAAAACTTATATCCGACAGATTCGTTATTTCATGGACCTACGTTCTAGGTTCCATGCAATAGAGGAAGTGGTGAAATATATTTTCATGCAAATTATACATTGTAAGGAAGGTTGTAGCCTCGTACTCGTAGCAATCTCTACGCAAGAATTTGAATTATTGACTGAAAAAAGATATTTAGAAAAAGAGAAGTGGAAGGGAAATAAATGAAGAATAGTGGAGAAAGACGGGGTAAAATATAAATGTAGTCCTTTTCAATTCAATTCAATTCAATTCAATTCAATTCAATTCAAAAGACTTTATTTCCGTTAAAAAACATACAAATATATATATGTGATAAAGTAAACATGTGACAGTTTAAAATATACAAATCATGAGCATTAAATTAAATTAATTTAAACAAACTGTGAAAATGAGTAAAAGGAAAAGGGAGCACCTGTAGGAAGCTTATGTTAGCTTGTTGATTCAGGCGTCCAAATGAATAAAATAATTACACAGATATAATAACATAATAATGAGTATTGCGCATGTATTTGTTCTACCCCCCTCCCTCCCTCCCTCCCTCCCACCCCCCCCCCCCCCCCCCCCACCACCACCTCCCCCCTCCCCCTTCTTTCTCTCTTATGGTAATTTACAAATTATATTTTATTTTAAAATAGGTGTTAAACTAAAACAAATTATAGGGATAATAGATATATTTTAAGATTTTTCTTGAATGAGTTTAAGTAAACATATTGAGTGAGAGAGGATGGAAGAGAATTCCATACTATGGGCCCTGTATACCTTACCGATTGTTGCATGTACTGTTTATCAATATTCCAAATGTGTAACTTTAGACTATTTCGAGTATTATATTTATGAATTTTAGAGTTAGTTTGGAACATAGTGGCAAATGATGATGGTGCATTACCTTTAATACATTTGAATACAAACACAGCATTTTGATATTTATTTAGGCTATAAATATTGAGGGTATTTAACTGTCTAAATAGAGGTTTAGAATGGGCCAAATAATGAGAGTTTGTACGATATCGTAGACAACGCTTCTGAAGTAAAAAATAAGGGTTAACTTAGAATGACTTGTATTTGCCCACACGATGTTACCATATGACAAATAAGAGAGAATGAGTGAATTATAAATCATAAAGAATACATTTCCTGGTAAATAATACTTCGGCTTTGACAATAATCCTGTAGTTTTACTAATCTTTGTAGAGATCATGGCAATATGGGATTTCCAAGACAATGTTTCATCTATGAGAATACCTAAAAATTGAATATTTGAGACTTTTTCAATAATTGTTTGATCAATATATAATGGTGGAACTTGATTTTTCAATTCTTTTTTGTTGCACTGAACTGTTCTAAAAAGAATACATTTGGTTTGTCTAAATTAAAGGTAAAGACCAGTATTGGAAACGCCCCAATTTCAAAAAATGAAATGGAAGCTCTCATTACCAATCATGACTTGTGAAAGAATATGTTTTGACTAATACATGATGATAAAAAATTTGCCGGGAAACCGCCTACTAATTCATATATTTGGTAAAATTTGTTTCTCTCATGGTCTGTGAGAGATATAGGGTAGTCCCATATACATCTTTCTGTGTATAGTGCTTGTAACTTTACGAAGAATGGGCCAAATTTCTTATCATTTTGATGATTCCAGAACCTTGCAGATGCTAGATGCTAGATGATCAACCTTTTTGATTGATTCCACAACGTTTCTTTCACAATGCAATCGCATGACCATAACTGGTCTTTACCTTTAAGCGATAGTTTATTTACCTTTAACCACAGAGATACATTCTTAATGTGTTCAGTGAGTATAAGTTATTATGGCTTAAGAACAAAGAAGTGTCATCAGCAAATTGTACAAATTTTAAGGAATGAGAGGAGTTGCATATGTCATTTTTATATATAAAAGGAAAAACAGGGGGCCTAAATTTGACCCTTGAGGAATTCCAGATTTAATCAGTAATTTGGTAGAACTATATCCATTATATTCAGTAAATTGGTACCTTTGTGAAAAATAACTCTTAATCCAATTCAATGCAATACCTCTGATTCCATAATTAACTAATTTCTTAAAGAGAATGGAAAAATCAATGGTATCAAACGCCTTACTCAGGTCCATAAAGACATCAAATATGAACTGTTTTGAATACAAGGCATTAACAATGATATCATGAACTGATCCTTTACCCTTTACCCTTCCAAACATAATAATGAAGAAAAAAATGCTCTATTGTCCCGGATTCTACTAGAGGGGATCTCTAACATAATATTAAATCCACCACTGAAAGCCTAAATGAGTCGCCCTCTATAGAAAAAAAATAATGATGAATACCGCCATGAAGTTCAAAGGTGCTTATACGCCGCGCGTGATCTCTGTGGGAAAACCCACTTCTATTTATATGCACAAACTGCATTATATTCACAGGATATCTCCTCAAGTGTGATTTTACTATTATAACCATACTTGTATTCAGGTAGACATTGTGAATAGATAATTGATAATAGTACTTTTGATCAAAGTTAGGCTCACCACTTTCGACACATATTTGAAAGTAACGTGAGAACTTGGTAGGACGCACCTGTTGCGAAAACTTCGGATATTGGTAAAATCTACTACGTCAAAGCATAGAGTTTGTGCTTACATGAACTGATTTTGGCTTCTAGTACAAGTTAGCTGATCACACTTTTAAGTTGTATTGGTTATTGGATATATGCGTAGATTGAGCTCGTGTTTGTAATAAGTCAGAAAGCCGATATTTGTACCATGGCTGAGAAGACTGAGGAAGAGAAAGCTCCAAGCTCTTCACACAACCTGACGTGTCCACTATGTCTTGATATCTTTGATGAAGCAACCATCCTGACTTCATGCGGACACACCTTCTGTCGGAAATGTCTCAAGAACTATGACCTGTCCCACCAGGATCTCGATCACATGATCTGTCCTCTTTGCAGGAAGATCACCAAGTTGTCTGCGAAGCGTGTCGATGATTTCCTCACCAACGTGACTGTCAACGGACTTGTAGACGATTACCACGCCAAGAGTGGAGGAATGAACGCTGTCCTTGAGATGCGTCCAAAATGCACTGCTTGCAAGTTTCAGCAAGATGCCGTCTCATTCTGCTGTACATGTAATAACTACATTTGTAATAAGTGTCTGGATTGTCATCAACATCTTACAGTCTTTGAAGATCACGAGATTGTATCCATACAGGATATCATCAACGGGAAGGTCAGTATTGGTCATCTATCCGAGAAGTGCGGCATCCACAAACAAGAGAACAAAGATATGTTTTGTGAGGATTGTAAGGTCCATGTCTGTCACAAGTGCGTGATCGTCGGTCATCAAAATCACAACATCAAGAATCAGGCTGACTTCGAACAGCAGTTACGTCTTAAGGTAAATGGGTTAATTTGACAAAAGAAAATTGCGTTTGGTTAAGGCCTGACAAGACAATATAGGTTCCCATACAATTCGGATAGGGGAAGGTATCATAGACACCGGAGGGGGGCAGAGTGGTTTGATGTCCCCGCATTATTAAAGTGGGGGACAACATTGATTTCAGCCCTCTGGGGCCCCCTCGCATCAAAAGCGTTCAAGTGCTCTGAAAAGTAACTTTTCACCATCCTAAAATCAAAATTTCCCCCACTCGGTCCTTACGCTCCCTCGAATATTTATAGTCCCGGTGTTTGTTATGTTTGTAAACCCTGTCTTCAATATAAACACCGCTAGCATGGGAGAATATATTCCTATCTATCAGAGTGCTGGGGTAACCCCCTGCCCCTTGACAATAAAAATAAATTGCAGTTAAGCTTAATCAGTCGAAAATCCTCTAAAAATGTAAAGTTTAACCATTCCAAAATCTAAATTTTGTCAGATATTGGTCGCTACCCTCACTTACAAACTAATAAAATTAAGTGTAAGCCTATGGTTAAACTTTAGAAAAAAAACTCACAAGACAAATTGGCAACTCACTCATGAGTCAGTGACGTCATTGCATCACTATCCACTATTTTTTCCCGGTTAAATCATGAAAAATGTGAATTTTGATAAACTATTTATATAAAAATCAATAATCATGAATATACAATATCCAGAAAAAAAGTATCAATTTTTCAAAGTTCATGAAAGATTTTGTGAAATTTCATGCACGCAATATCATACAAATCATTTAATCTGGACAAAGGCCTGGGGAAATCAAGTTTTGGGGGATAAAAAGGGAAATTAATGGGATTAAAATAAATAAAACAATTGTTAAATAGTGAGGACATGACGTCTGAGACTCATAACCAAATTGGCAATTTGTGTAGTGATTTCCATTGTTCCATAGTTTGTCATACTTTTTCCAAAATTCATAACTTAAATATGAGTTATCCGATTTTACTCAAATTTGTTTTGCTCTGTTTCTCTTGTTTTTTCTGCATCTATTAATTACAAATTATTTTTAGAGTGGACTTAGTCTTTAAATGTATGTGCATACATTACGAAACTGGCTGAGGCATAGACTACATCTCATTCTAAAATGTGTTTTTTTCCACTTCTCTATTATTTGTTTTGTATAGGTGAACGACCTTGTGCAGCGTTGTGCCGCTAAGAAATCAGAACTGGAAAAAAACATTCAGAATGTGGAAGTACAACGCCACGAAGTATACAGTGCCGTGCAGAAACTACTGGACGACGTCGGTCAAGCCTACAGCATCAAGGCCAAACTACTTGAGGAAAATCATCGAAATCTCATCGATCAAATCAATGTAGTAAAGCGGAGTTTCGATGACGACCTCAACGTCTTGAAAACCAATGATCGACAGAGGATCAAGAGTATTTGTAGTTCAAGAACACTGGTGGCTAATGACAGACTGGGTCATCTTGAGACAGACAGTCTGTCTGCTCATGCTTTGCTCTGTGAGGAGCTGGATGCCATGCTGAAGGAGGCTACTGATCACAATTCTGCGGCAGCCATTACGAAGAACGCACAGAAGAAGAGGTTCAAGCCTGCAGATGATACTCGTCTTGACCTCGGGAGCATTTCAGAATCAGATCCCAACTTGCAAGTCTTTCAGCGTGTAGATCTATGGGGATACATGTGGGGAATGACCCCATACTCTGATGACAGTGTGGCTATCGGATATATTGATGCACATGGTATAGATATCATTGATTCAGCTGGTAAAACAAAGCAGTATGCAAACATACCAAGTAACATCAAATGTTATGATATTGTGTTTCAACAAGACAGGTCGTTATGCATATCGACGAGCGACAACGAAGTACACACATATTCTCCCAATGGATCCAGGAAATCAACCATCCCTATTCCAAACAGCTTATTCCGCGCACTAAACAGAAGTCCATCAGATGAAATCCTCATCATCAGCGATCAAAAGCAAGTCCATATCTATCACCCGACTGGATCCACTCTCAAACACACTGTTCCAACAAAACACAACATTACGGGCCAGGTATCTGCTACCAGGTCGGGTTTGATCGTCACGAGTTCATGTCATCACTCCCGTCCAAGCGTGGTGACGGTCTATGACAGGGATGGGAATGCTGGTAAGTCTCTACAAGCTCCAAACGGTGTCCATCTGTTTGCTGCCCTGGATGAGCAGGACAGGGTGTATGTAGCGAGTGTTGATTGTAAGAATGGTCACGTGGGGATCAGGCTCTATGACCTTGGTGGTCTGAACCTGAAGGAGAGAGTTGAGTTTAATGTACTTAATCTGACGCTTCGTAGTCCTTGGTGTTACTTGGTTTCCTTCTCACCAAACATGCTCGCGTTTTCTTCTCACAAGAAGTTGTATTTTATCAAAGTATCACTATAATCCATCTCGCACTCTATATTACCTTTATTGGTAGGTGGTGTATACATGAATCTCCCTTGGTTTGGTTTGGTTTTATTTTCCGTATACAAATTCAAATACATACGATAATACAATTTACAAAAATAATACAAATCAAGAATTGAAAAACGGCTGGAATACTCTATTCAGAGCCATTATTAAAATGACTCCTTTCCTCCTAGAGGTCCAGAAATAGATGATTAAACATAGAAATAAAACACAAAATATTACAAAAATATTACATACGCATTATCCAAAAGCCCCTTCCAAACCCTTTCTGCTCCAGCCCTTTTCTAATACGAGCCAATGTTTCATATTCTATCGTTTATTATGTGATAACTAAATGATTGAAATGATGCTTATTTTATCGATAAATTTTAATTGTCTGTTAACAGTTGACATTATCCAAAATAATGATAAAGTTCCTCTCTCGGAATATTACGTAAATACATCAAATATACAATTATACTTCTTGCATTGTGTCATCATTTCTCTTAGAAATTTACTGAAAGCCAATAAGAGGATATCATAACGTATACCTTGAAAATTGATAACCATATTGATTAACTTCTTATTAGTATTTTATTCCTTATGTTATTATCATCAAGTATTTAAAAGTTACTTTTTTGGTGCTGATATTTTTTTTTTATTATTTTGTTATCATTTTGTATCTTTAAATGAAGAAACAATTAATAATGACTTTGTAAATGGGCCCACATAATTAGCGTTTTAGCTTTTACGGGTCACCCTGTCAAGTTATTGGTAGTATTATTTTGTTTTCGTTTTATAACATTATTTTACTCTTCATATGGATCGTACATTTAACTTGCCATAATACACCAATTCAATTTTTGTTATGGCCTTGGAGGACCGTAGAGAGACATTCGTATTAACTTTGCTCCCTGTCTGAAGAGCCATTAAATTGCAAGCTCTGGGAACAGATGAGTTGGCTATGATATAGAGAAGAATAATGCATTAACAAAATTAGGCCTGGTTTAAGAGTTGGAATTTCCGTTTCTTGACTAAACATCCAATAAGGAATGTAAGAATATTATGATACCTTTGTAAACTGTTACTGCAATTCTGTTATAGTTATTTCACTTTAAATATTTCATGTATACAGTCTATAGATTTGCTACGTGGAATTTGAAATATCTTCATCTGTATTTTATGACATTATTTTATGACATTAGAAAGAGAATGGGGTAAGATAGGATTATGTTCATGACATGGTAAATTGTAGAAATGGTGAGAATAGTAAACACCCGGCCCCCCACTCCGGGGTCAGAGGAACCGCAAGAACTACCTTCCGCCGGCGTCTCGGGTCGTCTCGGGCTCTTCCGGCGCTCGACCCAGAACAAGGGCTCATACGAGGTCAAGACCAAACCATCACAACAGACATCGTCAGCGCTGCCGTCGCCCGACGAATCGTCAACGAATTTGAGACGGGATTCACCGTCGTCCTCCGACTCGGGCATTGCATCAATGGCGTCATCGGGCGATAGCGGTTCAACGCGAAGCATTCCGTATGTGACAGTGGACGGCAACGATTCATCGAAGACTGGAGGGGTCGTCATGACTGCCAATGGACATGAACATAATAAAACGCAGACGACCGGTGCGGAAGGCGGAGACAATGCCGGTGACGGGAATTCGAATTTCTGGGGATTATTCAGCGGACTGAAGTAAATGACTACAGTAAAAGCTAGAACCCATTCTTGTGCTAGAGCGTTATCTTACGAAGATGTCAACATAACCGACTCTTTGTCTCCAGATAACACTATTCTGCACTCATTCGGCAGGAAAGAGCCAATGTTCATTTCTCCTTCTTTCCACAACACCACTGTGACGTCTCACTTGTATTCTTTGCTCAAAATGAAGGACAAAGGCAATAACCATGAAAAGGTTCATTGTGAAATCGAAAAAGAATTATTCCATGTAATGATGGTCCTGCTTCAATTTTGGACTTGATCGTTCCTGGCACTACGAAGACTTTACAGTCAAGTTATATGATTAAAGACTTTAAAGATACAACTTTGTATGAACGTAGAATATATAAAGTATTTAAAAAGTAAAGTATTTAGGTCGATAACTTCCGATTTTCAAAGCTTTATTTTTCTAGTTGTCAGAGAGCTGTTATATACTCCTCTGACGGAAATTTAAGTAGCATATACTTGAAATTATTGTAATCTATGGCTAATAAGCCTCCTTTGATGTATATTTCATCTATTCCATTTTTCACTTCCGACAGGGTCTTTAAAAGATATAAAAGATTACTATGTTAGTGAGTGTGAGAGAATGAGAGAGAGAGAGAGAGAGGGGTGAGAAAGAGTGAGAGAGAGAAAGGGATAGAGAAATAATTGAGAGAAATCAATTTTGGATGAAAACACGATCCCAGATAATGATGTATTCAGATTAGTTTTGATATGATCAGCATAATTCTTAAAAAGAATATTAGGGATGAAAGGTTTGGTTCATTTAAAGACATAATCTCTTCCAGAAAAGTAATAATGGTAGGTGTGATCAATCTTGTATCTTTTCTCTTTTTTAAATATATATTGACCAGCTATGAGTCGAGTTGGAGAGGGGAAAAGGCGAGAGATGGGAGGGGACCAACAACACGACCCCCACCAAAGACTCTATCCCTAAGCCTTCCCCTCCTACGATTGCCTTATTATATCGCATTTCACCTATATACTTAGTAAGACGTTTACCCCAAATCGGCTCGCCTATATAGCTGAGACGTTGAGCCGTTCTTAATTATTTCAAAGTCATTTTGAATATGCGTATTCCACAATCATAAGATGATGTCACCTAGTCGATTGCTAGTTTTGATTTTCAAGGTTTTAGATTTCGAGTTTTTCACTCCTTAGACAGACACTAACAATGGCATTTAATCTATATTTTTGTAACCTATGGCTTGTAATATTTCCTTTAATATATAATATATAGGCCCCATGGAAGACCACTACTTATTGGTGAATGGGCTACACTGACAAAAGATTAGAAATACATTTTAAAAAAATCAAAAACAAAAATCATCTAATCCATTTTTCACTTCTGACAGGGTCTATAATGACAGGACCCAATCTTGTCACTGATTTAAGCTAATCCCTAGAAGCAATTTACGTCATACCCTGTGAGAAAGCAATTGAAAACATAGGTAATTTACAAAATGGCCCCAGGATCTAAATCATTTTTTCATGAACCGTTTCTATATCTTTATCCATTTAAGGGGGGCCCCGAATTTTCATCATGGAATTTACTTTAATAAAGAAGCCACTTAGAATTATAGATATTTCGCTGTATTGGTAAATTAAAATCTAGATAGTATGATTTTGGGTCATAAAAAAACGTGTAAATGAATCATTACATTATATCATATGTAGAAAATGAATATTATGATAACGGTACGAAGTTTACACGTAGGTATTGGTTTTGAATAAATTATGTTCTAATCATTAATGTTGTGCTTCGTTTAAAATAGATTGTAATAATTGGTATGTCTTCCTTTCATTCAAAACAGTAATAGAAAATATCTTATTATGTATATTTACAAATGCAGTCATTCTATTTTGTTTAATTATTTCTGCAATGTACATCGCCATTTACAGATAGATATGAGGGAAATAGATACAGTATATTTCAAACTTAATCTTCTTATGCTGGGCAGTATTTTTGAGATATTGTAAATATTGCTATAAATAATGTTATACAAAGAGTATAAAGAGAATTGTATAAACCTAATATCACTACTTTATATTTATAAGTACACGTGATGGTATATTCTGAACATTTCCTATTGGAAAGGGGGCATTGTATTCACATAAATTCAATTTGCGTTCCTTTTTGCAATTTTCTTTGAAAAAAACGTCTAGCGATTTGATTTCTAAAATATAGTCATGTTTTCTCAGCAGATATATCGGTCTGAGAATTTTGCCACTAAACACATACAAATAGGAGGCAATATCAGTGTATGCATAATTATATCAACACCCCATGCTATAAAATATTTTCTCAGTGATTTAATGTTTAATTCACCGAGGTTTCATTCTTTTAAGTCAAACGAAAACCACTCCTTTTGTTATTGACGTTATCACCATGATTTATTACTATTATTTTTTGGGAGATATATCCTGATACAATCATTATGCTTAAAAGAATTGTAATGTTGATTTAAAAACAAACAGAATAGTTTATACAAATGGCATCGTATTAATAAATAATAATAATAATAATAATCACCATACAGAGATTCCGCAAATACAATCTCTGCATTACTTTTATAATGCATTCCGTCTATGATGTATCAAAAATATATCTTGATTGTCAGAAGTCGAAGATCATTATTATTCAGATATGCAATTTTGATCTTTTTTGTAGCAATCGAGTCGGTATGCCATCTGCCAATAAACACCACTGACAGTTTGATAACAGGTGTATTTAAATGGCATTTTTTTTTAAACTTCAGCAAGTGTATTCTACATGTAATTGATGTACTTGTACATTCCCTTTCATCATGAGTGTTTCAAATCTTTTGATTGTTTATAAGCTCGTTTCTATGACAACATAGAAATGTATTCTAATTCGAGTCTATGAGTCAGATTTATTATCGAATACATGTAGGGGCCAATATTTACTATTGGTAACGACTGGTTTATTATCAACGCAAAACTAATTTGAGCAAAGATAATAAAGTAAGGCTATAACATATAAAAATTCTTTAAAGAGTATATAATTCGAATATGATGCCATGCCAAAATAAACGGTAATATGAAAACTGAAAACTAGAACGCAGTTCTGTGTAAGAGGGACGGGGAAAGAGAGAGAGGGGTGAAAGGGGAGGGGAGAGATATGAGAGAGAGATAGAGAGAGAGAGAGAGAGAGAAAGGGTGGAGGGAGGGAGAGAGGGAGATGTGTGCGAGAGGGGAAGATGTGTGAGGGGAAAGTGAAGTAAGCGAGGAAGATAAATTGAATATATGAACTGCTTGAACAATGATTCTCTTGACAATTCAAAAAATTTACCACATGCTCGACTGACATAGCAACAACGAGACAGCGAGAGAGAGAGAGAGAGAGAGAGAGAGAGAGAGAGGGATGGGAGAGGAAATTGGAGAGAGCATGTAAGCAAGAGAAAAGGACAGTTTACGACAAATCTGATGCTATATAGGCCTATATCTTGAACAGTAGTTCTCTTGACAACTCGATAGCTTACTATATGCTTGCCTTGCATAACAACATCTAAGGCTTGCTATATATGTAAATTCAATCCATAGAGAATGCTGTTTTCATGTCTCGTAATTTTTTTCTTTCGCTCTCCCTCTCTCTTTTTCTCAATCACTGCCATGATTATTTAAGTTGCTTTCTAGATATTTTGCATATGCACTCTTTCTGGGTATCGGCATGATATACATCTAGCTTTAATGGCATGAGGATGATATCTGTAAAATACATTTATACCCAATATACTAAAAATAGGCCTACAAAATTACTTTGTTCACTTTCTTGCTTATATATATATATATATATATATATACTGCAAATGAGTTCTTGTCAAATTATTTTTATGTATAAGCAATTAATATTGAAAACGTTTATTTATTATATTCAATTGTATGTTCTTGACAAGGAATAAAACAAAATTACTATAACAAAAAAAAGTGTGTGTGTGTGTGTGTGTGTGTGTGAGAGAGAGATAGAGAGGGAGAGAGACAGAGAGAGCGAGAGAGAGACAGAGAGAGAGACAGAGAGAGAAAGAAAGATTAAAAACTTATATCCGACAGATTCGTTATTTCATGGACCTACGTTCTAGGTTCCATGCAAGAGAGGAAGTGGTGAAATATTTGTTCATGCAAATTATACATTGTAAGGAAGGTTGTAGCCTCGTACTCGTAGCAATCTCTACGCAAGAATTTGAATTATTGACTGAGAAAGATATTTAGAAAAAGAGAAGTGGAAGGGAAATAAATGAAGAATAGTGGAGAAAGACGGGGTAAAATATAAATGTAGTCCTGATCCTTTACCCTTCCAAAACATAATAATGAAGAAAAAAATGCTCTATTGTCCCGGATTCTACTAGAGGGGATCTCTAACATAATATTAAATCCACCACTGAAAGCCTAAATGAGTCGCCCTCTATAGAAAAAAAATAATGATGAATACCGCCATGAAGTTCAAAGGTGCTTATACGCCGCGCGTGATCTCTGTGGGAAAACCCACTTCTATTTATATGCACAAACTGCATTGTATTCACAGGATATCTCCTCAAGTGTGATTTTACTATTATAACCATACTTGTATTCAGGTAGACATTGTGAATAGATAATTGATAATAGTACTTTTGATCAAAGTTAGGCTCACCACTTTCGACACATATTTTAAAGTAACGTGAGAACTTGGTAGGACGCACCTGTTGCGAAAACTTCGGATATTGGTAAAATCTACTACGTCAAAGCATAGAGTTTGTGCTTACATGAACTGATTTTGGCTTCTAGTACAAGTTAGCTGATCACACTTTTAAGTTGTATTGGTTATTGGATATATGCGTAGATTGAGCTCGTGTTTGTAATAAGTCAGAAAGCCGATATTTGTACCATGGCTGAGAAGACTGAGGAAGAGAAAGCTCCAAGCTCTTCACACAACCTGACGTGTCCACTATGTCTTGATATCTTTGACGAAGCAACCATCCTGACTTCATGCGGACACACCTTCTGTCGGAAATGTCTCAAGAACTATGACCTGTCCCACCAGGATCTCGATCACATGCTCTGTCCTCTTTGCAGGAAGATCACCAAGTTGTCTGCGAAGCGTGTCGATGATTTCCTCACCAACGTGACGGTCAACGGACTTGTAGACGATTACCACGCCAAGTGTGGAGGAATGAACGCTGTCCTTGAGATGCGTCCAAAATGCACTGCTTGCAAGTTTCAGCAAGATGCCGTCTCATTCTGCTGTACATGTAATAACTACATTTGTAATAAGTGTCTGGATTGTCATCAACATCTTACAGTCTTTGAAGATCACGAGATTGTATCCACACAGGATATCATCAACGGGAAGGCCAGTATTGGTCATCTACCCGAGAAGTGCTGCATCCACAAACAAGAGAACAAAGATATGTTTTGTGAGGATTGTAAGGTCCATGTTTGTCACAAGTGCGTGATCGTCGGTCATCAATATCACAGCATCAAGAATCAGGCTGACTTCGAGCAGCAGTTACGTCTTAAGGTAAGTGGGTTCATTTAACAAAAGATAATTGCGTTTGGTTAAGGCCTGACAAGGCAATAGTGGTACTCATATAATTCGGATAGGGGAAGGTATCATAGGCACCGGAGGAGGGGGGAGGCAGAGTGGTTTGATGTCCCCGCATTATTAAAGTGGGGGACAAAATTGATTTCAGCCCTCTGGGGCCCCCTCGCATCAAAAGCGTTCAAGTGCTCTGAAAAGTAACTTTTCACCATCCTAAAATCAAAATTTCCCCCACTCGGTCCTTACGCTCCCTCGAATATTTATAGTCCCGGTGTTTGTTATGTTTGTAAACCCTGTCTTCAATATAAACACCGCTAGCATGGGAGAATATATTCCTATCTATCAGAGTGCTGGGGTAACCCCCTGCCCCTTGACAATAAAAATAAATTGCAGTTAAGCTTAATCAGTCGAAAATCCTCAAAAAATGTAAAGTTTAACCATTCCAAAATCTAAATTTTGTCAGATATTGGTCGCTACCCTCACTTACACATTAATAAAATTAAGTGTAAGCCTATGGTTAAACTTTAGACAAAAAAAAAACAAGACAAATTGGCAACTCACTCATGAGTCTGTGACGTCATTGCATCACTATCCACTATTTTGTTCCCGGTTTAATCATGAAAAATGTGAATTTTGATAAACTATTTATATAAAAATCAATAATCATGAATATACAATATCCAGAAAAAAGTATCAATTCTTCAAAGTTCATGAAATATTTTGTGAAATTTCATGCACACAAATCACTTAATCTGGACGAAGGCCTGGGGAAATCAAATTATGGGGGATAAAAAGGGAAATTAATGGGATTAAAATAAATAAAGCAATTGTTAAATAGTGAGGACATGACGTCTGAGACTCATAACCAAATTGGCAATTTGTGTAGTGATTTCCATTGTTCCATAGTTTGTCATACTTTTTCAAAAATTCATAACTTGAATATGAGTTATCCGATTTTACTCAAATTTGTTTTGCTCTATTTCTCTTGTTTTTTCTGCATCTATTAAATACAAATTATTTTTAGAGTGGACTTAGTCTTTAAAGGTATGTGCATACATTACGAAACTGGCTGAGGCATAGACTACATCTCATTCTAAAATGTGTTTTTTCCACTTCTCTATTATTTGTTTTGTTTAGGTGAACGACCTTGTCCAGCGTTGTGCCGCTAAGAAATCAGAACTGGAAAAAAACATTCAGAATGTGGAAGTACAACGCCACGAAGTATACAGTGCCGTGCAGAAACTACTGGACGATGTCAGTCAAGCTTACAGCATCAAGGCAAAAGTGCTTGAGGATAATCATCGAAATCTCATCGAGCAAATCAATGTAGTAAAGCGGAGTTTCGATGACGACCTCAACGTCTTGAAAACCAATGATCGACAGAGAATCAAGAGTATTTGTAGTTCAAGAACACTGGTGGCCAATGACAGACTGGGTCATCTTGAGACAGACAGTCTGTCTGCTCATGCTTTGCTCTGTGAGGAGCTTGATGCCATGCTGAAGGAGGCTACTGATCACAATTCTGCGGCAGCCATTACGAAGAAAGCACAGGAGAAGAGGTTCAAGCCTGCAGATGATACTCGTCTTAATCTCGGGAGCATCTCAGGATCAGCTCCCAAGTTGCAAGTCATTCAGTGTGTAGATCTTCGGGGACACATGTGGGGAATGACCCCATACTCTGATGACAGTGTGGCTATCGGATATAATGGTGCACATGGTATAGATATCATTGATTCAGCTGGTAAAACGCAGCAGTATGCAAACATACCAAGTAACATGATGTGTTATAATCTTGTTTTTCAACAAGACAGGTCTGTATGCATATCGACGGTTGGCAAAGAAGTATACACATATTCTCCCAATGGATCAAGGAAATCAACCATCCCCTGTCCAAACAGCACAGGCCTACACATACTAAACAGAAGTCCATCAGATGAAATCCTCATCGCCAGCGATCAAAAGCAAGTCCATATCTATGACCCGACTGGATCCACTCTCAAGCACACTGTTCCAACAAAACACAACATTACGGGCCAGGTATCTGCTACCAGGTCGGGTTTGATCGTCACGAGTTCATGTCATCACTCCCGTCCAAGCGTGGTGACGGTCTATGACAGGGATGGGAATGCTGGTAAGTCTCTACAAGCTCCAAACGGTGTCCATCTGTTTGCTGCCCTGGATGAGCAGGACAGGGTGTATGTAGCGAGTGTTAGACCTACAAATGATCAAGTGGTGATCAGGCTCTATGACCTTGATGGTCTGAACCTGAAGGAAAGAGTTGAGTTCAATTTACTCAATATTGAACTTGTTTCTAGTCGGGGTTACTTGGTTTTACTCTCACCAGACATGCTCGCGTTGGCTTCTCACAAGAAGTTGTATTTTGTCAAAGTATCGCTATAATCCATCTCACACTCTATATTACCTTTATTGGAGGGTGGTGTATACATGAATCTCTCTTGGTTTGGTTTGGTTTTATTTTCCGTATACAAATTCAAATACATACGATAATACAATTTACAAATATAATACAAATCAAGAATTGAAAAACGGCTGGAATGCTCTTTTCAGAGCCATTATTAAAATGACTCCTTTCTTCCTAGAGGTCCAGAAATAGATGATTACACATAGAAATAAATCACAAAATATTACGAAAATATTACATACGCACTATCCAAAAGCCCCTTCCAAACCCTTTCTGCTCCAGCCCTTTTCTAATACGAGCCAATGTTTCATATTCTATCGTTTATTATGTGATAACTAAATGATTGAAATGATGCTTATTCTATCGATAAATTTTAATTGTCTGTTAGCAGTTGACATTATCCAGAATAATGATAAACTTCCTCTCTCGGAATATTACGTAAATACATCAAAATAAATATACAATTATACTTCTTGCATTGTGTCATCATTTCTTTTAGAAATTTACTGAAAGCCAATAAGAGGATATCATAACGTATACCTTGAAAATTGATAAGCATATTGATTAACTTCTTATTAGTATTATTTTCCTTATGTTGTTATCATCAAAGTATTTAAAAGATACTTTTTTGGAGCTGACATTTTAAAAAAATTATTTTGTTATCATTTTGTATCTTTAAATGAAGAAACAATTAATAATGACTTTGTAAATGGGCCCCCATAATTAGCGTTTTAGCTTTTACGGGTCACCCTGTTAAATTATTGGTAGTATTATTTTGTTTTCGTTTTATAACATTATTTTACTCTTCATATGGATGGTACATTGAATTTGCCTAATACATCAATTCAATTTTTGTATAGCCTTGGAGGACAGTGGAGAGACATTCGTATTAACCTTGCTCCCTGTCTGAAAAGCCATTAAATTGCAAGCTCTGGGATTCAATAGAATCTATACAGACTTGTTATGTGGAATTTGAAAAATCTTCATTTGAATTTTATGACGTTAGAAAGAGATGGGGTAAGATAGGATATTATGTTTATCACATGGTAAATTGTAGAAATGATGAGGATATTAAACACCTAACTCTGGTCATGCTAATATACATGCAGGCAAACCCAGTGATGAAAATGGAGAAAACATCATTCTAATGTTTCCCCATCGTATGAGAGTTTGTTCCAATGACCTTTCATCTGCCCATGCGCATGCAGATAGTATCTCCGAAGTGCAGGCCCGTAGCCAGACTTTGATGTAGGGGGGGGGGGGGCACATACATGTAATTGATCGACGTCCTGGGGAGGGGTCTAACAAATTTCAACCGATCTTGGAAATTTTGGGGGGAACGTGTCCCCTCGTGCCCCCCCCCCCCCCCCCCCCCCCCCGTGGCTACGTACCTGCCGAAGTGGCTTTTTATTGACCCGCTTTAATTCAGGGGTATGCTACTTTCAGACGTCCCCCTTTTCTGGGGTCTCTGACAAAATCACTACCCATTCCTGATCGAAAATTGTTTTAGCTTTTCGTCTTTTGAAAAGGTTTAGTCATATGGTTTTCTTTTAACTAGGCTGTTACATTTGGTAAATGGTTTGCTATATTTTATGGGGGGGGGGAGGGAAGGGGACGAGTCTGAAAACCAAAACGACTATTTCGGGCAAGACTACAGGCCTATTTTGTTTTGTACAACGTATTTTTAAATACCTTTCAAGGGATCGAAATCCAATCTTGATATCAAACAACTCGAGAGGAAAGGAGAAAATCAGAGAAGTAGACTGGTGAAGGTTTGAATGAAGTTGTAATGAACAAAATGAACAAGTTGTGAATTTTTTAAAGTTATAATCACTATACCGGTAGATATGGGCTCTTCAAATTGGCTTGATCGGTAATGTTGTTGTGTTTTGGTTTATTGGCGATTAGTCAGTAATTTGACTATTGTCACCAAAATACTTTACGGCAAGTGTTATATCTTTTATTTTTGTATTTTTGAAAAATATATTTATTTCGTTTTATATTTATCTATCTTTTAAGATAGTATCGAAAAATAATATCGTAAGCAAAACATTCATGGGCTTTGTTAGTGTTTCTTAACAGTACGTGCAGATTATTTGTTATATCACATACACACCATACATAAATATGTATATAAGATATTACCTACATAAGCCTCTATATTAAATAATCTTATCATACCATTTATCATTGTTGTTACTTTTTCTTATTTTATTTTCTTATTACATTATGTTATTATATTTTTAATGTACTGAGTGTAATTTAGCATATTTATAATATTGTTTTACTGTTCTTATTTTATTTCCTTATTACATTGTGTTATTATATTTTTAATGTACTGAGTGTAATTCAACATATTATAATATTGTATGTTTTACTGTTCTTATTTTATTTTCTTATTACATTATGTTATTATATTTTTAATGTACTAGTGTAATTTAGCATATTTATAGTATTGTATTATGTTTTACTATTCATCAAGGGAGGTATTACTTCCTGATAGGGAACCGTTTCGTTCTGTGAACGAACCGTACTACAGCTTTTTGTATACTGGACTCACTCTTTTTTAAGTATTCCATAATGTCTCTGTGATGTCATGTCTCTGTGATGGTATCGGGCAACTTTCCCATTTGTTCCAACACAAAATGACTATTACAACAAATGCCAACAATTATGACACAGGATGGTCTATTACCTTAAGAGGACCTATACACAATATGGTATCCATAATATATTTTGAATAGTGCCCCAAGGGAGAAGGCGCTTAGGCGAAAAAACAGGAATATAATGATATTTTTGTACACGACAAACGGGAGAGTTAACAGTCACTATACGTACGTCACAATCCACTGACCAATCTGCCAATTGAGATACGCTTTCATACAAATAAACTTATTGCAAGGCCGGTTGGATAACCCTTTAACATAATTATCGAATTTCTTTTCTTGTTGGTATTTTCCTCGGTTGTTCTCTTTTTTTTTCTTAACTTAGAAAATAGTTGTAGAAATTATGTACAGTGTCTTTGCTTAATGTAGCATTAACTTGTTTTTTTTTATATTTTTTTAATTTATACAGTATTATTGACATATATACCGGATATATTTGTGGAAGATCTAGATTATTCTTGTCTCATGTGATATTGACATCCGTAAAATAAGTAATATTTTGTTATTACTGTAAGCCTGTCACAAGAATAACACAATTTCTGCATATAAAAAGTACTGATTTTATTTGTTTAGTCGTTATTGAGGTGATAAAGAAAACCCGGCAAGAAATCTATTAATGCAATTAAAGGTGACGTAGAATTCGGCTATATTGAACCTTAAAGGCATTGTTTAACAATGTTTCCAGTTCTACATTATCTGAGATGCATGGCCCTACGTGTTATCAGTGTCTATGATATGGTGTAATTCAAAAAAGTAAAAATCTTCGAGTGACCGGTTTAACCATACTCATTTCTCCCAATAGACTGTAGTGGTATAAACAAAGCTGTTCATACATGTTTAACTGTGTGGCAAATAGTTTTTTTTTTACAATTCTAGTTCCAATTATAATATCTTGAAAATCAGACAGGCGCTCGGCTTGTAAAAGTCATGGGATTCCTGACTAACCTACTAAAGGTGTATAAATATGATTGCAATAAATACAAAAGTGAAATCACAACAGCTCTTATTTGATTTTAAGTATACACAATTAAAGAAAGATTTTGAACATGAATTTGATATTTAGAATCTTATAGAAATATAAACAGGGGGCAAAGTGGATATTTTGTTTTGAAAGTGAGAGATTTCTATCGTGTGTTAATACGTAAGAAGTCGGTATAAACAAATTATTTTTGGAATTCCTTTCTAGATTTAGATAATGACTTTGTTTGGAAGGATGTATTTTCATTTAAATTAAAGCAAATTCGTAATAATGAAGTTGGAAATTTTAATTTCAAGATGATTCACAGGTTTAATGCCTCAAAAGTAAACTTATATAAATGAAAAATTGTGAAAAATTATTTATGCAACTCTTGTGGACAAGTTGACTGAACGTTTCACTTTATGTTATATTGCAAGGATGCGACTTTGTTTTGGAAAATAATATGTAATTTGATATTTAATTTAGGCCTATTCCAAATAGAAATACCAATAAACCAAACGATATTAGTTGTAGGTAAGGACATGCAACAAGAAATATACTCTCCTGAATATTATTTTAAATTATGCGCAATATGCAATTTATAAATGTTACTTTAAAAAGATTGTTAATGGTACTGTTTAATACCCACATTCTTTGTTTTTTTTAATTCAAGTCATTGCTAAGACTATTTTTAAGGTATGAATGTGTTAGCAAAGAAAATAATACTAAGCTGGAAGAATTAATTGTTGAACTTTTACTTTGATTGTTAGCCTATGTTATGTTTCACTCAATCATTGAGTAATTAATGTAAATATGTATTGAAATTATGGAAATAAAAACTTCGCTTGAGGATAAGAGAGAGAGGAAAAAAATGATCGCAGCATGAGCTAATAAATCCAGGATTTTGTTGAGAATCTGAGGCAAAGATACCCAATCCCTTTAAAGGTACTATGTTCCTTTTGTAGCCAACCTCAAATTGTGTAGAACTTTGCAGGAATTATGAATATGTTATGTGTGTCCTATCTGTGAAATTTAAACATTAGCAGTGTCATAATATTCAAATTATGTAAGGAAACCCGTTTACTTGCTAGACTTCACTGTCAGACACTATTGAGTGACTGACTGTTTTTTCTTCTTCTTTGGTAATAACATACATAAAATGAGCTGTAAAGGGTACATGAGCATTAGTCTACATCAATAACCCACTTATTGTGATGGCCAAAATTAAACTGATTGAACCTTTGCGCAGCATAAAACGTATGACCATTCGGTACAATGGTCTGAAAATCAAGACTATTACTTATTGGCTCTACAGCTCCTAAGTCGACTTGACAACTAATAGTCGTTATTTTCCCACTTAAAGACATTTTCGAGCCCCACCTTATTTAGGGAAGTTCTAAATTAGTATTACCTTTGAAATGCCGTTGGAATTTAACCTTTTCATTTTTTGGCCTGCAAATGGGACATAGTATATACCTTTAACATGCAGCTTTGAGCACATTTCACGTCCATACGCTTTGAAAATCTCTCGCCACGATATCTCACACCAAACCAAACAGTAAGATGTCATATGGCAGTTATTAGGTGCCCATAAGCGGTAAAATCTCTCGCAACTCTGGGAAGCAATCCAAGGGGGTAATATAATCATAGTCCCTCCCCACAACTGCAATGTGATGGGACTCAATTCTAAAATGTTCTAGAAGCAACAAACACTCTCTCTCGAACGATAACGTTCTTATTGGTCATCTTTATATCCCTCTTGAGGATCAGGACCAAGATCAGAACAGATACAGAATGTTTCTTAGTATGTTATATTTTTTGTATTTATGTTTTTATTGATAACCAAACATAGCAACATAAAACACAAAAATAACAGATAAATATTTTATACATAATAATATACATTAATGGATAAAGTCAAATGACATGTATCATAATACATAGGGTCTCTTATTCAAAGGAATTCAATTAGGATTTCAAATCAAAAGACCATTTTTTAAATGAAGTCATAACTTGTAGTTCTTCTTAGTACTGTATGTTATATTATATACACACTGTTCTAAGACAATCACCCCGGGCCAATTACCAACTGGACAATAACCTCCACCACCCCCCCCCCCCCCCCCGGTTTATTACGCGCCGGTAAATTATCCCCCGAAGAACAATTAATCCCCTCAACATTACACCCCGAGGACGATTACCCACGACAAAAAAAAGATCTGCTTTCTAAAAAAAACAACTTATTATCAAGGTAGATTTCCATTATTGAATGAGGGGGTGGGGGGGGGGGGGAGGGTTGTCCTAGGGGGTAATTTTTCGGGGGTTAATTGTTCTCGGAGTGGTTGTCCTTGGGGGTAACTTTTCGGGGACGGTTGTCCTTGGGGGTAATTTTCCGGGGGTTATTGTCCTGGGGGGGGGGGGGGCTTTTTCCGTGGGTGATTTAAAAAACAATGCCCCCATCCCCCGGACCCCTACCAGGTTTATAATTTTAGATCTTGTATATTCATCCTTATGTTTTTGTACGCTTTAGAAATTCAACATATTCATCATTATTTGCCTCTTCTTTCTCCTCCTCCTCCTCCTCCTCCTCCTCCTCCTCCTCCTCCTCTAGCCCCTTCTCCTCCTCTTAATTCTTCTTCTTCTTCTTCTTCTTTTCTTACTTTATGTTTTTCTAATTCTTGTACTTATTATGATTTCTATTATTATCATCATTTTTATCTTCAATAATTTTTTTTCTTATTAATTTTGTACATGTAGCCTAGATAGGGGACCCCACTGGAAATAAGCTCTCGAGCTTTAAGGCTTGGGTTATTCTGTTCAAGCTGACTTAATTTTTATCCGTTATTATTTTACATTGTTATATGTTGGAGGCTTTGCGAGTAAAATCAATAAATCAATAAATCCAAAAAAAATATTAAAGAGCCCTTCAATATACGTCAATATACGTGCATTAAAAACACCTTGACCTATAGTTGAAAACATTGCAATATAGATATAGACTTAAAACTAAAGGACTGTTTAAAGTGTTTCCATGTATCACATTGATTTATATCTCCACAAATTTATCGTTATTAGAATAAACCCATGTGAATATGAATTGTTCTTTACATAGTTTCGTTGAATTCTCCTCTGGTCTAGCTGTCCAGGTTTTTCTCCTAATTTCGTCCTTTGGGTTGAGTGTTTATTTGCTTTATATATTTGTCTTAGTTGAACTTTTATTTTAAATCTATGAGAAAATATTCAGTTCAGTAATGATCCCATTTTCCTGAGCTCTATTTGTCTTTTCTATAAAATGTTTGTCGGTATTTCAGAAAATTCTACTAACGTTGACTTAGCTAGGCCTTTTATCACTTATCACCTTCTTCTTCTGAAGGAAATCAATTATTAATTTGTGTACACAATCTCCTATAGTAGCGTTCCATACATCGATTGTTTTGATTTACGTTTCTCTGGACTGAGAAGAGCCGAGAGCATACATATAAAACCTCATATTTTGCTTCGCAATTGCAGCTGTCATCGAACGGAAAAGGCAAGGTATGTAAAATAGCCAGATGCTTAATTATATGTAGATCGTGAAGAATCAAATTGTGCTGCATTTGCTGTCGTAATATTGATTTATCGTAAAATATATCCTAGGGCTAGGGTATTAGGGTTAGTCTATCTCTCGATGAGTGACGTGAGTTAGCACGGTACGGTACCGTACCGGTATTCGTGCACAGCATACGAAGCTGCGCAGGCAAGCAATGCATGACTTGCTTGCACTGCACACAGGCTGTAATCAACATGAATAGTGCAGGTGCTGCAGCATGCAGTGCATGTTCATGGGCCATGGCTAATCGAGGGTATCATTAAATGTATTGTAATATAGATGTTATTGTTGTTGGAAAGTTGATGACAAATGCTGAGTAATCGGCAATATCGTGAAATAGGCCCCGCAACTTACCCATCTTGTAATCGATTAGATATTATCTTAGACTTCTAACTTCAGCCAACTCACAATAGAGTAAAGGAGCCCGTTTTCGGCCACTTAAGACAAAATCCTATTTTTAGGACTCTTTACTTCCTATTTATTATCATTTCTTGTTCAAATCATGAAGCAAATATTATTACTATTTATAGGGAGGCCAATGCCCAAATCTAACTTTTTAATTACGAATTTGTTTAAAATAAAACAAAGATTAAAAGAAAGCATTTACTTTCACTAAGAAAACTCACCCATCTGCCGACTCCAGAAGTTCCATAAAATAGGAGATATCCAGCTTTTAAGCACTCCCTTCCTTCTACGCTTGGCCGTACGCAAGAGCCTTGAAACAATCAATTTCATGGTCCCAAAAATTACGTCGAGAATTAGACAGGCCCGAGGGAATGGGCGTGTCATCATGGTCATTGCCCGGACAACAAGTTCAAAACTTCGCGCGAAAGTACATTCATCATCACCGGCTAGCCTTGAATTAGTCGCACACACCGACACAGTACTACAGGCCGTCCAGGTACGGTAATTGCATGCAAGCCGCAATCGAGCCATGCTAGCCATGCCATAATGAGAGAAAGCTCGAAAACCACTTATTGTAAATTGAGAAAATGATTGAAATAAATAAATAGGCCTACCTTAGTTTTGATATGTATTCCAATTATTTCCTCATGAGTAAAGATCAATCTGACACTGCAAAATCCAACAGTTGCAGCGAACACAATACGATCGATAAATCCAACAGTTGCAGCGAACACAATACGGAATCAAACATAGTCAATAGGACTGCACGCATTGATAGACGTGTACTGACGGAGATATTTCTCTCCCTCTCTCTCTCTCTCTCTCTCTCACTAACCATATGATGATATCATACACTAAAACACACACGTTCAAATCATGGCATTCATTACACTTCTCAATTGGAGTATAGACTGCTCACGTAGACTTTTTTTTTTTACTGAAATGTCTTTTTTTACACTTCTCATACATTCCTGTACGACACTGACCTAGTGCTGAGAATAAGGTACTATGTGTGAGACTACGTCAAATTTGTTTTGCGCGCGATGAGACTGGAGCTCATACATATTCATATAATGATGTCGCAAGACTTCAATTTGGGGCTCGAACAATCATGTCTCTGTTCACAGTTTTCCACCCCAATTTAAGATGGCTCTAGCTATGGGGCTCAAACCAACGCAAGATTGACAAAAACATCGTACTCTATCTACCTTTGATTGTGCAGTTTGTAAAAATCTGCAATTAAAAAGATATAATCCTTTTTCGTTATATTTTCTAGTTGTTAAAAGTGACATTTGTGCACAACTGATATGTTAATCTCTATCAAAAGTTCTTTGATATTAAATTGATTCCATATTTTTAGGCGCTACCTTCAGTCATTGAGAAGGATTTTAGTGAGCTAACCTCATCGCCCTCTAGGACCCTTCTAGTTTCTCATATGTGCGCGCCAAGGTCGTCTGCTAACAGAATTATTGGATCTAAAAACGTCAAAATCTGCAAGATCGTCAACAAATGGTGAAAGACCGTTACAGATCCGTGATTATAGGTATGTTGTGGAGTGTGTAATTGTGTATTTGTTATACATTTTATTCCATAGATATTTGTTTTCTTTTTTTTCCCCTTTTTTTTTCTTCTGGTAATTTTCTGACTTGGACGACGAGCGCACAAATCGTAGGCGTAGAAGCCTTACGCCCGGGCATTGGCCTCCCTACTATTTAAACAAAAAAAGAATCCCAGAAAAAAATCACGAATTGCCATGACAATATTCATTTCAATTTTCACTGTTTTGGAGCCCATTATCGGCCGAGCGTTTCAGTTTACGGCCGCATGTACAAAGTCAATAGGAAGCGCTCGCGCGCCGTGCGTTTCCGCGCTGATGTACAGCACAAGCGGGCGGAGCAGGTATCCCACGCCGGAGCTCCCTGGTGCTCGCCTGGCCGAAGACAGGCACAGCGGTGATCGGAAGTTGGACTCTGAATTAGACAGAGATATCGTGTGTGCGTCGCGGTGTGCGGCTGCATTGATTTAATACATGCGATGAGATACTTTTGAGCTTGCGACTAGCACAAAATCGGGCTTTAAATCTGAAAAATACTTGAAATAAAGCTCATTTTATGGTACCCATATTTCTTACAGACACGCGTAAGATACTCGATTTTTCAGATTTGGGTAGCGGGACCGGCGATTACATCGCTAAAATGTGATATTTTAGGATATATTTTCCATTGCAAATGTGGTTCTTCAGTGACACTGGCATGGTATGGTACGTGTGGGATATGTGTTATGCTATTATGCGATGTATTTTAGAGTGATTTTACCTTGCATCCAACCAATCGGCCGAAAACTGGAGCTGGCCGATTACGGGCTCCTTTACTCTACTCGTGATCGAGGCCCCGCGCTACGGCATTGCACGCAATTTAACACAGCAGCGGGGCCTTCTTCTTTCATTTTCATTTGAGCCCTTCCTTTGAATAATGTTGTTAATATTAAATGTTAAATTTACACTCAATTGTATATTTGTTGCCCCTTCTCTTTTAAATTTAACTGGTTTTTTAATATTTTCATTCTTTGATATCTTTTTTAAGTAGCCTCCTTATAATATTTAAGTTTAAAAAAGTCCCTTTCAACCCCTTTTTTGAGAAACTCAAACGTCTATTTAAGTTGCCCCCACTCTTAAAATTATCTTTATTCTAACAGGCCTGATAAAAACCCGATTTAAATCGGTTTCCCGATTTAAAAAAAAAAATTCTTACCAGATTTGTTTTCCTTCCCTATTTTATCTATATATTATCTATTTTTTCTCTATTCTTCCCTATTTTGCCCTATTTTGTTCCCAATTTTCTTACTCGAAAGGGGGGAATGTTGTTAGATTCCATTTTCCCCCTCGAATCCTTGTACTCAAGGGGGTGTGGTTGAGGGGAAAACAAAAAACCTATTTTTTTTTTAGTGCTCACTATTACCCCTGATTCTAATATTTTTCCTACTGAAATATCTAATCAAGTTCCCCCCCCCCCCCAAAAAAAAAAAAAAAAATTTAATTATAAAATTAGTCCCTTTCAATCCCCTTCTTAACTTCCTTTTAACTCCTTTCCCTTCTCCTTTATTAAACCTTGAAACGCCCCCAATACATCCCTTTCTATTTCCCTAAATTTGCATAGGGGTGTCAACTTGGAGCAAGGGGGAGGGGATCAGGTATGAGGTTAGGGGGCACAGGAAATCCCTTGCATTCTAAAAGAGGATAATAAAATTTAAAATAAATATCAAGGGGGTGGGATTGGAAATCGGATTCTATCAAACTTGGTGCCCTCCCCTCGCACTCCGTTTTTATTCATTTATTTGTAAGGTGTCTATTTTCATTTTTGCCTTACCTTTAAATAATTGTGTTGATATTATAGATTTTAATTAGATTAAAAAAAAAAAAATCAAATTTATCCTCAAATGTTTATATGAGTTGGCCCCCCTCTCTTTAAGTTCTTTAATATCTATTAAGTTGCCCCCCCCCCCCCTCCTAATTTTAATTACCAAAATACGTCCCTTTCAACCCCTTTTTTAACTCACTTTTTAACTCCATTTTTAATCCTTTCCCTTTATTAAACCTCGAAACACCCTTAAACAGTGAAAGAAGCCCCACTGCCGTGCTGTCCGTCATGAAAATGCATAGGATGGGGCCTTGTTCACGAGTATACATAGTCGTGATACAGGCCCCATGGCCGTGTTGTAGAATATGCAACGCTGTTGCGCGGGGCCTGTATCACAAGTATATATTAGCGAGTTGAATAGGAAACTCTTATAGTATACTCGTGATACAGGCCCCGCTGCTGTGTTAAATTGCATGCAACGCCGTAGCGCGGGCCTCGATAACGAGTATAGAAGTATAGTCGTGATACAGGCCCTGTGTCAATACTGTAGGACGCGCAATGCCGTTGCACGGGGCCTTGATCACGAGTATATATAAGTGAGTTGGCTGAAGTTAGAAGCCTAGTACAGAAGTATAATCGATTACAACAGTTGCGGGGCCTATATCACGAGTATGCCGAGTAATCCACCAAAATAACATAATTCATACTGCAAAAAGTGCAATCACCACGAAGAACTTTGCACATTGAGCGCCGTACAGTGAGTTTACACGCTCAAGTGGCTTCAAATTTAAGTGAGATAGGGCCTACTTAACTTAAGCGCAATTTAAGTTCAATGGCAAAGTCAATACATAATAATACTATATTATGTCACACCACAGAGATTTTGACACGTCCTGCTTTAAACAGGTGACGCACTTCAAACATAACTGACGCACACACAGCATTGCAAACATTGCTAGCGGTAGTCGCAACCAAAATCGCAGTCGCAAGCAGCTGCAAGTATGTGGCTAAGGCCACGATGAGTAGTTGAATACTCAAGTACTCGCACTGTTGACAACTACTCGAGTACGATTTCTCATACTCGAATAATCGGCCGCCATTTTTTTTCTTCTTTTCCCCGTACACCTGGCACTGTCCAGGCCGACGCCCGGGAGAGTGCCGGCATGGTACTGTAGGTAAAAATGTTTCCCAGCTCAATCACCGTCAACTCACCGCTCAGAAACTGGGACCAAATGTCCGGATTTCTGTTTGGACTCGGAGGAAAATGGATTAGTTTGTCATCTTTGGTGTTTAAAACACCATTGTTTACTATTATTATTATTATTAAATCGGCGTCTTCAACTGCAAATCAAAGTAAAATCGTGTGAGATTTCGGAGACGTACCTGGGATACTGCTGGCGTACCCGTAGTATGGTGGTGGCAAAAAAAAAAATGCCATCCGAGTATTCGCCTGTAAGCCTGGGAGTGTACTTGAGTACCTCATTACACGGTTATGCACAGCCTTAGAAATAGGTATGGGCGTAAGTTTGCCAAATAACCGCATCACTTTTCTTTAAACATAATATCAATTCACCCTTGTCAAAACCAATGCAGCCAGCTCACAGCTAAAAATTGTGAGTCGGTCCCTGTACACTTTGATCTACTATGGATCTCATGGTGTAGTCAATAATACTGTAGACTGCATTCAGGTGTGGGGAGATGCAAAGTCGATATGCACACGTGGGGATACATCAACACTGCAACAGACTGAGTCATGCACTTGGAGGGACGTGGCAGAGGCCAACAACATGGCTCTTAATTTTGCTAGGTGTTCTGAAATGCTTGTATAATGACTCTAAATGATGATAATAATCTTGTCCTTAAAGTATTCATATTATCTTGAAATGAAACACCTCTTCCCCTTTGTTTTTCCAGGTTTCAGGAAATGGCAGAGAAGAGAGACCAGGAGTGTGACGTGGTGGTAGTAGGGGCGGGGCTGTCTGGTCTGACTGCAGCTTATCGTATCCAGCAGAATGTACCAGGATGCAAGGTTCTTGTTGTTGAGGCAAAAGGTATCAACAAAAACAATGTCCTTTATATAATCTCTTTTATTGCTTTTTCATCTTAGTGACTTTCTGGTTTACATTGTATTTTATTGATTTCAATAATTTTTTAAACAGGGGTAGAGGGAACTTGATTTCAAAATTTATTTATGGAATACTTGCCACCATTTTATGAGTCCTTTGATACTAATTGCACTTGTAGTTGTTAGTGTATTATGTATAGCTGTGGCTAAATTATAGAAAGAGTGATGCTATTTAGGGGGAAATAGTCAGAGAACAAATATGAAGTGAGATAGAGGTTATTTTTTAATGACATTTTTTTGGTGACACATTTAAACTCGCAGCCAAATTGTAAGTCTGGACCCCCCCCCCCCCCAAATGATGAGGTTCCTTCAGACTGTAACAAATTTGATCCAGACCTCCTTCAGAATTTTTTTATTAAGCCCTTGTGTCTTCTGTCTGTCTATCAGATCGGATTGGTGGAAGAACGATGACTGTGGAGATGCAAGGAGCACATGGACCTGACTCGTGGGACCTAGGAGGTCAGTGGGTGTCAAGGTAAAACAAATAGAAAGACGTTTAAAAGCAAATCAATACCATTTTGATAATAATTGATATTAATTTTTGATTTGTAAAGCGCACATACATGTATCTGCCTATAATGGCACCCAAGGCCTACAAATCAGTTAAGAAATTTCAAGATAATCCAAGTTGATACAAACCAACAAAATGACAATAATGGCAATGCAATAATCAGATGCAATAAAATCAGACACTATATCCAGATACATTTTCACAGATATCATTGTGCAACAGTGATTATAATGATCATCAATAGCAGGTTTTAATCAAGTTTCCAGGAATGAGTGGAAAACTGAAAGTGATGCTCTTGATTTGATGTATGAAGGGAGGGCATTCCAGTGGCATGGGGCGGCTGCACTGAAGGATCTGTCACCCCATGACTTCTTGGTCCAAACTTCTTAAAACTGGTGAATGTATCCTGATCAAAGACCTGCTCTGATTGCACAAGTTCCAAGCCATGCTATGGTTACATTGATATGCAGCATGATTGCATTTGCATTGCATTGTTATTATTGATTCAAATGATTTGATTTCTCATGCCAAACATGATACAATGAATAAATATATTACAAAAAATATATAAAATGAATCAACAAATAGAATAGTAATAGCACGAGAAAGGAGGAACTAGCTAGAAGCAGAGCTTGTTGATGTATTAGTTCCTCAGAGGATGTTGTACAATATATCTTGAAAACAAAGTATAGTTAGTATCATTGTTATGAATCTGTTTTCATATCCACATGGTCCTTATGTTTTTATGCAGTAAAATAAATTTGTCATGATCTTGAATTATTGTGAAATAACGAATTGTAAATATGATGTTTATATTTAAATATTTGTTAATCATGCATACAATTAAGCCTTTAGCTGCAAATTGTTGATGAATAAATACCTTACCTTACCCTCAGTTCACAGCACCATGTCCTGTGGCTCCTGGAAGAGCTCGGTATAGAACATTACCCCCAGTTCAACAGCGGGAAGAGGCTTCTACAGGCAGGCAAGGAGTTTGGTATAACCGAGCATCATGATAGCATTCCCTCATTACCACTACTTTCTCTTGTAGACCTCAACAGATTTATCACAAATGTAAGTTTTTTGTACACAGTAAAAGGTAGTTTTAAGTCATATTAGTGAGTGGTTGAAATCAGTTGATAAAAAGATGTTTTTCAACTTGTAAAGATGTAAAGTGTTGCCATTAGCTCACTTCCTGTCTTTTTAAAATAATTCTTATGAATTTGTCAACAATAAAAAAATTGTCAGTATGATGTGTGTAGAAAATATCCACCTTAAATTATTGATAAAATTGAATTTAAATGGTCTTATCCCTCTCACAACTGCTCTCTCTCAATTTTTGTATATATGTTTATTTACTATGTGATTGCAAATTATTTCTCTTTTTTCTGGTCTTGATTTTAAGTGTATGAAGTATGGTAAAGTAAAGAGTGACAAAAGAAATGTGAAATGTTAGAAATGCAGTCAGTAAATCGTGCTTGTATGTGATATCAGATTGTAAGTTTGGTCATTTTTTGAAAATATTTAATGATTTTTTTTTTCTCTTTGCCTCTTAGAGGTGTTTATTCAATATTCAAACAATAACATAATTTTGCTTACAATTCAGCAAATCAATGGAACATCAATAATACACAAGTTATTTATTCAAATATAACTAAGCAAATTCGCAGGAAATTTCATATTTTGTACTTTCAAATGTTCGTTTATTTCTATTCTGTTAGTCATTTCTCTCTTAAATAAGTAAATCAAACTCAAATCTCTATTATCATACCCATACTTATTACGAAAAATAATCATTTTATAAATCGACCAAAAAGCAATAGTCATTATCAAATCGATTTCGGTTTGCGAATTCATTTTGAGTAATAAAACAATATCTATCTCTATTCTAAGATTGAAAGCACGTGAAAATAAGTCCTTTAAATATGCAAAGAAGGTTTCATTTGCCTTACATGAAATGAAAGCATGAAGCACATCTTCAGTCTTTTTGCATTTGAAACAAAGGTCATCATATGAGAGACCCCACTTGAACAGATTGTTACGAACTGGTAACATAAAAGCTTGAAATTAAATTCACGTAAACGAAAATCTTTTATCCCAATCAAATTCCTATTAAAAACAGAGGACCATTTAACGTCCTTCTGCAAGACATCTTCCCAATACAAACAACATTTATTTATTTTAATTTGTTCAAAACTAATCATATTATACCACTGTTTACTACTCAAAAGACTAACAGGCTTAACTGATTTTCCAAATACAAAATGGGGGATAGAGAAATTATGGTCTTTGAAAACCAAAGGTACCCTATGCTTATCATTTATCCAAATTTTTGGAATTGATTTTTGTAACTTTGTATAGTCAAAAATCAAAAATTGTTTACTTCTCCTAGTTTTAAGGCGGATAAATAATTCATTTACTGAAACAAAAGTACCATTTTTAAAGATATCATTTAAATATATAATACCACTTTTATACCAATCTTCATAAAATAACATTTTCTTTTCAAAAACAATATCTTGATTATACCATAAAATATTTTCGTCGACATGTTTCTGTGTCTGACATTCAGCTGATGTGTATTTGTTTATGAGGTACCATGCATGTAATATTTCTATATAAAAATATGGGACATTTCTAAGTTTTAAGAGATTTAAAGTATAATCAGTATAATTGCAATTGAGCAGTAGATGCAGCCCTCCCAAACAGTCAAACCAATGTTTACACATGTCTTTCCAATTTCCTGTTGTATTATCTAAAAACATCCCAAGCCACTTCAGCCTAAAACTAAACATCTGCTTTTTAACATCAATCATTCGTATTCCTCCTTCACAATAATCCTCAGTGACAATACATCGTTTTACCTTTTCAATTTTACTTTTCCAAAGAAATTTAAATATCAGGCTATTAAGTTTTATCAAAAAAGTAGACGGTATTGTATCAACAATCATTAAATGGATAACTTGACTAATTGCAAGTAATTTGATAATAGTCAGTCTTCCAAACAAAGTCAGGTTTCTTTTTCTCCAGTTATCTAACAGTTTTTGCATTTTTTCTAATTTATTTTCCCAATCTATCTTTAAAGCACACTGCAGATCAGGTGCGATATAATGTCCTAAGTATTTTACTGGCTCATCTGTCCAATGTAAGCCAAAACAAGATAACGACCATCGTTGACAGGCTGTTCCAATCCAAATCAAGACAGTCTTTTCTCTATTTAACTTCGGTCCTGCTGCTGCAACTATGCCAAAAACCTCTAATTCGATTAAAATATTTTCAAAAGAATTTATATCAGATGCATAAAATAAGGTGTCATCTGCATATTGCAGCAATTTCAGATCAATACCTTTATCATCAATATCTAGACCTTTGATTTCCTTATTTTCTCTCACTTTATTTGCCATTAATTCTGCGGCCATTACAAACAATAAGGCCGAGAGGGGACACCCTTGGCGTATTCCTCTCAGAACACTAAAAGTTTCAGATAACCAACCATTTACAATTACAGAACTTGAAATATTTGTGTATAAAATTGTTACCCACTTCTGGAAAACAGGTCCAAAATTAAATTTACTCAGGCATTTTTTTATAAAAGTTACATCAATTACATCAAAAGCTTTAGAAAAATCTACCATCATAAGAGCACCGTTTTTACCGTTCCTTGTCATGTATTCAATGATATCTTTAGTAAGTCTTACATTACAAGCCGCCAGACGACCTCTTATGTAACCCGACTGGTTTTCGTGAATAATTTTACCAATTACTTTTTGAAAACGTTTTGCAAGCACTGTTGCAATTATTTTATAATCACTATTCAGCAATGTGATCGGTCTCCAATTCTTCAGCTCTCGGTGATCCCCTTTCTTGTATATCAAAGTAATTATTCCTTTCCTTTGAGTATCCGACATTTTCTCATTAGCATAACACTCGTTAAGAGCGGCAACTAAAATATCACAGATCTCATTCCAGAACACCTGATAGAATTCCGCGGTTATTCCGTCAGAGCCTGGAGTTTTGTTTTTCTTCATTGCGAATACAGCTTGTTTACATTCCCTGTGTGTTAATAAACCTTCACATATTTTATTTTCATCGTCAGAGAGAGATGAAATATTTTGAGAAAAAATATAATCTTCTGCATTTTTAACATCAATATCTTCTTTAGTATACAACTTACTATAAAAATCAACGGTTTCTTTCAATATTTCGTCTTGTTTTTCAATAATTCTTTTCCCATTTCCTGTCTTCAGCTGATTTATGTTTTTTCTGCTAGCATTTCTCTTTTCTAAGCTAAGAAAGTATTTAGTACTTCTTTCTCCCTCTTCCATCCATCTTGCCTTAGCTCTGATACCAGCTCCTTTAGATTCTACTTTATATATATTTTCCAGCTCTTCTTTTATGACCCTATATTCGTTTTCATTATCATTATTTCCACTTTGGTTATCAATACATTTTTGTAATACATTAAGCTTCATTTCTAAAAACCCTTTTCTATTTTTTTGATCTGCAACTTTATGTTTACAATATTTTTGTGTAAATTCACGTATCATTATTTTCAAAAGTTCCCATTTCTGTAGGGGACTCATATTTTGAGAATTCATTGAACTAATAACATCACAAATATTTTTATGATAACAGTCATCAGACAGAACACGACTGTTCAGCTTCCAGTAACCTGGACCCTTTTGAACAGTTTTTGTTTTGATTTTTAAAGAAATTGCGTTGTGATCAGCTCTTATTGATGGTCTGATATCTGTATTTACAACTCTCCCTAAAAAACTTTTATCGACCAGCCAATAATCTAATCTTGAAGCAAGTTTTAGATATTTATTTCTCCAGGTAAACTGAATAGTATTAACATTCATTTTCCTCCAGATATCACACAATTCGTATTTCTTTAACAATCTACTAAAATTTAGCGGTTTCTTGTAATAGGAACGGTTTGTTCCCTGAACATGTAAAGTGTCTTTCTTGACATTCAGTACACAATTCCAGTCTCCTGCCATTACTAATTTAGATTTTTCATACTTTTCACAAGAATTTGATACGAAAGTATTCAGATTTCTAAAAAACCGTTCTCTTTGCTTTTTCTTAGTTGGTGCATATATGTTTACCATTGTCAATAAAAAGGTTTCCATTTTAACTTTTAGTAACAACTTTCTTCCATCACCACTCTGCTCTATACTAGTGACATCTATGTCTAGGTGTTCATCAAATAATATAGCAACTCCTTTGGAGTGATTTGTGCCGTGTGAAAAATAACACGGCCCACGCCACTCACTTTTCACAATATTTTCAATGTCGGCTGTCCAATAAGTTTCTTGTACAAAGAATATGTGTCCCTTTTGATGTCTAAACCATCTGAAAATTTGACTTCGTTTTTCCTTATTTCTAAGACCGCGAACGTTTAAACTTAAGAAATGACAATTCGACATTTACATGAAAAAGGAAGATTGTATAACAAAAATCAAATTGAAATAAGTTTGTTTGACATATCTATCATTTTTTCTTCGGTACCGTGGTTTTTTCGTCGACCTTTGCTTCCTCTTTTTACTCTTATCTGTATCATCTTTCACTCGGCGTATTGGCAACTCGGGTGATTCCAAAGATATTTCGGAGGCTTCTTCTTCGCTGCCGTCATCGACATCGCATGAAGAGACATTGCTTGAAGCATCTGTACGTGAGGGCGAAACATAAGAATCAGGATTGCTAGCGAGAGGAGCAAACTTGTTAGCGGAAGAGGATGACACATTATCCGGTTTGTTTGCTTCGACTCCCTCAGCGGCTCCATGGGGTGACTCTCTACTATCTCCGTGCAGAAATTGCGTAATCTTTGACTGAGCGCGCGTCTGGTAGTCATGGTGCGATGGGTAGTTGTGAGACGATTCTATTGTCGCTTGTTGTCTTCCAGATGCGACGAGTTTCTCGATGCTGGCTAGAACGTGTGGGGCAGTTGCGGCTACGGCTGCTGGTATAGCTGGGGTGTCGGGTTTACTAGTAGGATCTTGCGTATGTAACGGAGCTGTTGGGGTATCATCTCTGGTGCAGTCTTGCTGGATGTGTCCTGGTTGATTGCAACGGCGACACACTACAGGGCCACTGCACTGGGAGCGATGATGACCTTCGCTCAGACATCTCGAGCATACAACTTTAGGTCTCGTAGTTGACGGGAGTTGGCCATAGTGGAAGATCTTGCCTTTAAAAAGGCCAAAGTTCATGATTCGGGGGAGGGGGGTAGATGGTTGCTGAATATACACAACTCTGTCTCCTGTTAGACAATCTGTCAAACGCCCATCCACGCGGAGGCGTTGGTAGCTAACAGTCCCCAAAACCTTGTACTTTAGTCTCTCGAGTTCATCGATGATCAGGGAGTCATGGGCAGATAGTGGTATGTCCAGCGCTCAAAATACACGGGGGCGGTGGGCGATTCGCCCCCGTGAGCTCCATAATCGCCCCCGTCAGGTTGCTCACGGGGGCGATTGCAAAATTAAAAATCGCCCCCGTGGAATTATAAAATTAAGATTATCTTTTCTGATATAACTTTAACACAATATTGAGTATTAATTTTCAAACCTTAAACCAATGAAATGGAACTTAGATGGCGCTTTCTCTACCATCTCTACGAGTATTTCCGATACAAACAACGGAAGCTCGCGGTGCGGCCGTCAGCACAGTGGCTATACTGCGCTGGTAGTACCGGTGTGCACGCTGACGCCCAGTATCTGCTGGAGCTGAAGATCGACAATCGCCCAAGGACTGAAACATGGAGAAGTTTTTCGTTGTGAAAGTTTGAATCCTCTGAAATCTGGTGATTCTTAAAGACCAGCAAATAATGTAACCCGACCAGTAAATCAATATTGAGAAGAAGAAAAAGGCATAAGATGTTGCAGGGGCGGATCTAGGCGGTTTAGGAGGTTTAATCCCCCCCCCCCCCCTCCCCCTTGGGCTGCCAAGGAAAAATGTGATGCGCACATAAAAATGCTATCATGTGTCCAGACCTACACAGTATTAGTAGATGTCAGTAGATGCCAGGAAAACATCACTAACGGGGGTTCAAAATAGCAACAACAAAAATCGCATCGCCGCTACGCGGCTCGTTGACGATGCTCTACATCGTATTTGGGGTACCCCACCACCTTAGCAAAAAGCTTGATCCGCCCCTATGTTTTGGAAGGATATGGTAAAGACTAAAAGTAAAGAAAGAATGTAAATAAGGTTGCTCCGAATAATGAGGAGGAAATTATGTGCAGAACGGGAAGAAATGGAGAAAATGTCCTCATGGGGATAAAAGTCAATAACAGCTATGTAACAAGTAAATTTCTAAGAGGAAAAATACCGACATAAATAAATGGTAATGATAAAATACCAAGGAGTTTCATGGGTACCAATTCAATGGAAATTTGTATTAAAATAAGAGCCCCCGTCAGCACTAAAAGCGCCCCCGTGAGAAGGCTCACGGGGGCTCTTTTTTTTTTGGAAGAGCCCCCGTGGGCAAAAAATTAATTTGAGCCCTGGGTATGTCCCTAATCAGAAGACGAAGACTATTTTCATTTTCGTCTCTAAGAAATGGGTTTTTGTCATACACGGCAATGTTTACATTCCGTACATTCAGTCCATTCGTAATGATCTTGATTCTCTTGTCCTGATTTTCTACATACAGCCTCCACAGACCTCTGATTTTCTGAATTCCTTTGATATCACAGCTAGGCACACTTTTACAGAGACATTTGAAAATCTCTTCATTTGTAATCATTTTGTCATCAATCGTTGGGATGTCTTTATGTTTAACAAACACTGGCTTACCTCCAAAGTGCGTAGCTGTTGGGAGTTCATGTCCAGCTTTCCCAGCGTATGACGTACTGTGTGCAATTGCCGCCATATTCAAAATCCAGAAATGGGCGGGGCAGTTGACAAATACAAAATCCAGTTAAATTCAAGTTCAGAGTTACCATCCGAGTCCAGGATATAGGTTGATAGATCGTATAGATGTTCAAAGCGTCTTTCAATACAATATTTCAAGTAAAAAGGTTTCCAAATTTCGAAAAACAAGGGATTTTCAGCTCTCTGGAAAAGGTCGTAACCATTTCAAGTGAAGTTGAATAGCGCCCTCCTCGGAAAATATTTAATGATGGTGGTTATCATGCACTCTTTCAGGAAATGATCTGATATTGTCTTGAGATTTAAAATCATTATAGTAAAGGCATTTACTCTCTATAATCTCTTTGTTGTTATACAGTTGGATAGCGTTGCTAAGTACGTGCCCAGTGATGAGCCATGGACAGCGGTCAAAGCTGATGAGTATGATAACATGACGCTAGAACAACTGGTAGAAAGCTCGACATGGACAACAGGTAACTATATTAAAGCCCCACTGCACTACTTATAGCTACTTGCGTCCTCTATATAGCAAACAATGCCTATTTGGTACCTGTTGGTCCCCCATGATCCCCTTTTTCTTATGTTAATTGAGAGCTAACTAAATGAGATAAACACCTGTTAGAGACCTTGCAGGGAGGTCTAATCCCCCTGACCAAACTAGTGCAGACAGGCTTTAAAGCTTGAGTTCTAGGCCAGTATTCATTTTAATACTTATCTTAGAGAGATGACTATTTTACTCAGTATTTGGCTTGAGCAAAGCACTTAACAAACTTCGGTATTCAGTTGAAGCGTTTGGAAAAATATTTCAGCCTAACTTTATGAAAGTTTCCTAGCTAATTTAAGCCAATTATTTTTGAGACCTTGATTGGCAGGCACATATGGTTTCCATCCGCAGTAATTATAAGCTGCACACAATGATATCAGCGCTCATTTATTGCGCACCATTGATTTGGATCACTTAACTGATGTCACAATGGCCATCAGGAACGTGTGAGAATCTTGTAATAAGTTAGTAAAACTACAAAGCACTATCAATTGAATTTCAGCAATCACAGTTTGTACTGTAAAAAAATAAAGTTTTTGATATAGCCATCGATGTCACTTTTTCAGTCTAGTCTTTTGTAGGGTACAACTTCTAGTCGGATAATTGATGGAACGTCGCCCTCTGTCTTTTTTCAGTTGCCAGGGACACCATAGAGACGGGTTGGCAGGTGGTGAGCGGTCTGAGGCTACGAGAGATTAGCGCCCTCTCGTACATGTTCTACCTCAGTTCATCCGGAGGACTGGAGAAGCTGGTGGAGACAGCCGTTGGATCAGCTCAGGAGCTTAGAATAAAGGTCAGTCCTAAATTTCCTCTTTGCTTCAGCATTCCTTTGACCCATTTGAAATGAGTGTTGGAAATGAAAAAATAAAACTTAAGTGAAAATGAACTGTTATTGTTGAGCAAAGAACAAAAACTTCAATTAAATTCATTTCAGTTCATCGATTTTAAAAAATGCTTGTAGAAACATTCCGAAGACTGATACATAAAAAATGTACATAGTTGAATTATTTAATATTATATACTAGAATACAATACCTTCACCAAAATTGACAAGGAACAGAAATTAAAGTTAGAAGTGAAGAGGAATTGTATAGAGTATCGCATTTCAAAATGATACTAAACATAATCATAGTCAAATTATACACAACACCTACATTTGTAGGGCTAAGAATCCATAATAAAACACAGAAAGAAAAATACCTGTTGCATTGGCAATGCAAAAGAAAATTTGAAGAGAGCAGGACTAATTTGGTGATGGAAACCAAAGGAGATTAAAACCAATCTTCAAATACAAGCTATAAGATATAAGTGTAAGTACAAGGGGTCTGCATGGTATGGGAAAATCTTCAAAGTAAAACTAGGATACCGAAGAGTATTGACCCAGATAAGGAAAGTTAACACTAGAAACAATACTAAATCATTTGTAACATTGGAAAATCAAGAAGAAGGGAGAAAGGTGGATTGATGAAATGAGAAAGAAGTGAAAATAAAAGAGAAGATAAATAAAGGAAGATAAAAGAGAGGGAGAGAGAAAGAGAGAGGGGAAGGGAGAGAAAGTGTGAATAAAGGATTGGAAAAAAAGGAGAAAAGATTAGGTTGTATTGGCAGAGCAATTCTTTTGAATAGTTCTCTCTATTGGCTAGTTTGAAAATAGATAAAATAATCCACAGAGAGTAATATTGCATAATTGTCACAAATTGTAAAAAATACATCTTCCCATACAGGGTGGATCGCAAGGTATTAGTCACCAACTAGCAGAGAGGATAGACATCTCCAACATTCTGCTGTCCGAACCCGTCGTTGCCATCGACCAAAGCCAACCAGAGAAGGTCAAAGTTCACACACAGTCTGGCAAGCATTTCACCTGCAAGCACATCATTGTAGCTGCTCCCCCTCACTGCACAGGTAACTTACAATGGGGTTTAGTAGTTTGTAGTAGATTAACCTGTTAATGTGGTAGTAGTAACAAACACCTGTAGTAGTAGTAGTAGTAGTAGTAGAATGGTTTTTTAGAACACCTGCAAAATGGTAAATTACATTGCAGTTTTTACAAGCTCAGATTAAAAAAACATTTCAACAAAAATTGAATTGCTTAATTCTATTATTCCATAGGCTTAACTCATGGACCACCTGGTTCCTGTAAGCAATGTGTTAAGACTTACAATTATACAAGTCATGTACAAGGTTATTTCAAATTAACTTTGTGCCATTACATCACTGTACCTGTCTGAATTCGTACAAGAGCTGTTGTATGTATTAGCAGTTACTGGTCCAGGGTAGATCATACACAAGGAGGGGAAAACACTTTACACTGTATTTAGTATTACCCCAGTCATTTAGATTTGATTGCTTATCTCCACATGATATTGAACTCACTCCGCTTCCTGGGGAGTATTCCAGCCAAGCACCATTTCACAAGTCCACATTTACCAATCTAACCACATTTAAGTTCAAATCCTACCATGTACCCATTCAACACCTGGGTGGAGAGAAGCAATATAGGTAAAAAGGCTTTGCGTAGGGACATAAGTGCCGAGCCGGGGATCAGACCCGTGACCTTTGCATCTACAGTCAAGTGTTTAAACAACACAACTACAACACCTCTGCTTACTGATCAATTACTGTATATTTTGGCTTTCAGGATCGATACAGTACTTACCAGATCAGCCCACAAGAAGAATACGACTGACAACATCTATGCACCCAGGTCATCTATTCAAGTTTGTTGCAACGTATAAAAAGGTAAAAAGTAGTTTTTTAATCGCAGAAACGGTTTAGTTTGGTTGAGTATGTACATGTGGTGCATCATGGCTTTGTTGCAGGGTGGGTTGATGTAGGGGGTGGGGGGGGGGGGGGGGGAGGGGGAGGGGGTTCATTGAACAATTGGTGCAATGTTAATCAGTGTCATTATATCATTTCTACATAATTTAGCAAATGGAAGTAGGTCATTGCTGCCACCATAAGGAATATCTGAACTACATGTAGGCATATGTAACTTTCATACATGTATGATGGTGATGATGTCTTCTTGTATAGTGCCAGTGTCCGCGTCTGGTGGGCGCTCATGACGCTTGCCCTACATTTTCTCACAAATTCAACGTTCTTGGTCAGTGTTTCAAATTCAAATTATTTTCCATCGGTCTTTGTGGGCATTATACTTCTTGAGATGATTTTATAAATTGGAATAGGAAAGATTGCCATAGTGTTAAGGGAAAGGTATGAATTAATGCAACATCTGGGGGGTGTTTCACAAACACTGAGATCGAATTGCTGTTTCCATTGGTCTCTCAATTATGATATTTATATAATATTTTTTCCTTCAATAATGAACTATCAAAAAAGGCAAATTCTGTAGATTTGTGACCATGATTCGCACGTCCCTCGAGAGACCAATGCCAGGAATGGTTAGAGGAACTAGTGGCATGAACGGCCTGCTATAGCTCAAGTCGATCTTAATCTTTGTAAAATGCTCCCCTGGCTTTTGATGGGAATGATGTTGAAAGGTCCCTAATATATCGTTCTTCCTTCCCCCAGGCATTTTGGAGAGAAGCTGGTTACTCTGGTGAGATCGTCTGTAACGGTAGCTGCGCCACGGTACCCGGGTGCAACAAGGCACCCATTCAGTACGTCCTTGACGCCACCAGCTCAGAGGGAAACCCCGCCCTCGTCGGCTTCATTGGAAACCCCAGTCTGTGGGGACAAGTTAGCGTAAGACTCGACCTATATTATTTTGTCTTTCGAAAATCATGCGATTGCATAGTGAAAGAAACATTGTGGAATCGATCATGTTTTTAACATGTTTCTTTAGTATTTCTCACTTTTCCTTCCTTATCCTTTCTTCTTTCTCTTGCGCTTAGAAACATCGTATTAAGAGCATTTTAAATGTAATGTATTATTATTATTATTATTAAAAGGTTGATAAGTATTGGTGTGTACTGCAAGATTCTGGAATCATAAAAATGATAAGAAATTTGGCCCAGTCTTGGTAAAGTTACAAGCACTGTACACAAAAAGATATATATGGGACTGCACGAACATGTGGCATAAAAATCCGTCCCGAATTTTATGATGTTATACAGTATGCCATATTTAGAATAATAAGGCATTTGAAAAGCCATACTTTTCAGCGAGCACTTTGTATCTGATGTTCTTTCACACTTGCATAATACAATGATAACACTCACAAATTTATGTCCACCTGTTCCCAGAACTCAACCTTCTCTTTAACTAGTGTTTCAATGAACAAAATACATATTCAAATTTATAAATGCTTCTATCCCAACATTATAATCACAAATTATTGCACTCACCTGTTAGACCTTGTTCAGATATGATGTGGCTAAACCTCAGTGTTTTGAAAAACAATGACGTAAAGTGTGACAGGCATCACATTTATGTATCTTATAACACAGACGTCAGTGAATGCACGCAGTTGCCATTCATTTACATGTTAAAACAAATACTCTTTTATTTTGATTTTATTTAATTTTATTTTATTTATTTATTTTCCACTCAAATATCCATCAATTGAATGACATATATAAACCATACAGTAATACAATAACAAATGAATTATTATACAAGTAACGAAATACTGACAAGTAAGTTCAAAATCAAATAAGTTTACAGAGTACATTTAAGTTTGAGAATAAGACAAAATATTTTATATTGCTTGATTTAACTAAGAGGGGAAAAAAGTGAATCTCAGAAAAGCTAGGCTTGTTGAGCGAGATTCTCAGTATAAATTAAATATGGACCATCAACAACGTGCATCAAATCCCAGAGAGACCAGAGACGCGCGAACCCACCTGCCCGCGCCAGATCCCGGTTCACCACGCCATATCTGAATGAGCCTACATGTGCAAATGCATTTTGAAAGTTAAAATGTAGGTTGCCCATTCATTAATTTGGCTGTGTGCTATTCGCGAAAGCAAAGGCTCGAGAAAATGTCTCTTAGCCTGTCGTTCGCGAAAATATCTGTATGCGAAAATGTCAGCTTATACAGAAATTGATAGAAAGAAGCGTAATGAAACAAGCCTACTATGAATGCAGTAAACCAAGTATTTCTTATCTTCACAGGTTGATACCAGGAAGGCAGCCATATTGAACCACCTAGCAGATTTCTTTGGAGACGCTGCAAAGAAACCCATAGACTTCATGGAAAAGGTAAACAGTTTGGATTTGGTCCTGAAGAAAACTGTTCGTAATTAGTTTCATGTCATCTTGAATGTTGGTAATAGGACACTTGTAGACAAGTATAAGAATAGCATTCATTGTTCACAAGATTAAGGTCTAGTGGATAAGTCACCTGACTGCAGATCACAAGGTACAGGGTTCATATTTATGTTGATATAAATTGGTTATTAATGATTTTGTAAAAGTATCGGTATTTATTTCAGCTACATGTTAATTCATCTATTATCAAATGATGCTCAAAAACCATCTTCTCTCTTCTTGCAGGACTGGGCATTAGAACCATATAACGGAGGCTGTCCCGTGAGTCTAATGACGCCTGGTGCCATGGCAAATTGGGATACCATAAGGACACCCCACGGAAGGTAAATGAATGTTTCGAGTTAATAGTGCAATTCATTTGACATTTGTAAAACAAAATCTTATCAAAATATCAACAATTAGGTTTGGAGTCATATTGAATAGTATTTTGCAGCCTAATGTTGCAAAAATGGAAGTCACTGGAAAATCTTTCATTCTGTGCTCCCTGTTATACACAAATATGAAAAAAAATCTCAATTATTGGGGGACGACCCGACTTAAAGACCCTGGACAACCCGACCCAATACTCGACCAGGTTGTCCAGGGTGGCGTGCTTCGGCTGACAGCTTGACCCACTTTTTTGACATTTGTAAAACAAAATCTTATCAAAATATCAACAATTAGGTTTGGAGTCATGTTGAATAGTATTTTCCAGCCTAATGTTGCAAAAATGGAAGTCACTGGAAAATCTTTCATTCTGTGCTCCCTGTTATACACAAATCTGAAGAAAAAAATCTCAATTATTGGGGGACGACCCGACTCAAAGACCCTGGACAACCCGACCCAATACTCGACCAGGTTGTCCAGGGTGGGGTGCTTCGGCTGACAGCTTGACCCACTTTTTTACAGCTTAGAATGCTATATCTAATAATAATATGATATATAAAACATGGTAAAATAGGGTTAGGGATAGGGTTAGGGTCGGTTTAGGTGGCTGTCGCAAAAGGAAGTCTTTCCAAAAGTGGGTCGACCTGTCCGCCGAAGTACCCCACCCTGGACAACTCGACCTGGTCGAGTTGTCCAGGGTGTTGGGTCGGGTTTTCTAGGGTCGGTCTGCCCAGTGGTCGGTTTGTCTCGGATTCTTTTTATCCTCTGCTAGTTATAAAGCTGACCTTGTACATGATCAATATAGTTTTCTTATTTCTTGGTTTTAGAGGTGCTTAGTTAGGGTGGAAAGGAATGGTCCAGTGTTTGTAATATGGGATAGGGCTTTAGATGAAAGGCTTAAAACTTCAGAATCATACATGGTTCTGTATTATTGAATTAAGAATGACTGTACGTGTATTGTAAAAGTCTGATATTTAAGTTGTGTTTTGTTTTCTCATTATGTATTTCTTGTCCACAATCCCCATAACAGGATACATTGGGCTGGCACCGAGACAGCTACCCAGTGGATGGGCTATCTGAACGGAGCCGTCCAAGCAGGGTTGAGGGCCGCTGACGAGGTGACCCTTGAACTCCGACCCCAACATCAACGTGGAAGCCAGAGCTCCGAGGCCGCGGAGGAAGTGGGCGGCGGCCTTCTAAGGGCTTTAGATGGGAGGAAGGGGCAGAAGGAGACGACGTGTCGCGGGTATGAAGGGTCACTCATCTGGACGATGGGTAAGCTAGCCGTCGTGGCCGCCCTGGTTGGATTCGCGATGAGGAAGGCGTGGCTGGCAGGTGGTAAAATCAACCTTCCGTTGTAATGAAGTGTGTGGAATATCATGTATTCTGTATACCTGATTTTTGTAAAAACCCTGCGATCATGAATGCACTGCTCATGTTTAGCTAATCTCTGCCATTAGCCGTGATCTGGCAAAACAACGTATGTCTGTTTCACTACTTCCAAGATAGCAGAGATTTTCAATTTTACAGTTAAAAGTGTTCTTATTTCTCTCAAGTTGAATCATTTTGCAAGATATATTGTCTGGTACATTTAGCGGATAATATATTTTTAATATGAAGGGCAAAATTATTCAATAAAACACTTTTTTTTCAATCTATCAATGATCTTGTAGGGATACGTTGTTTTGCCAGCACACGTCTTACCAGGGCTTGCCCTTAACTTTTTTTTGAGGTGGCCAGCAGGGCCACTTGGGTAGGAGATCTGGGTGGCCAAATGGATTTTCAGGTGGCCCCACTTTTATGCGTTATTAAATAATGCAAATGTTTAATAAAAAAATGCATAAATTATATGTGTTAAAAGCAGCATGAGCTGCATTTAATAATGAAAGGTGAGTGACTCTTTAGACTCTCATTCCAAATCCTCTCTCTTTGTTTCTATACTTCTGTCTCAACTTCACTTCAATGTTTTTCTCCCTTTCTCCTTGACTATCATGCATCACAAGGACCCCCTCCCCCTTAAGTTAGGATTGTACAGGGCACACAAGGCGCCAAACTTCTGCTTTTCTTTGAGCTCCAAGTTCTGTTGGAAGATATAAAATTGATTGTATATTTACTTGACGTTGTACTTCTATTCTGAACTGAATAAATGGTATTTTTGTAATTTATTATTTTTATATTTTCTGGTTATTCTGGATTGGATAATCAGTCAATAATCATGCAAAAATACATGCAGTTAAAGAGGACCACACACGGAAAGATTAGCACCAAGTCATTCAAAATAATTTAAGTCTGAATTTCTTCTTTTGTTCTTTTTTTCTTCAAGACAACATTTTATTGCACTGCACGTTTTCTTAGCATGGACAGTGAAGAACATGCATGTAATTATATATGGGCTACCCGCCCTTGAGTCAGTTACCTATAAGAACAAACTGAAACAACTAAATAAATTAGGATGGCTGCAAATTGCCTTTTCGGTTTTGGCAAGGTACTTTCAAGGTGTTACCCTGTAAATCAAGTGATTAAATGCTTCTCTGTACACCAAGAAACAAACACAAACACATGGTCTGGGCTCTCTCTCACTCCAACCCTTCCTCCGTCTCTCATGCTTAATAACTCCCCGACTTATAGGCCTAACTTAAGGCTAACGCATGATATAAATTTATTTCGATCATTCATAAATTATGTGCCCTGATTATGTGCCAGTTATCATTTTTTTTTTTTAATTTAATTAAAGTTAAAAGGACAATCACATGAATAATTAAATATTGATAAATAAACTCACTTCTGCAATGAAGCTAGTGAAAACTTGCGCAGATTTGTCGTTCCGGTAAGTCGAGCCGACATCTAGCCCTTTAGCTTCGTCAAGTGATGCCATCCAAACCAAGTCGGTAAATGGCCGGCAGTGTTTGGCCATTGCGTGAACATTTCTGAATATTATTATCAGACGCTCCACAACTTTTTGGTTCATCTTCTGGACCATCTTCTCCGCCTTCGAAGTCCCTGGTAGTGCCTCTCGGGCGGCTTTGGCCCCCATCGCGCGTTGATGGTTGTCGCTTTCGTCGTGTCTCTTGATGGAATACAGTTTAAAAGTACTGCATCCGTCAAAGAAGATATTTCTTCCTGTCCCGGGTTTTTCAGTCATATTGGTTTCCCGACAAATGCGGCAAACCATGACGCCGTTGTCGTCGTCGTATGACAACCACTTGAAATCTCGTTCCCATTCTTTTCGGTACGTGCGTTTCCTTTTCTCATTCTCGTACTCTTCCCTTGCTTCCCTTTTTCTTTTGTCCCGATCTTATTTAGGGTTAGACACATTAAGGAATCGCCACATCTTTAGAAGACTTACTTTTAGATCATTCTGATCGACTTTTGCTCAGGTAGAAAACAAACGCGCACATGTACAAGTTGAACAGCGGATAACGAAGCCTGTACATGTATTAGCACGTGGAGGACCATTTAAAACTAATATTTGCATCTCGTTCCGTACATTTCAACCAAGTGATTTACTACTGATGATCGATGATAAATTTCATATTATTTATTATTGTATTATTATTCATATTATCTGTTTAGAAATTGGTTGACATTGGGAAGGAAACCAATAAAGAATCAAACCGGCAACTCCTAAAAAGATCCAAATATTATTCTGAAAGTAGGCCAATTGAAATAAATTAATGAATTTTTTTCTCAAGACTCAAATATATATTTTTCTAATTTCTATATAATAGCCGCCTATTTTATAACGGTAGACTTTTGATAAGTATTGTAAGACTATATCTTGAATCTTCTACGTAACAATACCAGAGTATTCTATTGCCTTTCCCTGATCTAGTGTTATTAAACAAGGTGGTAGGACCTCCACATCAATTGTTTCAGAAAAAGGAAAGTCACGATAAACAAAACTTTTTTTTTACTTGGCCTTATCGGCAATCGTAAAAGTCTCGTAAACAAACTGTCAGAGACGGGGCTGCGTTACCTCGATCCGTCTATCGCTCTCTCTTATGCCTGAATCACATTTCCAATTTCGTACGAACCACACCGTACGAAATTGGTCGAAACGGCTGTTTTTAAACATCGTACGGGCTCCGTAGAGCTAGAGGAAATGTGATTCAGTCATTACTGCTCAAATAATTTACGCGTCAGTGGACAGGGATACCTCGCATACATGTTATGTACAGGACACAAGATCAGATTTTAGCAAATTATTTGCCATTTGTTTTCCATCAAAATTCATGGCCCTAAATTTTTTTTATTATTTAGGCCTTATATATATATTTAGTTAAAAAGGTCCATGTAGTGCTACAAATAGAACGTGAACATCCCCTGTTTAACTTAAACTAATGAACATCAATGATGATTGCTACCTAGTAATAACAGATCAATTATTCAATCGATAATCACGGAAAATTAACAACAGAACAGCGTACATTATCACCAACAAAGCGTACCGCCGTAGGCCTACGTTGTTATCAAACAAAAAACACGTGAAATTCTCATTCTATGAAGCTCGCACGGCTTCCACACGTACACACTGATTGAGTTACCTTTATTTTCAATCAATATTACCTCCACCAATCATAATGTCAAATACCAGACACACCCATTGTTGTTCCCTCGTTGCTTAGTATAGTCCACAATTAGTCGCAAATACACCAATCACAATGCTGGGATTTGGGAATCCCCAACTTACCCGCCCGAAATCTCATGCGCAGTTTGTAACTGCGCAACAAAGAGTTGAGAAGCGTACTAGCTGTGCTGCAATGCGGATCTCGACAGCTGCCCTATACGCGGTAGCATACTATGATAGCGCTACGCCTATGTACCGGCCGGGCCGGGGTGGCGGCGGCGGTGTGTACAGTACCTACGCGACGGCGTGCATCGTTTTTATAAAGTTAGTATGCGAAACGAAACATTTCCTTGTTTGATAGATCGGATTGCGTCGCTTGGAAAAGCTTGGAAATAAATAATTGGAGATAATAAATGTCGCCTCGGTTTCGGGTAGATCTAAAGGTTAAACAAGTTGTTGATAAATAATTTATATATTACTGTCCAAATATTTGGGTGGCCAGCCGGGCCATCTAGTCGGTGATTTCACGTGGCCCGACAGCGTTTCAGGTGGCCATTGGCACCGGGCCACCGCTAAATTCGAGCCCTGCTTACCCTGCATCTTGTACATAATTTGGCAAAACAACGTATGTTAATATGCACGTTTCGTGCCGCTGCACTATGATCTGGCAAAACAAGTAGGTATGTTGTTGCAGCAAGCTCTGTCCGTATTTGCTTTGATTTGGAAAAACAATTAACGTATGTCGCGACGTTACAAATGCCATTTAAAACTCTCTCTTATGCATAGGCATGGTGTCGCAATGCTTCAGAAGGTCCGTTTTTTTTGCCAGTTGAATGCCTCTAGCTGCCTCCATGAAGGGAACACTTTCACTCAGACTTTGACCTTCACTAAGTTGATGATTCTAGTTGGAGATAATGTTCTTACCAAGTACACATAGCTAAATGAACTGTGATGTGTGAGATGTCTTGATGAACATGTTCAACGTTCAATTTCAATTTCAATTTCATTTATTTCTACAGATTCATAAAAGACAGTATAAATTACAATCAAATATAAAAGCATTACAACAAAAGATGAACCTGCAGAGGGGGTGATCAAAAACCATAGAGGTTTATCGGGGATCATCCCCTGCTTAAAATTACAATATCAAAATACAATAGTTATTTTAAAAATTAAACAATGAACACATACAAAAACATATATAGATATTAAATCTTTGTGTGGGGTGAGTAGTAGTGGGTTGGTGGTACCAAGAAATACAACATATAGAGGAAATGAATGATATACAGGAAAGAAAAAAAGAAAGAAATAGTGAGCAAAATAGTAGGAAACACTGTACAAACTAAATCTTATGACCTTATCTCAGCAGGATCTATTACATCAACTCCTATTTTCTTTCAACTGCTCTTTATCGTGTCCATGATGCATTTAAGCGGCCGATGGTCTGTCTCGAGGTGAAAATGCTTCCCATACAAGTATGATTCGAATTTCTGGATATCCCAGACCATTAAGACACTCCCGCTCCATTACTGCATAACACTGTTCCCTTGGGAGAAGATTTCTACTTGCGTACTGGTATGCAATTGGGAACCTTTTCCCATCGTAATCCTGCAGGAGTATTGCACCCAGACCTACGTCTGATGCGTCTGTCCTCAGGATGAAAGGTCGATTCATATCTGGAAGGTGAAGAATAGGTTCCTGTGTCAACTTCTGCGTAAGTGCCTTAAGAGCACTTTCTTTAGCTGCACCCCATTTTACCTGTATAGGTTCACCTTTCTTAGTCCTGTCTGTCAATGGAGCTGCTAGTGCAGCAAAGTTAGGAACGAACCATCATTAGTAGCCTATGAGGCCAAGAAACGAGCGCAACTGTTTCTTGGTTTTTGGTTGAGGCGAACTCTGGATCGCTTCCACTTTGTCTGGAACTGGTGGTAGCTCACCACGTCCTACTCGATGCCCGAGAAATTCTACATTCCGATGACGCACTTCGTTGGTCTCACCTTCAGATTGGCTGCACCTAGTTGCTCTAACACCATCCTGAGATTGGTCAGGTGTTCCTCGAAGGTGGCTGTGTGGATAAGAATATCATCAATAAAATTATCAACATTGTCTAATCCACGCAACAAGTCATGCATGATTCGGCTAAAGCCCGCCGGAGCGTTTACCAAACCAAAAGGCATAGCCTTAAACTGAAACAGGCCATCCGGTGTCACAAAAGCTGTGAGTGGCTTTGCTTCGTCAGTCAGAGGCACTTGCCAGTAGCCTTTGGTGGAGTCTATCTTTGCGAAAAATCGGTCAGTGGCTAATTTACTGAAGATTTCCTTTGGGTCTGGGATGGGTTCCGCATCTGTCACTGTGACTTGGTTGAGTTTACAGCTGTCGCAACAAAACCTTGGATGCTGAGGTAGAAACTTTGTTTGTCACGTCACTTGCACTACGGCCAGCGTCCCCTTCGTGCCACACAATCCATCATGTCCTAGAGGTGTAAATGTCATGTTAAAGAGAACTCATTTGCGTGAAAAGAAGTAATCCTTTATAGAAAGCGTAGGCATCAACAAAGCTTTTTGAATGTCAGCTGTAGTTGTCAACCACGACTCATTGCGGTTTCGTTCGAGATCTTCATGTAAAGCCTGCCTTGCATCGATCAAATGCAGTTTGTTTATGATCAGGATACCTGGTAAGTTAAAAATTTACACTGCTGGCAAACATGGTCATCCTCAGGATGAAGCAGACTGTGGAAGATGGTCCAGTGAAAGAAATATTAAGTTGCCTGAAAACCCTTCAGAAAAATGAGTATGAGACTTTATTGTTTGTGACTTGTTTGAACTCTGTATGTACCAGGTAAGCTCTGAACGGACAGAGATGATGGCAAATGCCTTCTATTTGGAGCGTGTTTGAGCCTATAATGTGAAAGCACATGGCCTGTGTGATTCAATAAATTCTTTAATCTTGTTGACCATAGGCAGTCATCAACATAGAAATTACGGCAAATCACTGTAGTGGCCTCTTTTGTATAGAGCTCTTCCTGCTGTCCTGCCGTTTTCTTTAGTGCATAATTTGCACATGAAGGAGAAGATATGGCACCGAGTACATGAACTCTCATGCGGTATTCTGAGGGTGGTCTCTCAACGTTTCCATCTTCCCACCATAACAGCCTTAAGAAATCTCTGTCTTCTTCTGGCACCACAACTTGGGAAAACATCCCTTCTATGTCTGACATGAGGGCGACCTTTCCCTCTCTGAATCTTGTTAGCCCTCCGACCAAGTTGTTTGCCAAGTCCGGCCCTTTTAGCAGCTCCTGGTTTAAAGAGGTTCCTTTGATTTGTGCTGAGCAGTCATACACCACCCTTATCTTGTCCATTTGTGGATGCATGACTCCATGATGAGGTAGGTACCACTTCCTTTCGGTTGTACCTTGTAGCTCATGATCTGGTACCTTTTCTGCATAGCCTTTCTCTATGGATAGTTCCATACAGTCCTTATACTCCTTGCTGCCTATGAGTAGGGCATGTCTTACAAATGAATCGTCGTTAAACCCAATGGTGTGCAAAAAGTATTTTCTGCAAACTTCCTTGCCATTTATTCCGTACTTCAATGTATACTTCTGTCTTGATAGCCACCCACGTCCTGTTATTGAAGCCCTGTACCCTTTTTCAATGTTTTTTGCAACCCAATATCGCCCATCACTGTAATCCAACCTCCAAAATTTGTGCCAAATGGCCTTTCTTTCCTTTGGTTCATGAAGGGAATTACAATTTCGACAACAGGTACATGGAGCCAATTATGGATGTCTGGCCTTGTCTCTGCCGAGTATGTCGGCAGCATGTTGGTATCTTCTCTTACCTGATTACAAGTAAGACAAAAAAGAAAACTCTGAAAACTTTTTCACAAAGTCTGTAAGAAATGTTGTTTGAAGCTCCCTTTCAACACTATCCAAATAATACTTACTGGTATCTAAGGATCTTGGTGATGCATGTATTTTCCTAACATATACCTGAAAACCAACCATCTTCCAAAAATATAATCAGTTGGGGAACTAAAACACAATTTTATTTTGGCTTTAAAGTGCTCACTAGAACCCCTGGTATTACATAAAAGACCATTGTTATTTAAAAAAAAAAGATATATTTTCACCATAATTTACAATGTTTTAAAATCTGGTGAGGAGGTATAGCAGGATAATGATAATAATTACACATTACTCCCCCAAACCACAATCAATATTTGCTTCTTGGTACCGAATACAAAGCATCATTTTCCAAAATGAAAAGTCATGATGGATTGTCAAACTATACCTCTTTCTATACAAGTCAGTGAAGGCAAGACACAAAACGGAAAGAAACTTCAGAATATTTTGTTCTTCAATCTGAGGTTAAGGAGCTTTGGATTCGATAATCATATTATTTCCTGCCAGTCATCTACATGCAGTTATTTCATGAAGTGCTCGAATGCTACCGGTAGTCTATATATAGTACAAATAGACTTACCACCTAATTCATTTCTTCTTTGAACATCTACTGTTGGCTGTCTACCGCGTGGGGGTAGTGGTGCCGGTAGAGGATGCGGAAGTGACGTATCACCGGCCTTGTCGCCTGATGTGTGCATACGTACGTCTAATTCGTTGCATGGTGGTGGTGGTGCAGGTACATGAGGAAGTGACGTATCACCGGCCTAGTCGTCGTCTGATGTGTAGATACGTACGTCTAATTCGCTTTCACGTGGTGGTGGTGGTGGTGACTGTACATGAGGAAGTGATGTATCACCGGCCTCGTCGTCCTCTGATGTGTACATACGTACGTCTAATTCGCTTTCACGTGGTGGTGGTGGTGACTGTACATGAGGAACTGATGTATCACCGGCCTGATCGTCTGATGTGTGCATATGTTCGTCTTCGCTATCACATGGTGGTAGTGGTGCCGGTACATGATGAGGAAGTGATGTTTCACCGGTCTCGTCGCCTGATGTGTGCATATGTTCGTCTTCGCTATCACATGGTGGTGGTGGTTGTGCCGGTACATGATGAGGAAGTTATGTATCACCGGTCTCGTTGCCTTGTAGACACATAGGCTAACTATTATATAAACCTAGTTAGACCCTACTAGGCCTAACTACTATCTACCAACTTTAACGTTAGATCTAACGTTACTGTAATGCACGGATGACCAATCTTTTAAAGCTCACATGCCACAGCTAACGGTTGGCATAACTTGGCGGGCTGTAGGTACATGTAGTCTTCTCCCCCCTCCCCCCCCCCCCACACACACACACACACTCATGCAATACATAAACACACTTGCAATTTTGCAAAAAACAAACAAGCAAACAACAAAAAATCAGTGAACAAAAACCAGGCTCACTTTTTTTAGCTCACCTTTTTTCAGCCCGGTCACTATAATTTGTAAAATCTTTGTTTTCTAGCCTCACCCTGTAACTCTCCACAATTTGCTAGATGCAGTGTGTCATAATGTCTTGCTATGTTGTTAACCTCCATTACATTCACACTGTGGTGACAAATGAGGCAAAGTGGTTTACCTTTCTCTTCTATGAAGAAATACTTCTGATTTAATCTGATTTAAAGTTCTGCCTTCATCAGAAACTTTCCTTTTTTTCGCAGGTCTCAAAGTCGATGCCATGTTGGTTGTTATTTCAAACAAAATCAAGGACACAGCAGAAAGAATATTTTAACTTTATTAGTTGTAGGCCTACACTGTACATCTCATTGAACGCGGTGTAAAGGGAAGGGGACTACCAGTTTTCATCGCTGCTATGCAGGCCGCATTTCATTTATGAGCTTTTTTTATCGTTACTTTTTCAAAGCTCCGCGGGTTGGCCACCCTTGCTGTAGTGTAACTGTTCGGCCTACTAAACTAACTTTTAGATAGACCTACCTTGCTTCAACTTCCTGACCTTCTGCAAAGCGAGCTAAAGGGATGACCTGCCCTCTTGTTCGACGTGCCGCCATCACGGCGACGTCGACTACGTCTAACAGTAATAGTTATGACGTTGGCACGGATATGGCGATGTGGGGGTCGACGATCAAAATATCGTTCCAATAAATTTTGCGCGGGATCCAAATAGCCAGCTGTACTTGCATTATAATGCACACGTTCACTCAGTTCATTTCATTTATCTCATTCTCCATAAAAAACATTAAAACATACAAACATGATATACAGATAAAAAGATTGATTACAAGACAAATACAGAGGGAAGGAGGAAACAAAATTTTTATGGGAATGTGTATTTAACAAAAAGGGCAGTTAGCCTTATGTACGTCAACCCCTTAAAAAGTATACACTGTATTGTTGAGAAAAGAAAACAAACGGAAAAGAAAAGCAGAAAAAACCTGAAGAAGGGAATGGGAGGGGGAATATATAACAAAGTGCATTAGCTAAAACGTAACGAGTTCTGCCTGCACCGCGCGCGAGTTATTAGGTACCATAGTTGTATAAGAAGGCGATCAAGAGTGTGCACTCCCTATACCTTGCACACATTGTCAAGTGCAAGCGCAGCCGCACAGCAGCTGTGTACAGTAACAGAATAAGATTCAAAGATACGTTGTTCTGCCATATCACTCTGCGGAGATACGTTCCTCTGTCAGAACAACCGGAAGCTATCATGAGATGTTGTTAATCTGGCAAAACAACGTATCTCTAACCGGGACGTGAATATATTGGCAATACAACTTATTAAAGTCGATATACGTTGTTCTGCCAGATTATTTGGATAAAAATGGGGAAATTGCTGAACTTTAGATGAAATTTTCTGAAAATTTAAATCAATTTGAAAACTGAAATTTTAACTGATGAAAATTGTTTGTTTTTTATACTCATGTACCTTTTCCAAATCTCTAAAAAAGTTTTAAAAAAGGTAAAAAAAAAAATGGCATACGTTGTTTTACCAGATCACAGCCGCATTAATTGTTCATCTGCTAATTAACTGTACTGAAAATTGTAAAGTATGCATTCCGTAATCAACATGGTGGCAGATGCTAGACATTCAAAATTACAGATACAGCCAAGGCTGATGTATTTACTTGAACAGAGCTTAAAGATATGGGTATATCTTTTGATTCTTTATTCAATTCAATGATGTATTTGTGTATATGCCTGAAATAATCAAACAGAAAATGTCTCTGCCAAGTGTTGAATAGATAGTAATCTTGTGAATATCTCATTTAAGGTTTTGAAAAGGATTGCAGTAAAGCGCTACATGTACATGTATAGTGCGTACCAGTAATTTGAATATAGTCTACACTGTCTTTCCTTTAAATTTGATAAAGTCAGTCTGCAATCAATATTTCAAGAAATTTTGAGTAACATATTGCTTGCATACAATCAGATAGAGATTAAGGTGAAGCTTTATCTTGAGCTGTATTCATTGTGCTAGTTATTTATGTTTTTGAAATGCTCTGAATGATGATTTTTATTACCATTCTGATTCAGAGCATTTCAACATATTGATCTGTTTCCCCGAAGTGTGCTTTATTAAAGCAAGTACAAGCCTGTAGGACAGTGTAGGTACATGTAAGTATCAAGATTGATGCACACAAATCTTATACCCTTGATCTGCACAAAAGTGAAAATCTAATAGCTAGTATACTATAAATTCATAACATTCAAGTTGTAGTATTAGGAGTAATGTTGTAAAACTAACTGCAAATAATTTCAGAATCCTTCCACAGAGTGGAGAATGTGCACACATCGTGTGCGGGCATTGTGTGTGGGTGAGCTTGAATCCGATGACCAGGGTAATAGTATAGAGGTAAAGCGCTTAGGGACATTGTCCATTAATTATTAAGTGCTCTATAAACACAAAAATATTATTATTATTATATAAATGATTGATATGTGAATTTGCAATGGAGATTGCTATACTGTACATAGGAATATTATCAGTTCAATAGAAGATATAATCATTATTGCATCATAGTCTGTATATATTTTTGCATTTGTACTTTTATATTGAAATTTGCCTTCCTGCATTACACGGCATGTGATAAATTATCAGTCATAATTCAATTCATTGTGTGTGGCTATGTACTAATGATTGAATTGTGTTTGTGTGTTTATTTGTTATTATCCATATAAATCAATTTTTTTTACTGGGCCTGTCTTATGAACAGTTCTGAGTGATATTTGAATCCTTTAATTGATTGGATTTTGCATTAATTTTGCTCGCAAATTGTGATTAATTGGAAATTCATTTTATTCAGATCAACAGACCATTTTCGAAATGTATTCAAATTAAATGCACTTACCTTTGTTAATTGCCTTGTTTAACAAATGATTTCATTCACCTGTTATGAATAATTGTATTTCAATAGTCAGAATGCTAATTGCCTATTTCAATTGTTGCTAGTTTGGACAAACATTATGGCTTGTTGTACCTACATGTAACAACACCTAATCTAAATCTATGCAATTCGCATTCTGACGATTAAAATAGAATTACCTGTAACATATGGAAAGAAATCATTTGTAAATTGAGAGGCACTTAAAGATAAACTTGAGTACTGGTAATGCGATTGCATTGTGAAAGAAAAGGTGTGGAATGGATCAGAAAAGTTGATCATAATATAGCATGTAAGTATAATGGTGTGTAATGCAAGGTTCTAGAGTCATCAAAATCATCATAAATTTGGCAGAGTCTTGGTAAAGTAACAATCTCTTACACAGATAGATGTATATGGGACAACACACATGGTGTCGGGGCTAGTACTACCCTGATTTCCTTATCTTTCTATGCTCATTACTCAGCCAGTATACATTTTCTTCCAAAATTGTTTGGCACATGACATTTATTTGTAATCTTGAACATTCAGTGTAAGTTTCGTTAGATTCTGTGAGAATTCATTTTCTTTTTTTACCAGAACTCAAGATTATCTTTAACAAAGATTTGTGCATTTAATTTGATTACATTACGAAAAATGGCCTGTTGCAACTCTTCATAAGACAGAGTCCTGTCGTCCAATGTCAATCACGTGCAATAAATCTCAAGGCCAGCATGATTACGCTTCATTTAAATGTAAGTCTAGAGTGCACTGTGTGTAGAAGAAGAGCCCAAATGTCTTGGGGGATTGCTATCGCCTTGTTCTGATAGCATTTTTTTCTTCTTTTAATGAATAATCCTCAAGAATGAATGCACCTTATTGGTGGGATGATACAGCGATGCAAAGCAGTTTTATCGTATTATGATTAAAAAAGTGAAGTTAGATAATATGTTATCGCCTCTTGAAAATATGACTGTTCATCTTTCAAAAAAATGTTGTTTATAAACTGCAGAATCGCTTTCCAATTGCTTTACGATTTTCTCATCAAATGTTAATGAAAGCGCAATCATTTTACTTGCCCATTCTTAGTAACAGGCCAGTGGTATATAGTGTAGAGTTTTCGTGAAAATCTGATTTTTCATTTAAAAATCTGATTTTTTAACAGGATATTCAGTCTGTTTTTTTGTATCAAGAGATTGGCATCTCTGATGATATCCTTAGCGTTTAGGATTATTTTGTAAAAATGATATTTATCCTAAGAAGTAAATACTCATTTTTGTTCACCTTATGAATTGAATTTTGTATGTATCATGATGTTTATTCTACATTGATAGTACTTATATATGTTTCAACAAAGAAGTCAGTTTAAGACACATAACCAATTATTTATGTAAATCATGTAATATGTTCCTTTTACTTTTGTTTGTTTACTTAGGTCTTCACTCTTTAGTATAAACAAATACAATTTAGGTACAGTACATTTATTGTTAATCACATGTTTGTGCAACTCAAAAAATCAGTGCCATTTACATGTTTTGTTATAAGAAGAATTCCACTCATCTTGTATTCATGTTTTACCAGGTTCCATTGCGCTATATGAAATAATTGTTGAGATACGCAAACAAATCCTCATTTATAAAAACAACAATATTGTGAGAAAGTTTAAGGTACAAGAACATACATTTGCATGTAGTTTGTTTCAATAGTGTTTTAGATCATGTCTCCTTAACAGGTATCATCAGATGATTACTTTGTTTTGTATAAAGTTTATTTAAATTTATATGTCTTCTGCTCTCGTAAATTCTGTTCCCTGAGAAGGGGGGGGGGGGGGCATAGATAGTTTGGGTCTTGAGTAGTTTGGGTCTTGATTTTTCTTCAAAATAAAACACAACAATAATGTTATCATCCTGTATCCAGATGTATTCGTAAACATGACATTTTGAAATTTGTTTGGTAATTTGTGTTTGCACAATGCATCATTAATGTTTACATAATTAACAGTACATTATTGTAATATGTTTTTAATTTTGTCAATTGTTTATGTAATTCCCTTGCAATATGCAGTGGCAAATGAAATATAAAAAGAATGAATATTGTGTAATGAATAAAGCCAATTCTCAATGTAACCTTTCAATGTATGCTCGATCATTTGTGTTTGTTTCAAGTTTTTCAGATTCATAGTATGTGAATCAGATGGAACTTGAAAAGAAAGAAATCATACAACAAATTTATAATTCATCAAAGATCATTAACAAGATAAAACACTTTTATTTAGCACAAAGTTACAAACATTACAAATATCAACACGTGATGAACAATTCAATACTAATAATTTGCATCAGAATTCAACATTAACCAACAAGTAACAATTGTATCAAAACTTTAACAAAAAAAAGTATCAAATGTGACTCTTTTTTTCTTTGTACCATTGGGTAATGGTGCAAATATTTTGATGATTAAACATATATACTAATAAACAAATAAACAAACTCTTTTTAAATTTTGATAAAATGTAGAATGTTGCCTACTGAACAATACACATGTTTACTGAAGTCAAAGTCAAATAAGCTTTCTACCTTGTTTGCTTGTCCCAAATTTCTTCTTTCCCATTCACTTTGAATCATTCACAAACCATCACATCTTTAAAAAAAAGTACATTTATACCACAAAGAATTAGTGGGATTAGATATTTAGATTGTCTTTATTCTTTTCTGCAGTATCCCTCAGCTGCATTTACAATGTACTCTGTTGTTTATTTGCAATCGTGGCAAAATATGGCCAAGAAGATCCTTTCTATAATATCTTTGGTTTATACATGTACATACAAGCAATTTAACAATACAATGAAATCAGAAATAGAAAGGTGGAAAATTGTGTGAATTAGTACAGCCATTGTGCTCATATCTACATGTATTATGCTTTACAAAAAAAAATACAACCACATGTATGTTGTCAAAATCGTGATAAACATGTACAACTACTTCTAGTATTTAATTCAAAAATTTCCAAATTTTGTATGGATCAACAAATAATGTAACTTGAAAAAGACCTGGAAATAGGTTTTACAATTGTTTAATTAATCAATTTTGACTAGACTTATAATTCAACAAGTTGACTTTGATCATATACTGGATAAAATCATATAGATAGATTTGTTTTCATAACAGAAATTACTGTAAAACAAAGAACAAATTCAGTAAATGTTATGAGCAAGGGCATTGTTCTATGCAATTTCAGTTATAATCATTAATCATTAATCTGTTAGAATATCTTCCATTTGACACCTAGAGGGATTGCTAGATCTTTTACGAACACATTTAAATGCAATTATGAATATTTCAGCAAAATGGAACTGTAAAAGAGTAATAATAACATGAATTATATACATGCAACTTATATAGAGAAATCTTATATACATTTATACATACAAACTACAACAAGTAATGGAATAACAATGTTTGGAACAACAATAATACAATATCTTAAATTTATATACATACTGTAAATACCATAATATATACAAATTATTTTCAATGTAAGATACAGGTGGATGGAATAACATATAAAATACATACATTATAACATACAGTATTATCATATCTTCATCTTATTGAAATCAAGTTGTTTGATCTATATTTCACTCTTAACCTATTTTTCATGCTGCTTGTTCCATCATTGTTACATTTGCCGATAAGTTACTGGATGAAGCAAAAAAACTCTTGCCCGCAAAAATACAATTTATCAATGCTGACAGGAATGATCTCAACAAATAAGTTTTCTGCAAATACAAAAAGATGGAACATAAATCAAAGCAGGAGGGATTAAAATCCTAGCGCACCCCCCCCCCCCCCCCAACAACTCTCCTTCAAAAAGGTCCCCATTCCCCAGCAAAATTCTGCCATACTCAAGTAATTACCTTAGTTTTTATTTCTGTTCAGAATTTCTGACTTAGTTGCATACTGAACTTAATTGGCCTGTGAACTTTCAAGAGGAAAAGAAACGGAAGGAAGTACAAATCGGTCATGAACTGCCTTATGTTGAGATGTTCACAGACTTCCTTCCACATGTGTTTTTACAAGTTACCATACCTGCCAGCTTAACTTTCACAGCAAAAATTAGGAATCTGCATAGCCAAAATCAGGGATATATATACTGATGTTTTCAGAAATCAAAAGGAATGTAGGGTGTATAACTTTGGTTTGAAGGCCAGAAAATAGAAATCACTTCTCCAAAATAGAAATAGTAATGAGTTTTTAATAGATCGGTTCATAGATGAGGTATGTACAAAATACCAAAAAATATCCACTTATATTTTAAAAATGGAGACGGCCTATTTTTCAACACAGACTAAATAGCCATGACTCCATAACACAATTTTAGGTCTTTGCAATTATGCTGTACAAAGTACTTTAGACTTAAATGTAGATTTTGTTTCAACACTAAAATTGACATGTTATTTTTTGTTGTTCTGACATTCACCGAAATGTAAGTTATTTGGATCAATAGTCATGTTGCTGTGTCAAACTGACATGTAGATGATACTTATTTGTTCATCAATGAACTGAGCAACATCATATTATCACTGTGAATGTATTAAAGTAGTCATGCCATTGCAGGGGGCTACCAAAAGATGAAAAGGTTTTTTTTTTAATGTGAAAGAGCACTTTAAACTTTGTAAGGTAACCTCCCATGTTCATAAATCCCTCACAGCATACTAAGCAAGCATATTATAGGGAAGGCATCCTTACAATCCATAACTACAATACCTGGTACCTGCATCCGCCATTACTGGATAGTTATCATGGACAGTTATCATTATTTTCAATACAAGTTGTGCATGTTCAACATCATATCACTGCATTAAAAAAATGAGAGGGGGAGGGGCTTATCAAACTCATTAAACATGTAGAAAGGTAATCAATGGTTAAAGATAGAGCACCAGCAAATTTGCAAGATTTCCTACAGTGTTCTAGAATTTTCATGTCACATTTAGCAAGACTTGTGGGCAGCATTTCAATAGGCCTTGATGACCTCCATCTACTGCCCTTTAGGCATCTTGGGGATGCCTTAGAAGATTTAACCCTTGATGACGAAAGACACCAGCAAAATCAAAACTTCAAGGTTCCAATGTTCATCCGCCATTGAAGTGGTGTTACACCAATGTCGAACACTAAGAGCTGTAACTACATGTATGAAGACTTGATCGAAGAAACTAATCTCTCTTTTTGTGTCCTTTAAGTAGATTGACAAACACCTCAAGCACCTTAGCGTACCACGAGGCTAAGATTCCATAGTACAGCAGACCGGGAAACAATGCCAGAAATATAGCTGAGGGGGGAAGAAATGAAAAACAGATAAAAAAAGAAAGAAAATGAGGCCTGAAAATTTACTCTAGATACAAGTACACACATTGAAAAGGCCGATTTCACAAACTTTCTACTTGTATTTCACGTAGAGGCAGAGGGGCTACATGTTTGTTCACTATTACCTATCTAGGCTGGATTCTACATTGCATACAACTTGATAAAGTGCTTGCCTAGCTTTTAAAATAATTTTCATTTTTATTTTTTATTTCAAGCACATTGAGTGATTTCAAGTTGGGTGTTTAAGGCTGGTGTTAGTGTTTAATAAACACTAACACCAGCCTTAACACCGAAATGGAAATCAGCTGGTGTTAAGACTTTGACCTCTGAATATCGTCAACTTCCGGTAGCTGGTGTTATCGATTTTGCCAAATTGTCGTCTGCTGAACCGACCTTTGTGGCTGGTGTTAGTATTTCACGTACAAATGTCCTATTCACTAACACTAACCCCTAGGGATTAAGCAAATGTTGATTTCCAGTTCGGTGTTAGTGTTAGTGTTGCTAAATTAGAGTAGCCTAGCATATATTCATGCTGATCACATGCAATAACATCATCTTGTGTAGCTTTGCGTTTTCGAACTGTGAAATCATGTTGAATGCTCAAGTTCGGCGTCAGCCGAACAAAATTAGGAAGCCGTGTTCCACCGAAGAATCCACGAAAAGCTATCTGCGCCTTAACGAAGGGCAGATTGAAGAGCTGGGAAGCGAATTCAATGCGTGGAGGGGGGCGGGGCCCCGCGGAATCGTGAAATCGGAGCAAATGGTAATGACATTATTGGATTATCTAGCAGGAGGTGGGTACTACCGGCAAGTTGGGAGAAGTGCCGGATTGTCAACATCAGCAGCATTCCGGCACACCCATCTTGTAGCCGATTTCCTTTTCGACATTGCACGGCACCATATACAGCTACCACAACATGACGAAATGCAACGTTTGTCGTCAGAACTTCGATATCCCGATGGCGAAGTGAGTTTATACTATGCAAATATTCTACTTCATTATGACGTCTATAAGCCTATTATATAGTTTTGGTGATATCGTCAAGTAAAAGAGAAAGATAGATGGAGAAATGAGGGAGAGAGAGAGAGAGAGAGAGAAAGAGATTGCGTTTGTGTGTGTGTGTTTGTGAATTGGGATAAATCAAATGAATGTACTAGTCTATATTGTTACTTTTTAAAAATATATTTCCATATAAGTCTAGCGCCTATTTACCTTTATGATATAAATCAGCACATTGCGGGAAAAAGAGCACCCTACCATATTTTGATACCGGCTTTATAATTTGGATCGGTTCTTTTCTAAATAATAATATCACCTCTTTCTGCGTGTCTATTATCATAACCATTACCTCCCTCTCCCCCTTTTCCCTTCCTTCTCACCCCTTCTCCTTATCAAGCATATACATTTTTTGTATAGATTTGTTGTATTCTAATATCATTTTCAATTGATTGTTTTAGGTAAAGAATGTTATCCTCTACATTGACGGATACATCGCGCGGATCCAGCGGCCTGACCATGCGGGAAACGCATATTTTTGCGGCAGGCATGGGAAGTCTTGCGACTCTCTCAATACCCAGTATGTAACCGACCAATTCGGCAAAGTTCGTCACATCATTACAGGTAAGTTATGCTTTCAGTACATCCATGACAAATTGTAAACTACTAAACCTAACTCAATTATAAGTTTTGTTATACGTTTGTGAAGTTTCCTGTTAATACTCAAATTTAGGTGGAGAATGTTATTCAACCATGTATTTCTAATCTGAAACATGTCAGTCCATAATTGATTGTAATAAAATAATATAGAGATTAAGCAAAGCCAAAGTAGAAATCAACATCCCATAATTTTGAACACAAATTAAACATAACTCAAACCACGTAAATTATTTTAAACTGCTTCTATATATTCACCACCTAATCTCCATTTGTTTTACTTTTTTAAGGACTCCCCGGGTCAACCCATGATAAGACCGCCACTGAATGGAGCAGGACCTTCATGGACTTTCTGGACAACCTCCCGGATGGATACATAACGATAGGGGACCCTGCCTACAGGAATCTCCACCGCAACGTTGGTCATCGGTTCGTGGGACACGGCCTCACTGATGAGCAGCAACAGTTCAACGATGATATAACAAGACTTCGACAAGTGATAGAGCGCACCATCGGGGCGACACAGCTCAAGTGGCGGATGGCTCAGATGAAAGAGAACAGGCTCGCAGCTAAAGGAGGGATTATCTTTGCGTCAAAACTCATCGTGTCCATGGCAGTTCTACACAACCGATATACAAATTACTTATAAGCTATCATTCTCGTAGTTAAGAAACCGTACAAAAATTTGCGAATGAAAATGTACCTTTTCTTTGTCAGTTCATCTCAATGAATGCCGTCACTTCTTCGCTCTCTCTCTCTCGCTCCCTCTCTCTCTCTCTCTACTTCTTATGCTCAGTGGCGGTTGCAGGATTTTCCTTTTTTCAAACTTTTTCGGCTAGGGGGGGGGGGGGCGTCGGTTCCCATGCCTGCTTACGCTCGCCCCCTCCTCTTAGTTCTTATTCGTCTCCCCTCTCTCTCTCTCTCTCTCTCTCTCTATCTCTCTCTCCCTCTCTATGTATTTAAATTATGTAAATTATATACATACATAACATCCATTCCGTGGGGGGGGAGGGGGGAAGGGGGGGGGGGGTGGGTCTATAATATGCATTGCATTTCAGGTATGTGCCGCAGGAGACCACAATATTATTATTGTGAAACCTGTATTTTCGTTCAGGTGTATAATAATACATATCATTCTGTATATCTAGTAATATCTAATAAATTCAAAAGACAATATTCAACTTGCTCTGTTATACTATTAGAATCATTTCAGCCTTCTTCTGTTAAGTGCAAAGGAAATGTTTAGTTCTGGGAGTGTTCGAAATCCACGATTCACAAAGATACACAAATCGATGTTATTTTTTGAAAGTTTGGATTAACTGATGAGCAAACAAAAACATAATGTAAAGGTTATGTTATCAGGTTGTCGTTGAACCATAATTCTCCCTCGCGCAGTTTAAGAAAGAACTGTTTTTGAATAGGTAATTTGTCATTGTATCATCAAATATCTCTATGAGATTGTGGCACTTCCTGACCCTCCCAAAACCCACCTTCTCCTTTATGTATAAGTCGCTCTGTTCTGACATAATCAACAACAACTTGTATATAGATCCACACAACACTAAGCATAACTATCGAAATTCAAATAATGTTTCCAAATAATATTTAATGCAAAACGATTTGACGCCCTATGTACATCGTGGATAGTTATTGTTCCTTGTCCTCGGTTTCACCTAACTGGACGTCGATCCCCAGAGCGGAACCAACCATCATCCGAAGTGCCGTCATCTCGTCCACAAGCCTTCCCAAAAGGACAATTACTTCGTCGTCACGCTTTCTCTTCTGTCTCCGATTTGTTGGGGGAGAAGCGGACGATGTGGATGGGGCTCCCGTCGCCTCCTCATCACCTTCACCTGGGATGACTATCACTTCCCCTGGGATGACCACGCCTCCTTCTGTAATCACTGCTTGAGGTTTGATCTATATAAAAACAAATAGGCGAAATTTGTAATGATTTCCATTTTCCAGTTAGTGAATGCATAATAAAGTTCCCATTGGTTTGCAATCTTAACTTTAAGATCCCAGTTTGCCAATGCAATTTTCCCATTCATGCATGTTTCTAATGCATTATTACTAACCTATAATAAGTAGGCCCAATATATTTATATATTTCTGATAAAGATGTACAAAGCCTTTTCCAAAGATATCTCCCTTGTTGATAAAATACATCATCATTATTTTACACTCTTTTACCAGCATGTAATATATGGTTTGACAAATTAAAAAAAATGAAATAATGAAATAATAATGATAACAAATAATGACAATAGGCATACCTGTCCTCCAGCTGGGAAATACAGCTGCTGGTACTCTTCAAAGAGCAAGTACAGCTCCGTTGATCCCCGGAGTACCGGATCTCGGGTGTCTGTACCAGATACCATAGTGTGCTGCAGTATATCCCGGTACTCCCTGCCCAAGTTCTTCAGGAGGTTCTCGGTTGCGTTCTCCTGGTAGCTGAGCTTGTCAGCTACCGTTTTGTGGAAACCTTTAGTTGTACCATTCCGTTTCATTTGTTTGTACACGTCGTGGCAGCTGAGGTACTCCTGCATTACTGCCATGATGCCCTGAAGATTCCACGCCTTTCTTCTGTTTGCCATTGTTCTATGATGGGAAAAAAAATCATAAATTAAAGCATGGGCGTACAAACAGTCTTGTATAGTTTGAGATTCATGGGTTAGCAAAGTCATCAATGAGTTAATTAGTGTAACAATTATATTTTCATTTGACTGCAACGGGTAGTTTGCGTTCTGGTGAGGGGAGAAAGAGAGAGAGAGAGTCGGAGAGAGAAGGAGGAGGGGGAGAAGAGCGGGCGTGTAGAGCAGGCACGTAGTCACGGACGGGGTGGGGGGGGGAACACGTGCCCCCCCCCCCCAATTTCCAAATATCAGTTGATCTTGTTTAGGCCCCTCCCCAGGATGTCGATCAATTACATGTTTGTGCTCCCCCCCCCCCCCTAACATCAAACTCTGGCTACGGCCCTGATGTGGAGGAATGAGCCATATAGGGGCGTACATGTTGAAAAAATTGAGATTGACTTCCGCGGGGGGGGGGGGGGGGGGGGGTAAGGAGGAATTGATGAAAGGAGGAACCATCATCGTTAGATACAACCAAGCCTAGGCCTACATGTCTGTACACCCCCCCCCCTCATACTCCTTTCTCTGAAGAACAACAACAATACAAACACAGTTCGATATAAGTAATCGTGAACATTTTTGACAAAAAACGAGTTAGGCCTCAGTCTATATTGCCGTCCAATACAATTCATATGACTATCAGCTTAATGAGAATAGTCTAGCTAATATTGCTTATAAGTCGGACGTGATGGGTAGGCATAATTATGTGCCCTATATGCCTAAGAAACACAGATAACTCAGATTCACCGAATTGTCACTTGCTTCCCAATCTGGGGGGGGGGGGGTATGCCTAATCACATATTATGACATACTTTTTCACACAAAAATTTCTAAACGATGGGCCTAGACCTAGTGGTTTCGGCTTGAGCGGCACACCCCCGTCCAAACCAAATCTGAGGATCCCCCTCCCTCCCTCTCCCCCGAATGTCAGATATTAAAGAGGTTGAAAACCACGCCCACTTAGTAAAATTAACGGGATTAGCAGCTTGTTTTGGGAGCTCGGAGAAGAAGAGTAGATCTAGACTATGTCAAAGGAAAGTAAAGTCAGATAGACTCAGAGTTCTAGTCTAGTATATGCCTACAGAGTACAGAGAATCTAATAAAACAAATTAATTCAACATAATAATGTAACACCGATTCACCAAATAATCCAAAAATAGCCTTTGTTTTTCAGCGCCCCTATATAATTATCCTTCCCTTTTTACAATTCACACACTAAAAAAAGCTTGCCCGATGCACTGGTTCGGCACGCGCATTAGAACAGCGCATCTGATCTGACGGGCCCGCCTGGCCTGGCAGGCCGGCGCGAGTGTGAGCTAGAACCTGCTAAATAGCGTTCATGGGAGTGAACACTACTAGTGTGTGTGTGGTCGAGCTTACTACATTTTACACACACAATTAAGATTGTACGTTGCATTCTTCTAGTCTAGTAATGCGCGTAGCGAGCTAACTGTCTACAATTAGAAGTTTTCTAGGAACCATCATCCATCATTTCAATTATTATTTAACATTTTAGCCAAAGAAATAATGCTGACTTACCACTGATTTTTCCGTCGACTATATTTAGACAGCTCCAAGAAGAATAACAAGGTAGGGTCTAAATTTATTGCAAAATATTGTTTGTATATTCGCGCCTTTGCAGTGTTCGTCTGTCTAGCGAAGCACTCAGCAAATCTGCTGCGCCTGCTTCGGGCGCGGCGTCAAGGCTCTGACCGATCGCCTCGTCCCTTCGGATTTCCTTATATTAAAATGGGTCATTCATGTGCTTGTTTGTAAGTAAGCTCACCTAGAAACGAACGGGGATTTCGTTTCAAAGTAGACCTAGAAGGTAAAGCATAAGCCTACCTTTTCTTTGCCTTTCTAGTAGAGTCTATTTATTAGGTTTTAACAACATTTTCAACTTTCATTTTACAATCTAGCCTTCTAATTCTAGGCTAATTAGGTCTAAGCTCTAGATCTAGTTATAATACTAGTTCTATGAGCTAGCAGTGAAGAACATTTTTTTATTGGTACTACACTACATGAAAAACATTCTCAGAACGAGCATTACTAGTTTAATCTAAGCCCTAGACTAAATCCACATCATGACATGAATCATTTCATATACCTAAAGGCTGGGGTCTTTCTTTCAAAATTTCATTTTATGGATGCCGCGCCCCCTCCGATCCACCAAGCTACACACACACGTACCCTAACAACAGTCAACTCACGTACGACGCTAATTTATTGGCTGACGAATTAATAGAATATGTGAAACAACATGTCATTTACTATGTGATCCATACATTTATTGTGTGTAAAATAAGTTATTTCATAACCCCAGAGAAATAAGTGTAAATTTATTCTGTGCTTTTCATGAAATCTTTAGTTTTTATGTAGTATTTTTAAATCATCGTCGTGAAATCAAGTGAAATCAATTGCAGTGCAGTGGTGTTTACGGTGGTGTTAAGCTATCGATATTGATATCGGTATCGGGCTCTTAATTTCATCAGCACATTTTTAGCTCGATTTAAGAGCTCTTGACTGCTCTAAACACTAACACTAACACTAACACCCAACTTGAAATCACTCATTGTGTGTAGTGCTAAAAGTACAAATGCACATAAAGGAAGAAGAATGTACAACTTTGAAGACACAAGTTTGCTCACCATTGCAAAGTAATCAAATTTACCATGCGATACTGAGTTCTACTTGTATCAAACAACGTTTTGAGGCTGACATGCCTCTCACCAAAATAATGTGAAATAAGTCTAAATTTATGTCCATTTCTTGGCACATGATGTTTGCGTATTTAAATTTAACAATAATCTCGATTTATATAGTGCTTAAAACGAAATACAGTCTTTAAGCGCTTTACAGATTTCATTACCCCTGTCATCGAACTCATTCACACACTATGTGTACCTTCTCCACTCCCTGGGGAGTATTCCTATCATATGGTCACCATGGGGGCATATGGCAGTTACTACACAAAGGCTTTCGTCATCCTACCAGGTCCCCATTTCTCTCCTGGGTATGGAGTGGCAAGTGTAGACTAATGCCTTGCCTAAAGACATTAGTGCCATGTCAAGGATTATACATGTATATCATAATTAAAAATTATACTCACTGGATAGATATGCTAGAAAGAGACCATGGATGGAATTGCCCACAAATGCAATAGTTAGAAGTGTCACTGAAGCTCCAAGGAAGTACTGTATATCAAACAGGAAAAAGAAAAAAGATAAATTTAAACCTTTTCTGATGGTGACGTTAAAGGTCGGTCCCCAGACGTAAATAATCATATTTGATTGATACATGTCTGTAAAAACCCAATTACACACACACCCAAACACTATCAAATCATTCACAAGTTTCTCCAAAATTGTAATAACTCATTTGTGAAAGAAACTTGTAATACTCTTCCATTTCTAGAGTACAGTAGGGTTACATTAAAAGGGGAGAGAAGAGGAGGAACATCATCAATTTTTGAAAGTGTCTTGAGTTTTGCTTTTCTTGATCACTTGCAAATTTCATGAAGTAAATAATTATAAATAATGGGTTAATCCCATAACAACTAATTGCTTTCTGTTTCTCTTTTCATAGATGTGTAGATGCAGGCAAACACGAAGCAAAGCACTTGCTATTAAATCTTTTGCTAGTATCAACTTGAGCCGTAGAGCATATATACTCCTATTGTATTAAATGACATTTCATACAGATTTTGATAAAGTTAAACATTTGTAACTCCTGCCAATGCTTTTGAAGAATTGTCAGTTTTTCAATGCTACAGATGTAGAAACCACCATACAATTCATTTGCTTGCTAAGGGAGGGTAAAAATGTTTATCTTACTTACATATTTGGGCTTCTTTTCTCGTAAGTTTAGAATCCACCTTCCAGTTGACATGAACATCTTCTGAGTGTTAAGCAGTTTACTGCAGCATTTTTCATACCTCCTCTGTTTAAATTCTGACCTAAAAGTGACAAGAAAAATGAAATTCAAATCTCAATTTCAGAGTGATTCTACCTATGTTGTAATGTACATAATATCTCTACTTCCTCAATCTGGTCTCTCTTTTAAATGGAGTTAAATTCACCATCTGTCAAAAGAAAACAATTGTACTGAAGTTGCAGTGTTTGGAGAAAGACCATGAAAAACAGAAGAAGAAAATTTGGACATTGAATGATGATGATGAATACAATCGTAACCCAGCGTTCCATCCAATATCTTTCTACATTGGTGCCTGGAGCAATTAATCACCAAAGCATACCCACAGATCTTCCCTCTCTTTCTTAAAATCATGCAGCACTGTTCAATAACTTTAAAGGCCATCTGTACTAGTTTGGCTAGGAGTGATTAGACCACCCAGGGTGGTCACTGACAGTTGGCTTTCTCATCAAATCAGCTCTCAATTAACAAAGAAAAAGAGGATCATAGGGGACCATTGGTCACCCATTAGGCATTGTTTTCTATACATAGAGGGAGCAAGTAGCAAGTAGTACAGTGGGGCTTAAATATACTGTAACCCTCTATTATTTGTATCCATATCACGCACACTAAGAATCTTGCAACAAAAATGGTCTAAATGAGGTCACATGACAATTGATAGATTGCACATCTCGGTGGCTGTAGTGTATTAAAGTGAAAACTATCACATATACATTGTATATGATAGACTTTTTTTTTACTGACGTGGCATACATGTAGACATACACCTGTACACTCAAAGGTAGCAAAGCAAAATGTAGTGGCGCTAATAGAATGGTCCCTAGTCTGGACAGGAATGCAAAGTGCATGATTGTTGAAAATCATAATATTTTCACTTAGAGATCGTTAGGATATGAAGCTGGCAAATACATGTACTGCAGTGAAACCTGTCTATAAGGACCACCCAAGGGAGACAAGAAAAGTGATCTTTACAGACATGTGGTCTTTGTGTACAAGTTCCTTTAGTACATATTTCAATGAGAAACCATTTTCAAGGGAAACAAAAAAATGTGGTCTTAGTAGACAGGTGGTCGCTATAACCAGGTTTGACTGTACCTTGATTTGGCTTAATTTTACACAAACTTTTATTCAGATATGTACCAAAGGTTTCTTAAATTCACAAACATCATTAATTGTTACACCTTTTGCGCCTCTTCATGTCACTACATTTCCCTAATAATAATATTGGCATTTATATAGCGCTCTTACAGACATACATGTGTATCACAGCGCTTAACAACATTACATTACTTAATTGACATTGATAGCAAACAATAAAATTACGTACACAAAAATATATAAATTCAACTATTAAAGAGAAAGGTTTTCAAGGAACGTTGAAAGATAGCGAGAGAAGGAGAAGATCATACAGCCTGAGGGAGATTGTTCCAGAGACGTGGTGCGGAAACAGAAAAAGATCGATCCCCAAAGCGTGTACGACTCCTGGGAACCGAGAGCAAGGTTGGGTCGTTGCCAGATCTCAGACCATGCCTTCCTGGTTGATGTAATGAGAGAAGGTTTTGGAGATAGGAGGAAGCCATTTTATGGATGCACTTGTAGGTCATTGTGAGAATTTTGTATGTGATTCGCTTTTCTATTGGAAGCCAATGGAGCTGAGGAAGGAAGGGAGAGGCATGGTCATGCTTCTTAGCGCGGAAACCAACTTTGCTGCTCGGTTCTGAGCTCGTTGCAGGCGATTGATATTTGACATAGAAATATTACATAGAAGAGAATTGGAATAATCAGTCCTAGATGTGACGAGAGCACGTACAGCATGCTCACACGCGGACTTGTCTAGGTAGGGTCTGATCCGAGCAATATTAGATAGATGGAAGTGGAGCGTACTAGAAAGTGATGACACATGGTGATAAGCTACCGACATCTCAGAGCTAATAGGTTATTACATGTGCCTGGGAGCGAACTGAATCAGTCTAACCCTCAGGTTTAACCCTCGGGTTTAGCCCTCCTACTGGTATAACTGATTGTGGGTGTGCAGGTGGACCACTACACCCGGGTTTTCCCTACACTTATACAAATAGTACAGTGGGTTCTTAACATGCAAAGGTGGTGACTCTCCTCTACACAGGGCTTCCATTTAATGTCCTATCCGAGAGACGGAGTGTTTTCCAGTTCATATAGCCTGCGTCTATGAAACAAGGGGAGGGGCACGTTAACACACAGCGCAGGGTTATGCCATCTATAGGTCAAGCTTATGCCTACCATGCTTGCTTCTTGAAGTATTCCTTGAAGACACTGGGTACCATGAAGTCTAGAAGGCACACCGTCATGATGATGAGAGACACTGTGGTAAGGATAGAGGGCTGTATCAACCAAATCAAGCTACAGTGACATAGGGGAAAGAAGAAAAATCCTAGTTACCGGTATTATGATGATAATGATCGGTGATGATAAGAATGATCATAATCATAATAATATTGACAATGATGATAATGATTTTAGTTTATTCAATAATAAAAATAATATTAATAGTATATAATAGAAATGATAATAACAATAAAATGATATGATGATGATGATGATACTACTACTATCAAACACATAACTCATTGTTCATTTTGACTTTAAGAGGCAGGATAATACATATTTAATCACAACAATTGTGATTAAATGTCCACTTCTTATGGTGTGGCAATTACTGCCACTTTATATTGCAGCATGATAAATAAGAAATTGTTTGTAAGCATAGAGCCACTTTAGGAATTCAAGAAGCTAAACAACTTACTATACAACAATTATATTTACAAAATTGATTGTGAACATATTCTTGACATTTTAGGGAATAAAGAAGCAGGGCAGCTTGTCACACAACCGTCATAAGTACAAGTTCATAGACATCCCATTCAAATGTGTGTATTAATTTTAACATGTGTTTCAATGGGATGTCTCTGAACTTGTACTTATGACGGTTTCATGAAACGCAGCCCTGGGGCTTACATGTAGAAGACAGTGATTGCAGCACACATGATGTACGGGTAAGAGTCTTCGTCCCATTGTAACCACGCATCTGCGCGGACTATAATGTGCTTCCAGTCAGCCAGCGAATCCAACATGGGATTAAGATCATTCACCTCGGCCTCGATCTCCTGTTTAGAAAAATAATTTATGGTGCAGGAAGAAATTACATCATTATCATTTTCTTTATCTCCCAAATACATGTAGATCTGTTGGACAGAATTTGTGCTTTTGTCACTTTTGACAATCCAATAACAAAAGAAGATCTAGTCTAGTATATAACTTCTACTTCCATTCTTCTATGCCACAACTCTTCAAAAGCCTCTTTCAGCATCTAAACAAGGAAATTGTGGCGTGGTGTGTCTCGTAAGTTGTGGTACTGGTGGTCACAATTGACAAGGCACTACCTATCAGGCCTACTACCTACATGTATATTCCACTCTTTTTTTTAAAATATAAACAAAATAGTACGTCTATAGACGTCTAAAACTCTAGTACTGAAAAGCAAGAGCCAAGAGACAATTGAACATTAAAGGAACTTGGTAACATTGTTCAGATGAGAGAAAATGCCAAGGGCAATTAAGCTATAGTGACTCAAATGCTAGATGTGCAACTTAAGATAATCTAAAAGTTTGAGTGAAAACAGACCATTATTAATGATAAAAATTGAGAAAAACTGATCTGATCGATTCCTTAATTCTCCCAACTATATTATTACAATTTTTAGGTGAATGGATTAATAGACTACCTGTGTATGTAAATCGTCACAAATCAATGAATTGGCTCTAGACCCTACATACCATTCCAGTCACTAAGTGTTCCCCCCCCCCCCTTTCTTCTTCAAGATAATCTGCCTCCTTCAATACTGAAGATTCTTGCAGATGCCGTATACTCGGCCTGATTGGGGTGTGCAGGGCCATTACACCGGGGTTTCCCCCTTCTCTTATACGAATAGTGCAATAGGTTCTTAACGTGCAAGGGTGGTGTTGAAAGATTTGTTAAAGCCTTTCTTAACTCTTATGTCTTATTTTCATGGAAAAAACGATTACCGGTAGGGAAATTCAAAAAGGGTTGGGAGAATTTACTGATAGAGGGTGTTGCACAGCATGACGCCTTCAAAGAAACCAAAAATATCTTTGTGATTTTAACTTTATATCTCCTGGATTTTGCATGTCAGAGGGTTAGTAATCTACTCTAGAAGAAATATAATTAATAAGTAACATTTCATACAAAAAAGTTTTTTCTCATCATCCTAACAATGTTACCGAGTCACTTAATAAATAGAGTAAAGGAGCCGGTAATCGGCCAGCTCCAGTTTTCGGCCGATTGGTTGGATGCAAGGTAAAATCCCTCTAAAATACATCGCATAATAGCATAACACATATCCCACACATACCATACCATGCCAGTGTCACTGAAGAACCAAATTTGCAATGAAAGATATATCCTAAAATATCACATTTTAGCGATGTAATCGGCGGTCCCGCTACCCGAATCTGAAAAATCGAGTATCTTACGCGTGTCTGTAAGAAATATGGGTACCATAAAATGAGCTTTATTTAAAGTATTTTTCAGATTTAGAGCCCGACTTTGTGCTAGTCGCAAGCTCAAAAGTTTCTCATCACATGTATTAAGTCAATGCAGCCGCACATCGCAACGCACACACGATATCTCTGTCTAATTCAGATTCCAATATCCGATCACCGCAGTACTAGTTTTCGGCCTGGCGAGCTCCGGGGAGCTCCGGCGTGGGATATCTGCTCCGCCCGCTAGTGCTATAGATCAGCGCGGAAACGCACAGCACGTGCGCGCGCTTCCTATTGACTTTGTACACGCGGCCGAAAACTGGTACGCTATGCCGAAAACTGACTCCGAAACAGTGAAAATTGAAATGAATATTGTCATGGCAATTCGTGATTTTTTTCTGGGATTCTTGTTTTGTTTAAATAATAATAATATTTGCTTCATGATTTGAACAAAAAATGATAATAAATAGGAAGTAAAGGGTCCAAAAAATAGGATTTTGTCTTAAGTGGCCGAAAACCGGCTCCTTTATAGGGGAATGAATGAAAGGGAACAAAAATAAAAAATGACAAGTGCACGTCATATGACGGGCACACACTCTCACTCAATTCTCAGGCCCGAATTCACAAAGGAGGGTTAACTTAATAAACTTTAAAACCTCATTTACATAACCCATGGCCATGATGGTTTCATGATGGACTCTGAGCTCTGTCTCACACATTGCACACCCGGGACCCCGCCGCGCCGATTCGATTTGTAAACATGGGAGATCTCTGTGACAGCGTACGGTATGCTGCACACAGCACAGGAGCGGACGGGATATTTCCTTGTTGACGCTGACGCAATTCGCAACCGACAAAGTTAGACTAATAATTATGAATCGCCAATAAAACGAGTACCTGGTAGATCTCTGCCGAAATAAACATCTTACCATCTTCAGCTATCTAATCGCTTCTTTTTAATGCAGGTTAGGGCCACAGTTGCAATGTTATGACGCCTGATCTGACAGCACCGGTAACGTCTTTACTTTTGTTATTATTATTGTGAAATTTTCTAAAAACGAATGAAATACCGTGGCTTTGATGAGCGGATAAAAAATGAAAAGAAATATAAGGAAACGCTTAGAACAAGCGGCAGCTCAGTCATATGGTTGCACGTGCACAGCACTGTAGCTGTACTAGTCTGTAAAGTTGTATAGCTGAGCTTGAGCTGAGCTGACTGAATAAAGAACTGGATATGTAAGTGTTACTGCTGAATATGTGAACCCTATCAGATGAAGTAAGACTAAACTAAACTAAAGCTGCGCTAACTGTACAGTTTCATGATTGGAAATAATCTCAACCATCACGAATCATGATAACTTTAAATTATAATTAATATTGACTGTGTCAGCTCAACTGTGATGTGTCTGAGTCACTCAGTTAAGTAGGGACTTTTAGATTTACACAACCAGAACGTGTACCGCCATGTGTGACATCCTTTTAAGGTAATGTGACGTACACATCCTTTTAATTAAGCCACTGCCGCGCACGGCCCAGTGCCTTAACACAATGTCACACGCGGCAGTCCACGCTCTCGCGCGTTGTGTAAATCTAAAAGTCCCTTAGACTGCGACCCTTGTGAGTGACATGAGTGATCGTGCCTATAAATACTGGTAATATATGACTGAGCAGTGTGGCTTGTCACATGATCATCGAAGATTAAATTTTGCATGTGGTAATGTCAGTTGGTAGAGCAGTGCATGGTCTCGTAATCCGGCGACCCAGGTACCAAGTCGATACGTGTATGCGCTAGTGTCCTTTGGTAAGTCAAAAATCCTCATGATTACCAGGTCACTCGGAGAGGACCTAAATTAGCTGTCAGTCCTCTGGTCGCTTTCTTAGCAGTCATATACAAGATGTAGACCCTACTGCAGCTGCATTACTTTATTGCATGGCCATGGGCTTGCAGTTTTAACTAGCTTTTATTCATGTGGGTAGTATAAGTCGAAGAGGACTGTTAATTATGGGTTTGAAAAGGGACAGAAAATAATGAGAAAGTGAGGAAGTATTCTGTTGGATTCATTTATGGTAATGGAGGTAACCCGGTCAGACAAAAACAAAGTGAACTATAAAATAAATAATTTTAAGGACAATAGATTATAAAGGTCGATCACCGATCCAAAAAGTTTGATCTTCTTTGTCATTTAGTTCCCAATTGTTTTGCCTGTAGTGGTAATGCGGTATCAACTATTGACTATAGTGCTGGCTGCGGGTACTCCTGTTTTTTAGGATCCTTTGAAATGTTAAAATGTGTTTATTCTTTTTTATTTGTAGATTAGAACTCAAAATGTGTGAAGCTGGCAGCATGCTTGGTCGAATTGCAACACAATGCAAGATTGATACTGGACTCTATGCAGACTCAGTAGAGTGGTGTCCTACCCCAACTCTACAGGACTATGTAGTCTGTGGGACGTATCAACTTCAAGAAGATGAAGGCACAGGCAATGGTCAAGCTCAGGTATGCAAGGTATTTATGGTTCAAATTCTGAAATAAATATCTCATGATTGTTTTCTTACGTTACTATAATGCCAAATCATGAGTCAAAAGGAGAAAACATAATACAAAGCATCAAACTTGTTGTAATTGATAACCTACTTTCATGTCTGCTTATAAACTAAAAACAAAATTATGGTCTATGTCTTATATTTGAGTTAATTTTAAAAGCTAAATGAGCCATAAATCAAAACCTTAAAATGTGGCACCTTCTCTCTCTCTCTCTCTCTCTCTCTCTCTTGTTTAATCTCTCCTCTCCTTTTTTCTTCTCTCCCGGTTCTAAACCTCCCTCCAATATCTCACTTCTCCCTATTCCTTTTTCTTAAATTTTATCTCAATCTCCATCTCTCCCCTCCTGTACTTCTGTCCATATCTTCTGATTTCCCTTTTATTCTCTTTCTCATTCTTTCTCTGCTTACCCCCACCCCTTCCCCACTCTCTCGATCTCTACTAATAGGATTCTGAAGATGAAGCGACAGATAAAAGAAAGAGTACCAGGAAGGGGCAGCTCCAACTCTACAAGCTTCAAGTGGAAGAAACGTTATCATCAGATGTGAATGGGACCCTTGAAGAAGTTCAAAAGATTGATATGCCTGGAATTTTAGATATCAAATGGTGAGAATGGGGTACAAATACCATGTTCCATATTGGGGTTCGAACCCCAGCCGCGTCATACCAAAAGACATTAAAAGATGGGAGTTGTTGCTACCTTGTTTGGCGTTCAACAATAAGGGATAGAGCAACGTCGATCTGGCGCTGCTCAGTGGCTGCCGGGCTCACGATCAATTGGGCAAAATGAATTTCCGTTTCGGTTTAATAAAATTTGGAGTGGACTATTAGGCTATTATTATTATTATTATTATTATTAAATGAGCACTGAAATAATGTCTGGACAAAAATTGTAAACAAACATCCACCCCCCCCCCCAAAAAAAAAAAGATAATAATAATAATAATTAAATTAAAAGAAAGGAAAAAAGAGAGGAGGGGGGAGAGATAAAGGGGGGGGGGGGTAAAGGTAATTTGAAAGGTGTGTGTGTTTTGTTATGATGACAGAATTATTTCGGAAGGCATTGCCTACATAAAGCAGGATTCACTTATTTTGTATACAAAAACGTAAGAAAATTGCTGTATAGCAATATTTTGAAGGATTTCTATGTCAAAGTATTTGATATATATTATGTTTGTACACTTTATTTTTATTCTTTGTAAGTTTGTAAAATGTGAGCAAAACTAATTTTCAATATTGGACAATAAATTGAAATAAAATGAAATGAAAATGAAATTGAAATGATAAACTCAGTTGTAAACTTAAATGCCTACAGTAGCTACATATTGTCAGAGAGTAGATATCAAACCAAATCTATGTCACAGGTAGCAACAGTTCATCCAACAATAGAATGATAATTCACTTTAAACTGCATGATTCCAAAGGATGAAAAGGTTCATAAGGTCTTAGGATGTGGCTGTACTCAAGTTTGATTGGCAGTCATAAGCTTGCAATAATTGTATTATTTGTTGATTGTTTCTTGTAGGAATCAACATTTGACTGATGGCAAAACACATCTTGGACTAGTTGATGCAGAAGGGGATCTACAACTCTTCACACTAAATAAAACAGAGGTAACTAAAATCAAGTTGGTATGTTAATTACCCCCCCCCACCCCCCCCCCCCCCCCCCAAAAAGGCTTAACTGCACTGCAGAATAGAATACCTCGCTAAGCATCAGTACAATGTACTGGAGTTAGGGGCAGAATTGGAGTCTCAGTTAAGATAGGGTCAGGATGAGTTTTTTAAGCTGGCTTAACCTCGAAATAACTTGCATCCACAAGGGCATTAAATTTGAGTGGAGTCCCTCCCCCCCCCCCCCCCCCACCCACACCCCTTCCGCTGCTTGTAGTTATTTCGCTAACCATAGGATTGCTTGCGGTTTGTAACTTTGAGTTTCATAACCACAAGTGTGTCTGCACTGTCTGTAACTATAAGAGATAAACCTCAGAGTTGAAAACCATGACCTAAACCAAGGAGTTACTACATGCCTAAACTGTTAGTTTACAGATTGTCTTGTGAAAGTGACTGATGATTTTCATTTTGTATATATCTTGTGCTCTTGTGCAATATGGCAGGTAGATAGTCAGCTGATCCCTTCTTCAAAAACAAACCTTGGACAAGATTGCCTTGGTCTGAGTCTTGACTGGTCAACTGGAAAATATGCTTGGTAACTACTTTCTAATATTTAAACTTCTTGTTTGTGTTTTTGTTTTGTATACTTTATTTTGTTGTGGAGAAATGATTTAGTTGTATTAACTAATTGAATCACTAAAATGTATAACATCTGTATGATTGATAATATTATGGAAGGTGACATGCAGCACAAGCCTTTTTCTAGTGGTTCAATGAAATTCATGTTTCTTTTACCACTATTATTTTGGGGTGGATATCTAATTTCTTTTGAGAGGTGTGTCACAATCAAATCATATGACCTTTGTTTTATAGACTTGCAATTGATATTAAACCAATTAATGCTTACAAATCCGGCTTCTACAATTAATATGTTTCAGTCATTATTGTTATTTACAATGTAAAGGACATGGTGCGAGTAATCACCTCTAATTATCTTTTGACATTCCAGCAACCAACCTAGTATTATCTGCAGTGATTCAAAGGGGAGGTTGTCACTATGCACAGCACAAGAGGGCGCTTCATCGTTCGTAGTCCAACAGCAGTGGTTGGCACATGGCTTTGAAGCGTGGATCACGGCATTCAACTACTGGTCTCCATCCGTTGTTTACTCGGGTAATAATCCTAATAACAACTAGGTATACATTTATATTTATATTGCAAATTTGTATTTACATTTACGGTTATATTGCACACATATTCATCCCAGGGGATGCTCAAAGCACCTAAAAAGAAGTATTATTACCCTGGCCTTAGCCCAGCTGCTCTAAGGTACTCCACTAAGCATTCAAGGAATTCCTACCAGGTACCCATTTTACTTCACCTTGGTGGGTGGAGAGCGGCAATTGTAGTCTCCTAGTTACTAAGTAGAAGATTCATCATAATGGTGTTTGCATTTCTGATGCAAGGAAATAAAAGAGAGAAAGAAAGAAAAGAAATGAATTTGGAGAAGTTTTATATGAATTCTCTCAAACTGCTCTGCAAATACAAGTAGATAGTGTATGTAATTTTTTTATGTCCAGTAGTGCATACAAATGAGTCATGAGTCCCTTACTTTTTGGTTTCTAGCTCTCTATTTTTATCTCTGTCTCTGTTTTCCCCCTCCCAATCCTTCCATTTATCTCATTATTTTTTATTCCTATCTGTCTGTCTATTTGCTCTCTCCCAGTATATGTTTACTTATCCATCAATCATCTCTTGTATCATGGTTTTATGAATTTGTAATGTATTTTTATTATTTTCTTTATAGGAGGTGATGACTGTAAGTTTAAAGGATGGGACACACGGACAGATTGCCAACAGCCATTGTTTACAAGCAAAAGGTAATAACTTCTACATAAACAATTGGTACATTGCTCATAGCAATGCATTGATATAGGCCTGTACTATTGTTGGTTTCATATGTAATCTAACACTACTTTGAAGGTATTTTTTTAGAGCAGCAGTCACATTTACTATTGACCTGTGTGGTGTTTGATACAATTATTTAAACACCACACGCACCCAACCCAATCACACAAATCACATGCCAAAAAACCCCAAACAATTGTAAATTAAGTTTATATTACCATATATATAGTTCATGAAATGTCAATACTCAGTGCTGGCTTTGAAAGATATTTTGGTTTTCTTGTTACATAATTTGGGATAGCTTTTAACTCATATCCTGCCATGAGACTGCTAGCGCGCTATTGAAAGTACCATCGCGTGCATCAGATTATCGGCTTTCGATTACGCGTCTTTGTCTAACACAGTCGGATTGGATTTTCTCGAGTAATTTAGCGATTTGTTTTGGATATCATATATCATGATTATGCCTCCCCATCGCAATAAACGGGTTGGTTTTGACAACTCACTGATAGTGCTTATTTACCTCAGCAAAATTACAAATTCATGATATGATATTGGTATCAATGGAAAGAGGGTGAAATTTCCTACAACTTTCATGTACAATGTTTGTTTATTCAACATACAAATGAGAAGTTATAGTGGATCAAACATAGTAAAGATCTAAAAAAAACATGCACTTGAACCAACCCTAAAATTAATTTGGCATACAAGGGATTTGTGGCTGGCACAATAGGGATTAGCATTGTGGCACTGGGTGCATTGTATGGGTGGCAGCTTAAGAGTTAAATACAGTCACACCTGTTCTAGCAATCACCTGTATAGTAAGACCACAATTTGTATTTCCTCTGAAATATGCTTCTCATTGAAACAAATAAAGGAAACCTATGTGTAACGACCACCTGCCTGTAAAGATACCTTTTTGTGTCTTTTATGGATGGTTTTTCTATACAGGTTGCACTGTATTACATATATTTTTGATATTCAAATTGATCTCTCGTTTCATTTCTCTCCTTTTTCTTTAATGGAATCTTGTTCTACACCAGGCACATGATGGGAATTTGTAGTCTTCACTCAAATCCTTTCAAAGAGTTTTGCTTAGCTTCTGGAAGGTGAGTTATAAATTTTAGTGTCATGGTAAAGGGTTCTAAAGCTACCATAGCCCACCCCCATATATTCCTATTATGTAGAGGTGTTGTGGTTGAGTGGATACGTTGCCAGACTGTCGATCACATTAAGGTCCGCGTTTCGAGTCCCGCCACGGCACTAATGTTCTTTGGCAAGACATTGATCTACATTTGCCACACTCAACCCAGGTGATGTAAATGGGTACCTGGCAGGAAGTAATTCCTTGAAGTGCTAAAGCGCGGTAATGGCAGCCGGGCTAAAGCCAGAGTCACGGTAATAATCTCCATCTGCACCTCAGAATAGTTTACTAGATCAATAGCGCATTACAAATGCTGTAGTATTATTATCATTAAATCCTTTGTTTATCCTTTTGATAGGAATCCTCTCACATGGCCCTGTTTCTTCCTTTTTTCCAATCCACAGCTACGATGAGAATGTTTTCTTGTGGGACACACGCAGCATGAGATGCCCCACCTCAGAGCTGTCCGTTGGGGGCGGGGTCTGGAGGTTGAAGTGGTGTCCCCTGGACGGGAGCCTTCTGCTAGCAGCCTGTATGCACAATGGCTTCCACATTATTGACTGCAATGAAGCAAATACAGGTATGTCTAGGCTGTGTAAATATATCTTGGAGTGAACCAATATAGATCATACAGGTAATTGAGAAATTCGCTCAACGTACGCAGCATGCAGGGTTGGCCGGGATGATACATTCCCAGCAGTGGTCAAGCGAAAGCACAGGCGCACTGTTTTCTCAACAAAAATTTTACGGGCATAGACAATACTACTACTACTTAAAGCCCCTCTTCACAGTTTGGTCAGGAGGGATTAGACCTCCCTGCAAGGTCACTGGCAGATGGTTATCTCATCAAATCAGCTCTCAATTAACATAAGAAAAGGGCATAATTAATGGGGTATCAACGGGTATCGCATAGGCTAGGTTGGCTGTATAGAGAGCGCAAGTAGCTGTAAGTAGTGCAGTGGCGCTTTAACAGACCGGTGTAAATAGTCAACAACATTAACAATAACTTGAGGATATGTTTTGCGAAATGTATACCAGTATCAGGGTGGTCCAACTGTAGAATTGCAAAAGGAGTATGAACTGACTGATGTGTGTGATTGTGAAGTGCAAAGTTCCTTGCTGTCAGGGCCCAGGAAGGTGTTCGGATGAGCTATGGGATTGTAGATGCTCTTTCATGCAATCTGAACCACCTTTTAAAGCCCCACTGCACTATTTATAGCTACTTCCGCCCTCTATATAGCAAACAATGCCTAATAGGTGACCATTGGTCGCCCATGGTCAACTTTTTCTTATGTTAATTGAGAGCTGATTTGATGAGATAACCACCTATCTGTGACCAAGTAGGGAGGTCTAATCCCTGCTGGCCAAACTAGTGCAGATAGGCTTTAAAGCAATTTTAAAGAAGCTTGGGACTGTGTTTGTTTTTCTTCAATTTTATAACTTGTTGGTGTGCAAGTTTTAAACCCATAGGTGATTCTTACAGCTGTACAATGAAAATTAAAACCTGTCACTGACACATGATAAAACCTCTTGTAGACCATCCTGTTGTAGTCCATTCTGTGATACCACTTTGCAAAGTAATGAACGAGAAAATAAAATTGCTTTCCATTATCCTTAGCCGAGCTGCCCTGATAAGGCACTCTAGCATTCAAGGAATTGTTTCTAACCAGGGTACTCATTACATAACCTGAATGGAGAGGGGCAAATATATATTAATGTCTTGCCAAAGGACGCTAGTGTTGCGGCGGGACTTGACCTGTGAACCATGTGATCCACACTCTGGTGACATATCCACCAGGCCATGACGCTAAAATGTTGATTAATGTTAATACATCATTGAGTTTATGAACTCCGTTTTTTATGGCTGTTGTTGTTTCATTTCTTCATCGTAATGCAGGGAATGGATCCATGTCGGTTATTGCTTCTTACATGGATCATGGATCACTTGCATATGGAGCAGACTGGTGCAGGACCACACTTCAGGCTGTTTCTCAACCTTGCGACACACTACCCACTCACACTATAGGATCACCAGTCCACTTAGACTGTATACCCAGTACAACTCCTTTAACACCAGGTTCAGAACTCTCTCAGAATGAAAGCGCACCACCCCTTTTAGAGAAGGGGCTACCAGTCTCAAATACATCATCTTCTGCCAAGGACTCCATACTTCCTAGTGATCGTCTTGATAGTGGAGCCCATGAGAAAGGATCACCACTCAAAAATGAAAGTATGGGATCTTATGATTGTCATGGAAATTCTGCTCAGGATCAGACCTCGAAATCAGAACAGTTAGAACTTGATGTGAAATTATCAAAAGTGACTCAGGATTTATCCCTAGCTGAAAATATTGACCAATCAAGGCCTATGAAAGGAACAGAGAAAGCAGAATCATGTAACAGACCAGAAGAATCAAGCTATAATACAAATAAATTAATTGGTACATGTTCATTTTATGATCACCATTTTCATCTGTGGACTTGGAATCAAATGGAAACATTATAAAGTTTTGCTACATTCTTATTGTTTATTATATGACAGTTACATACATTTCTTGATTCCTTTTTGTTTTTTATTCTATTATCTTTTTGTCTTCTTTTTGAGTCTTTGCGAAGAATTTGTTGGCCTTCTCTCTTTAAGTACATTTTTTCTCATTCAGATATCTGTCTTGTGTCATCCATGTCAAACTCCCCGCACACTATAAGATCTGATTGTGATCCAAATTTTGACAAATTTGTAATAGCATATAAACATTTCAAGTTATAAAGCTTAATGATTGAGGACCTGAAAAGTGATGAATGAAATCTTAAGTTTAGTGGATTCCAAGTGAGTCCTGGAAAAAGGAACAGCTAAATTGGCTCAGAATCATTGTGACATCAGACTAGTAGTTTGATTGTCTAATATTTGAAGTCTACTTAGCTTCTATTTTATCACTTAAATTTCAGTTGTTAGTATTCCCATTACTCAGAACCTAAATAAAAAAAATGTTTGAGTAGATTTCCATATCCAATACAATTGCTATTTCAAGAAGCGGTGGACTTAACTCGTGTAGATGACTTTTTTTTTTTGTAATCCAAGTTTGGAGAACACTAGAATTTGTGGTTCAGTACAAGAGAAATCAATTGTATGTCCTTGACTTTGCATGATATATCCTGGTTATATTTACCAATTGATCTTATTGAATATTACTGGTTAGACCTCCGACGCCCCCCCCCCCCCCCCCCCCTCCCTGTAAATGCTTGAAAAATATGATTTTCAGTTTGTCACACAGAGTGATAGAATATTACCACCAGCTTCAGGAGAAACGTGCCATAAGGAAAGGTCATCATCATAAATCCCCCTTTTAATACCTGAACCCTCTCTGAAACTTGATTAATTCCCAGGTGGGGCAACGATTTTAGCTGCATGTGTGATAATTCATTGGTAATGCCAAGCAAAAGTGAAATATCATGCATGTGGACTGCTAAAAGTATTTCGTTAAATCATCTGTCTGCCTGTATTTTGTAAATTTTGCTTTTATGTTCTTATCTTTGCTGCAAAAAATGATAGCAATTACATTGATCATTTGTTACCCTAATCATGTTTTCAAAATATATCCATATTAAATCTCTCAATGGAAATTTCAATTTTAGTCTCTTGCCTCCCTGCTGTGTTACATTTTTAGTGTGAATATTGATACCTATTTGATAGCTTTGATTAGTTGGTTTGGCACATGCAGCCCTCCCCCCCCCCCCCCCCCCCCCACAAGAACAAAAATGAAATGGCAATGGCAAGAAATAAAATGTGATTGTACTTGGAAGTGTGAAGAAAAATATTCTCTCTTCCTCAATCGCTTTTCCTCTCACTTCATTTTTCTTGTTTGGTAAATGGGTGCAAAGAGAATCTCCTGTTCAAACATTTTTACATTATGATTGATCGAGATAAAAGATCAACTTTTAAATTGAGTGTTGCATTCCCTTGTTGGAATCTCTCATCCGAAAACTGCCATTCCAGCGTCTAGTGCGTGAGATTGCACAGGACTTCAAGACAAGACAGAGTGTGGAAAATATTTAGCTGTGAAATTGACATTAAAGTAGATATTCATTGAATTTAAAAACTAACTTCATTTTCATTATTGCAAAGTTGAAACTTTGATTCGACAAGGTTATCAAAATTCAATGCTTGGAAACATTCAAAGTAATGATTATTATAAATTTCAAAACGCTTAAATACAACCCCGGCATAGCACCTGAAGAGCTCTCCGAACGCTGCTGGGATGCGTGAGATCACAGTATGGACATGACTTGCACAAGCAGACGATTTCCCATGACATCTCACACATTTTCAGTGCCTGCGTTTTCATCGTCTCTTGAGTTCTTTTTCTTACTTCACTACCGTCAGGCTAAATGTATAATCTATTGCCTCGCTCTAAACCCCGCACATGGTTTTATTTTGATGAAAAATGCAGTGATACAAAAATAAAGGAATCTGTCGCTTGTAAACAAAATAAGATGCCACTGTATATTCAGCTGCACACACCGGGGTATGTTCGGCGTTTCAAGAGGGAACAAATGTCGTCCTTAATATCATTCCGGGGGTTTATCAATTTGAAAGTCTGGTTTCTTCGATTGTTAATTAACCCCTATCCTGTGTATTTACAAGCAAAAGATTTTAGTTATCAGAATCGGGTCATATCCCCTTTTGAATGGTTTGACATGCCATTACTTTTATATACACTAAACTTGTTATAATTTGAGAAATAATAGCTTTGCAATTACGTTCATTCTCTATGGGATGTCGTCTGCTTGGGCAGTGTTGGTCCATATAGTGACGTCATTAAAACATCGTTATTTTTCAGGCAAATCTCTCGTATATCCAAGCTGCTGTGGAGGTGGTTGTATTTTTTTAAATCACCCGGTATGTAGTTGACCTAAAACTTGTCCGATGGCCAGTTTCTAGTGAAACATTAGTTGATGTATTTCTGATTTTCTTTGAATTTCACCTTTAAGAAAGTTGAATTTTGAAATGCCAAAATGAGTGCACTGCCCGGGAATCGAACCCGGGTCGCAAGAATGGGAATCTTGCATGATACCACTACACCAGCAGTGCTTATGACGTATTTGGAGGATTTTTAAGACTCTATCTATGGTATTTAAAAATGCATTCAGTCTCTAGACATTATTTGTAAAATTAATTTTGTATGAAATAAAAGCATAGTGAAAAATTCATTCAATTCTATTCATCAAATATATAAAATATAATTTTAAAAACCCAACAGATAAAAAACAATGCAAAAAATTACCCTAAAAGTAAATAGAAATTGATAATTTTTGTTTATCTTCCTGGAATAAGAATAATATTTATTATTCAATGAGATCGATTACCTAGCAGCTATCGCCTGAAATAGTAAATTTGTTTTGAAACGCGATGCCGAACGTCTTCACAATTTTTCCATTAAAACATGTATAAATTGACTCAAGGCCCAAGCAAGTTCAATGTTTCGAAGAGAAGGGGTAAGTTTACCAGATTTTCAACATTTAAATTCAAACTTTTTTTCTTTTCTAGAGTATTTAAGTGCGATATCTTCACGAATAATTGCGTCATCCAATTGCGCGACGATTAACGCGTGTTACATGAAGCTCAGCGGTCCTCGAATGTGATGCCGCCCCGAAGTTCAGGGCTACGTTTTGGTAGATAGGTCTATACTGGGGTGTCGCGTACGTGTGATTATGAGTGAGACCTAGGCTAATATTACAGTTAAAATGTTGGGGTAGATTCTAGTAGAGTCTATATTCTGATCATAAACACTTTCTTATAATTGAGATTATGTTGACCTCTAGTCTAGATTGAATGAGGTTATCAGAACGCAAGGACAGGTTGTGACAAATGAATGTGATGCAACAGTCACCTGGTCGCATGATCATGATTTGCCATGTTAAAAAAAAAAGAATAGGCTTAGGCTTAGCCAGGGTCTAGGCCTGAGGCGTGTAGCCAGGGGGGGGGGGCGTTAGGGGCCGGGGAACTAAATTCAGACAAGTATTAAGAGTTGAGAACGGTACAACGAATCGTCTTCTTACTCTAATAATTAAATGGAACGTCAAATGATCAAATCTTCCGCAAGTGCGGGAGGGGAAAAATTGAATTCAGACAAGGATTAAGAAGAGTCGAGAACGGTACAACGAATCGTCTTCTTTCTCTAATAAACATCAAAACTTCCGCGCTTTGCACAGGAGAAAGGAAACTCCCCCTCCCTGCCCTGCACGCTCTGTAATTGCATCGCACGCTTTGCGTGCTCACTACCACCCCCTAAAATTAAATCCTAGCTACGCGCTTGCGTAGGCCTATTCATAATCATGTTGGATAAACAGTTCAACTTAAATAACATGAACAAAATCAACTGCTACAAAAGTGTAGTGTTGTGTTGGTACTCGTGACTTCAGCTCCTCTATGAGTCTGACTAGTACCTTTGAAATGGTGTCAATTAAACTGCCTTTGCTTTTTCTGAGACACTCCATATGAATTATGATGCTTTTCAACTTTTCATAAAACTGATTTTATATAATATTAGTAAATTTTTGATAATTAATTGTACTAGTATTTGATGTCTTAGCTTCAGTATTTAATATAGCATTTGTGTATTTTGATGCTGTGAATTTTCACTCCTTTTCTATAAGAAACCATGCAATATCTTTATTTAATTCATTTACAAAAGTTACCTATGTTATTAATATTATAGATAGTGAATAAGTGATGATAACATTGTGCCACATGCATTTTTTCTTTCATCAAAATTCTTTTGTAGACATAACACAAATTTTGCATCATTATGATAACTGTTGGGAACATTCTGTAACAGTGTACCTATTTATTATGGACAACTATCATGAGTACCCTATTTGTAATGCTTATGATTATGAAATATACTTAACATGACTGAGATGATTGAAAATTTGAAATAATGTATGCATGAATCTGTATTTAATTTTTTTTTTTTTTTTTTGTAATATAAAATTCTCATTCAATCTTTTAGTTCTTACCGGGTAAATGGAAAATTAGTAATTTGTTACTTTTTTCTCATTCAAATCACAGGATTACAGCAACCAGTAGATGAAGGAGAAAATGGCCGTAACATGATCAAGTAAGTAAATGCCTAGCTTCTAGACATTTACATGTACATGTACATACGTGAATCTAAACAGAACATCTATTCAGCTATGTTTACAAGCTTACTATTTGGTTACACATATATTCTATCTCCCCCCCCCCCCCCCCTCTCTCTCTCTCCCTCTCTCTTGTTGCCTGTAAAATGACTGGTTCATTTGCAAACAAACTAGGTTCTCCACAATTCATTTTGACTTTTTATGTTTTGCAGTTATTGTAAATGAAGTTATGTCCAGCACGATTTTTTTCCTTGATTTTTGTTATTTCTATTAACATGAATGCCTCTACCGGTACTTTATGCTAATGTACCAGTACCTTTTTTCAAATGTACAAAGTACATCCTGAAGTTTTACTGTGCAATGAAATTCTCAAAGTGGCCAGGTGTTGCACTTCAGTTTTACAACTACACTGTAAGCCACTTCAATTCCATGGAGTTTGTGTTTGGACTCTTCACACACGCACAAATGATTTGAAACACGTGGTTGCATGTAATGAACATGTGTGTGTACATGTACATGTGCAATTTGTCACGTGTTGGTAATGCAGCCACCTGTCTGTTAGTTACCCGTACAAGGGCAGCAGTGGGGTAAAAGGATGTGGTCCATTATTGTATTCCCTCGGGAGGGAGCTGGTAAAGCATACCGATCTTAATCATTGTAAACTGCTTAAAACAACTACATGAACATCCTTTGTTCTCCTCTATTCTGCAGTCTTTCACATTTTCACATTATTTTGTTTCTCTGTTATCCTTAGAATGTACCGATCACTGCAATGTATCTCTTCGTAGAATTTATTTTCAAACTTTCAAAGCTCATATTTTGAATGTAGTATTATAGCATTATGGAATGCAAAACATATTTTGGTGATTTGTACACTTGAAATTTGATTGGAATGAAATATGTTAAATTAGTCTAAAATTAGTCTGATATTGTTGTACTTGCCTCAAAGACAAGCATTCCACATTTTGTGGTTTGGCTCATTAACTTTTTATTCAGAGCCCTAAAAATATGCCAGGGACCTGTTTCATAAAACTATATTTAAATAACAAGTTACAATTACTGTAATATAAGCTGCTGAAATCATGGCATCTGATTGGCTGAGGGAAAAATTGTCATTTAAATTTAGCATAATTTGTTATTGAAAACAAGTTTTATGAAACAGGCCCCTGATGCATGAAAAGAAAGGGCAAACATTTCAGCACATATTGTGTCCATTTTTGTTTTATTACCACATTGCAGTTGATATCAGAAATAGTGAAAAGGATAGTCTGTCTAAAATCCTTTAATTTGGGAACACATTAAAAACAAAGTTCAAAATCATTCTTTTTGATCAAAATTGGGAAACTTTTTAATGACAACAGTATCCATTTATCTTTGTTATTGTTCGTACATGTATTTATAGAATTTTATTCTTGTGGTTGTTTCATGTCTACGGTAAAATGTGTGTGATTGTCATTTCTAGCCCACAGACTTCACCTAGACCTTCCTTTAGTAGTGCTGTTATATCAGGCCGTAAAAAGGATCACCACTCAAAACTACCAGGGCTTTCTGTCGACCACTTTGGACGAGACCACTATGAACTAGTCAAGATGTTGAATACAGGTTGGTAAAACACTTGGTATGAATTATCTGTCACCTTGTCTCAATAAAAACATATAGGTTTCAGATTTATCATTAAACTTTTGTTGCTATCTTTATCATAATGATTGTTATAAAAAGCCTTCAGGTAATCTTTTTTATGATAAATATTGTGTGCATGTGTGATTGACATTGTAAAACAATTTTTTTCACAGGCTGCTTGTTAAAGTATGATTTTGAAATGTAACATGGAGAAAGCATTCTAGAGATAATGTTTGGATAAGTAGTTACAGTACATGTTAATGTGTATGTGTGATTTAGATCATGTACATATTGAATACTGTTAATAAAATGGATTTTTTTTTTAAAGCATTGTGATTGTGATAAATCATTTTCTTCTCTTCTATTATAGATTTTACACATGTATTTAACTTGGCAAAAATTGTTTAATCTCAACATGTGATTGGTTTTTTCAACCATTATTATCTTTAAAGCTGAGGGAGACCATGTTAGTACATCTAGATAATGTTCAGTATAAACCCTTTGAGTATAACCTTGATTATATAGCCCTTTGAGTTTGAACTGAAAGATATGAAGAGGTTTGTAGTTGTAAAGTTCCGTACTTGTTGAACTTAATATTGATTCCAAAATACCCAAGTGGCATTTATTTACATACAATTGAGTGTTATCTTATTATAGTTTAAAGTTATTTGTGTACATTATTTGTGTACAATGTACAAGGACATCCGTTCTCCTTTCTTTGCAGACAGTATATTATGGGTTTATTCATTTATGGTCTGCAAACATACATTTCATGACATGTGCGAAAATTACAAACATACGGTACACATGAAAGATGAACCTTGCACATAAACTAATCCTTTTTTATTTGGCTACCGGAATACGTTTTAATTTTGTTTTTTTCCCTTTATGTCTGTCTCTATGTCCATCTCTCTCTCTCTCTCTCTCTCTTTCTTTCTACATTTTTTTTTTTTTACCACGTCTCTCTTACAGAATGGGAAATGACACAAAAGGAACTCAATGACTGTAGACAGGGAAGAAAAGGTATTTTTTTATTTTTTTCTATTTGTAAAGTCTTTATAATAATTGATTCCTCTTCTTTCTTTTTTCTTCTTCTTCTTCTTCTCGTTATCATCATCATTATTATCATTATTTACTGCACTAAAAGTATTTTGAGAGGTACATACATTTGATGGATAACTGAGCAGTATGCATCATAAATAAAGAGATAAATGGATGAGATTTATTATGAATAGGGCAAAGCCACTGATAATACAATGTGTTACTAGCATTATCGTGATCATCGTGCCTAAAATCGTGTTTAAGAATAGACAAAACTCAGTCTAACTCCCTTTGTCTAACCTGATTTTCGACAAAAGATTAAATCATTTATTCATATGCTCATATATGACAATCGTACATTGTGTACGATGCATTTGAGGAAATGCGTGCAGCGTTATTAAAATTTACAATGTAACCGACAGTTAAAACTTTATAGATTTATTATAATAAAAGCAATAATAATACTATGATACTTCAACAAGATCAGGAGATTATTGATTTCATTATCATCTTTATTATTATAAACTCTGTCAGAAGTAAATTTTCATATGAATGGGGGGGGGGGTGCCCTTCTTGCCTTTATAGATACCTGTAGAGGTCAAAAATTCAATTACAGGATCTGTAACAATGTAACCGACAGTTAAAACTTTATAGATTTATTATAATAAAAGCAATAATAATACTATGATACTTCAACAAGATCAGGAGATTATTGATTTCATTATCATCTTTATTATTATAAACTCTGTCAGAAGTAAATTTTCATATGAATGGGGGGGGGGGTGCCCTTCTTGCCTTTATAGATACCTGTAGAGGTCAAAAATTCAATTACAGGATCTTGGGTGATCATGCTTTATTGCAGATAAGTCATTTGAAGTCAAACGTTTTATATGTATTCAGATTTTATTTTAGTGTCGTAAAATTGGAAGAGAAGTTCCTAAGAACTTGAATGGGCCAATTAGATTTTATGGATAACATTTTATTTGTTTGTTTGACCTTTGTCTGAATATGACTGAATCGTATGGGCTTACAGTTATGTAAATTTGTATTCTTTCATTTCAGGAACGTGTGTAGAGGAATTTGTAGATAAAGAAGAAAATCCATCTCTTAGATGTAAGTATCAGGGACCGTATTCAATACATTACTTTGATAATTTAGCATTTTCCTTGATCAAGTCTTATTCTGATCAAATCTGGGAAAGACATGTACACTTTGATAAGCCAAATATCAGACAATCTCCTTCCTAATTGCCATTGTGACATCACTTGGCTAATCCAGAATAATGGGCAATAAACATGTCACATAAAATGCGCTCTTACAACTGTATATAATTGTGGCCAGCTTATAATGACTGAGTATGAAAAAAACATTCCTGACAATCAAGGCCTCAAAAGTATTGGCTTACATGTAAGTCAGCTATTAAACTGACTTGGCCGAAATACCAAAGTTGGCAAAGTTTTTTATGTACCAGTAAGCTGAAAACTGTGTACAGTACTCATATTTTTTAGATGAGTATTGAATTGAATACTGGCCCAGGTTGTTAATCTGTATGCTTGAATGCCTACCGTAGATGTAGTATATTCTCATTCCATGTGTGCCAGCAGACCTCTGATTAAGGATAACGTTGAGTTCTGGTTGTGCAATTACATTATGAGATAAACTGTCTGGAAGCAATTGGAAAAGGTTGATTGTGTAGTACTCAAGAATTGGGGTATACTTCAGAATCACCCCCCAAAAAAGTATCTGAAATTCTCATACACTGCGCACAGAATTGGATATATGGGGCTACACCTACAGGTGCCATGATCGGTCCGATTTTTAAAGTCATTTTTGTTACATTATGAATGTGAGAGCATTTGAAGAGCAATTCCTTTTCAGGAGACATTTCTTTTGATATTTTTAAAACTGACAGAGAGATCAAGAAAGATCATACATTTTATTCGCCATTACCAGAACTCAACCTTTTATTAATAAATACCCTATTGTCTTGTGATTGTGTTTTATTTCATGAACCTCATCTACAGTGTCTGTTCCATTGAAAATCCAGCACCACTTGCTTTAGAAATAATCTTACAAGCAACGAGAGGGGAGCACTGCAATTGATAAAACATTGAGCAGAGCACAGTCTACAATTGTAGAATAGTTAATTTCCCACTGAGGATGATCATGTGATAATGAAGTAGTAAACCATGGCGGTTTTTTAAAAACAAATGAATAACAGCTGTGCGCAACCAAGGTTCTGTGTGTGCTCACTGAGCTCGCAGTACTATAACATACAGAACTGTAAAGCATATATATTAAATGTATGTCATTAAAGAAGGAAAAAAAGCCTCTGCATATTGGAACGATGCTTTAGTAAATATTTTGTCATTATAAATGAAAGTCATCTCATCTGTTGAGAGCCAGAAGGTCTTAATACTGTATCTAATGATATAATTTAGCGCCCTTCTTGCTCCCACCAAATGATTTGTTTTAATTTCATTTCATCTTTGATTTCTCTAGATTTCAAGCCCTTTGACTGGGACAGCCTATGCCTCACGAGACTAATGCCTGTCATGGATGGAGAGACATAACGATGACCTTCATCCTCCCGTCCCTGTACTATGTCCATCTCCTAGCACCTTTACGTGAAAGGCAGAAAGGCATTAGAAAAATCTGTACAAAGTCTATTACATTAATGCCTTTCTGCCTCTCAACGGACACTGTATTACGAAGCAAGTACACTGGTGATATACTGATGAATTTAGCCCTTTGAAGCGCATTGGTCAGCCTCAGATTTTACTCCGACTCAGGGTCTAAATGATGCCTTTTTATGAGTGGGATGGGTGTGATGTATGGAGTAGCAATCAGAATTAGAGAGATATATAGAGAGATTCTTATGAAAGTATATATATATTTTTTATAGGAGAGGAGCACATTCTTACTGTATGGAAAAAATATATGATAGATTGAATGGGTGTGGAAAGCAGAATGAGAATGTATTCACTTTGAATATGTAATGCTGGAAATTACTTGTAGTTCCTTCACTTCATCAATGTTCTTGGGGAAAAGAATGATGATTGGGGAATTCATTTTGTCAGCTGTCCGCAAAAAGGCCATTAATAAGAGCTATGTATAGGCAATGGCCTTCTTGCGGACAGCCCAACAATTTGCTCTTTGAGAACTTAGCATCCAAGTCGCTTGCACTTTGCAATTCATTTGGCTTGTTAGAATATTGAGCTTTAGTCTTCAAGGGTGTGTGGTTTGAACAGTTCTTTTACCAACTTTGGGGGGTCTCGGGGGATGAGGAAATTTAGTTTCACTCGCATGTGGGTTTGGTAATTGCTTGGATTTTGGTAATATTGTTAGACTTACTTTACTCTCTCATTATTTGGATGTTTTCTTGTGTACTGTTCGTACCCCTCAGCATGAGTGAAATTTTCCAAAAGCTTTGCATCATCCTGTGTTGAGGTGAATTGCCTGCTTGCTTATAAATAATTAAATATCCACTCCAAGATGTTTGAGCTTCACCTAAAAAGCCTTGGCAATAAGTTATAACTGAAGGATTCTGTAGCTCAGTCTTCATGTTGCTCGCAAATGAGTAGCAGTTAACATTTATGTTGGCTTTTCAATTGTACATGTACTACAATTGCTGGTAGTATACTTGAATGTGAGGACCAGTGATGAAAACACGACTACTTGGGAGTAGAAACTAATGTAATACATGTATAATGTAAATACAAGAATTTAAATAGCTCTATAAAACCGAAAAATCAAGAACTACAGGTATGAAAATAATATTGAGGAATGTGGACTTTGCCCTCTAGGAAATATCTGTTTCTATAGATTTTTTTGTTTAAAGACTAATAAAAAACAAGTTCCTGTTAAAAAATGCATTTTCTTTACATTGGTGGAAATATGCTGAACTTCTGAAATGAGAGAGGGAATCTCATGGCATTCAGAGATGACAATCCTTTTGTATTCAGTCAGGCTTCATCGAATGAATGGAACAAACAAAAAATCCTGTATTCAAATGTAAATGGCGAGTCCCCAGTTCTTCCACTTTTTTGGGGTTAGATGTTACCTTTGTATTCTCCTTCAAGCTGTATTCATAGATTTTTGTTTTGAGGATATGCATAGTGACATGCTCTGCAACAATAGGTTGTCATTCTATCAATGAACGTCAAAAAACACATTTGTATTTCAACATTTGCAAATGTTTCAATAAGTGACAAGGCAGAGAATATTATACACTGTACTTGTATTTTGAGGTGCGAGCTGAACCTAGTGCCAAAATTTGCAAGAAATATATCAAAAAGCGGAAAATTTCTTTTTCTGTGTACTGAATTACTGTAGATGACTTTTAGTGTTTTCATAAGTAATTTTCATGGTGTGCATACAAGTTTTTCATGTTTCTAGAGTGAAGTAGCTACATATTTTACTTTTTGAAAGTTCTTTCAGCCCCCTCCCACCCCCCCCCCATCCGTTGTTGATTGCTGTGTGTCTAGTTCGTATCACTGCTTCATGCATATACAGTTAACAACTAAATTATTCATACTCCTTTAAAGGTAAAGACCAGTTATGGTCATGCGATTGCATTGTGAAAGAAACGTTGTGGAATCGATCAGAAAAGGTTGATCATCTAGCATCTAGCATCTGCAAGATTCTGGAATCATCAAAATGATAAGAAATTTGGCCCATTCTTCGTAAAGTTACAAGCACTATACACAGAAAGATGTATATGGGACTACCCTATATCTCTCACAGACCATGAGAGAAACAAATTTACCAAATATATGAATTAGTAGGCGGTTTCCCGGCAAATTTGTTATCATCATGTATTAGTCAAAACATATTCTTTCACATGATTGGTAATGAGAGCTTCCATTTCATTTTTTGAAATTGGGGCGTTTCCAATACTGGTCTTTACCTTTAAGAAACATTGATCAGGACAAAATCAATTTTTCACAAACTTTAACAAGTACAAATGTTAGGGATATGAATAATCTAATTGTTAACTGTACATGTATGCACTGCAGTAAAAATGTGTGTTCTACATGTAAGATTGTGGGCTGGTAACCTACTGTATTGACCAGTACATACTCTATTCTACATGAAATTATCTACATACTTTCAAGTACTGGATTGAAATAAATATACATATGTAGTTTCTGATTTGAAATGGGGAATAAAGTACAAAAAGAATTCCTAACTGACTACAGTACTTTTGACCTCAACATTGAGATGTTGAACTGACATGATTTTCATAAAGTCATACAGTTTGACTATGCTGTAATATGGAAAAGGTAGCTTTGGTGAACTCTCTTCATGTTTGTGTGATATTGTTTCATAACTGCAACAAACATTACTTACATTAGAAGTGTAATCAGAAAAAAGAAAAAATAGAAGAAAAAAAAAAAAGCAAAGAAAAAAAGAAGAAAAGCAAAAATATAGAAGAAAGGGAAAGACATAGGTGTATTCATATCGAGTAGCACATAGACTAGAATTCATCTTTAAGAGTTATGTGTGTGAAATGGTAACATTATAAAAATGAACTAGTTGGGTTGCCACACTGTGCCACTCCATAACAATAACAGTCATTTGCTTAGAGCCAGAAAGGTGTTGAGTCAGATCCTTTCACACAAGGTCAATGCCCTTCTGGCTCTCAACACTATTTGTACTTGCGTGTGATTGTGACTTGAACTTTTGAGAATATATTTGTGTCTTGTCAAAAAGTGAGCTTTATGTGGTATTCCGGCGTATTGTGTCGTCATATTTTTATTGTTCTGCCTTACTTGAATACCCGTCCCTTATGAAGACAATGTGGGTGCAATTTGAATTCACTTGTGTCAATTTTAATCTATCTTATATATAGAAGAAAGAGTGGAGATTTTACCTTTATATATATATATGAAGGATATAATAAATGAATATAAAACATGAAAGTGAATTACGATGTATATCTTTAGCTTTTTGTGTGACATTTGTAAGTTATCAATGTAAACTAGAAGATGAATAGGGGAGAGAGAGAGGGGGAGAGAGGGAGAAAGAGAGATGGGTGGGGGGGGGGGGTGTTGGTGAGTGAGATAGAGGGAGAGAAAAACATTAACTTAGGACCCAGGGCCTCAAAGTAAGGGTTGCTCCCCCCCCCCCCCTCACCTAGCCAAAAAAAGAAAGAAAGAAAGAAATTCAGAAAGGGCATCCTTTCCAAGCTGCCACTTTCTCTCATTATGATTCCATTTTAACCATATGCCCGTATCATCCTTTTACAAAACGAAGGGAAGACATATATTACTGGAAGCTGTGGTGACAATTCCGTTTGGACTCTGGGACATTTTCTGTCTGATCTTTTTTCTTCCTCGAATACAATCATTATTTTTGAGCTAGAGAATATCCACAAATGGAAGAAAAAATTGAAACATTTTCAGATATTACCTAAGAGAGAAAAAAAGGAAAGGAAGAAGGAAAAAAAGGTCATAATTTTGAAGGTGAAGGGTATCTTTGGAGTTGTGAAGCCTACTTGTGGTGTCCCACTTGGGAGAAGGGGGGGGGGTGTACCCTATTTTTGTCAGTGCATTATCTAGGTGACAGATTCCAGAAACATTCCTCAACAAATGTGGGTGTTCCAAAGCGTATCCCTCCTTCAAAAAATTAATTGATTTATTCTGGTAAACTCTTACAAGCTTATCCAAACAATGTCATAATCATGATATGATGATTTAAAAAAAAAATAACACTACTAAAACTGCTCCTGTTACTGATAATAATAATAATAATAATAATAATGATACTCATAATGATAATAATAATAACAATAATGATACTAATAATACAAAATAATAATACTACTATTGTAACTAATAATACTACTAATAACAAATTATGATAACCATATAAATAATAATAAAATAATGAAGGTTTTGGGGGGGGTTATCCTTTGGCGTTCCATAAATGTAAGAAGAATGCAAATAGAGAAGACAGATAAATTCAGCTAAATTTAGACCCAACCTCACCGACGTTTTGAAAGGTAAATATAAAATTTGAATGATTGAAATTTTTGAAATTTGTTTCAAATAGATTTAATTGCTTATTCCTTGCAGTTATTGATATTTGTCGGTGGTTATATTAAGATTGCCCGAGCATAACACATTTTGTTTCTTAACTGCACTGACTAATTGTAGTCCCATACGTTCTACATAGTGTGTGGTATGACTATGTGGTATGGCTGAAATGTGATTGTGAATATTTGCCCCCCACCCCCCGAAAAACAAATCTGTGTGGTGCCTTTTTACTTGTTAAGAGTCGTGTCCCTTTCAGTATGTCCACTTGGTTACTAAAGCCAGAATTATGACCATAAATCACCAAAGGAAGGAGACGAGTTGGCTCAGTCGTAAGCGTCTGTCGAACCAAAGATCCCGGGTTCGACTCCCACCCAGGCGGATGACTGAAGTCTGCGTTGTGTATTAACGTGCCCCTTCCCTTGTTCATAGACACAGGTTATGTCAAGTGGAGAACACTCCGTCCCTCGGATAGGACGTTAAATGGAGGCCCCGTGTACAGGAGAGTCACCACCCTTGCACGTTAAAAACTAGACCAAAAGCTTCAGTCTCTATACCGTCGGTTGTTCCACTGAGACTACGTCTGGCTCCACTAGACCTCCGGTTATAGAGACAGAACGATCGCCTATGCCAGCCTATGTTGAAGATATCACGGCTAGATTTTAGCCGTTAGGCCCCTCCCACAAACATGAACAAACTTGCCACGGCCGTATTGTTATGCCCCCAAAATCCCCCAAAATGTCATTTTACCTCGTGCATATCCAATTTTACATTAGGCCTAGGCTATAATACATCGGTTCCACTTACTAACTTGATTGAAATAATCCGTTTAATGGTCCCTTTTAAGGAAATTATGGGTCAAAATCGACATCCATGTTGAAAATCTTGCAAGCCGTGTTAAACTCTCGCTGCCGTCAATCTCATCCCTTCTAGTCTACGCCGAAGGCAAAATGATTATGAAGGAAAAACTGTGCGCCATCTACACGTTCGTAATGGCGTTATCACAGTTTTTCCTTCATAATCATTTTTGCCTTCGGCGTAGACTAGAAGGGATGAGATTGACGGCAGCGAGAGTTTAACACGGCTTGCAAGATTTTCAACATGGATGTCGATTTTGACCCATAATTTCCTTAAAAGGGACCATTAAATGGATTATTTCAATCAAGTTAGTAAGTGGAACCGATGTATTATAGCCTAGGCCTAATGTAAAATTGGATATGCACGAGGTAAAATGACATTTTGGGGGATTTTGGGGGCATAACAATACGGCCGTGGCAAGTTTGTTCATGTTTGTGGGAGGGGCCTAACGGCTAAAATCTAGCCGTGATATCTTCAACATAGGCTGGCATAGGCGATCGTTCAGTCTCTATAACCGGAGGTCTAGTGGAGCCAGACGTAGTCTCAGTGGAACAACCGACGGTATAGAGACTGAAGCTTTCGGTCTAGTTAAAAACCCATTGCACTATATTTGTATAAGAGTAGGGGGAAACCCCGGTGTAATGGTCCACCTACACACCCACATCAGGCCGAGTATACAGCATCTGCAAGAATCTTCAGTATTGAAGGAGGCAGATTGTCTTGAAGAAGAAGAAGGAAACGAAACGTTGACATTGTCTCATTGTGTCTGTGATTCTGTCTTTTCTGATTCTTTGTTTTCTGTTACAAAACGAAGGAGGGAAGACATATATTACTGGAAGCTGTAGTGACAATTCAGAAACTTGGGGACATGTTTTGTCTGACCCTTTTTTTCTTTCAATACAGTGTTCTCCGTAACATCCTTTTTCCTTTATTTTCTCATGTTTAATATTTATTTATTTTTCTCCTCATTTCATCTATCTTTTATCTTATTTCAGCTATTTTTCTATCATTTCTTATGTCTTTCTGTGTTTTTTCTCTGGTAGTCTTATCTTAGGAGGGCTTGCAGTTTTTGCAATGGAACAAGAACCAAATTGTGACGTGATGTATTTATGATGCAGATGTCCGTTACATACGTGCATTTGTGCTTTATTTTCACAAATTGTGATTCTGGCCAAAATGCACCCTTTTAAATATTTCAAATCAGCAATCCTCAATCATGATTAAACATATGACTGGAGAAAAAATGCAATCATGCAGTGTGGTTGTAAATTAAAAGTGTTTCAAAACTGTGATCCCAGCTTATGAATTGGTGCATGAATGCAACCTTAGTTTTGACAAGATAGTATCATGAGAGATGAGTAGGCTGTGAGGCTTATCATCGTATACATTTTCCCCTTTTCTCCAGTTAATTCTTTAAATCAGAGTGGTAGAATATGTCGTGGGTACTGCGTAGATACCTTTCCAGTCGGCTGATATGTCCGGCATGCGTTCACCAGACCAGTCACCCAGCCCGGCTCCTGTCCTCCCAGTCTGCAAGCACCCCTAGGGTATGCATCATTGGCAGTGGACCTGCTGGATTCTACACAGCACAGTCACTGCTCAAGGTAAGTATTTTCATTCTGGTACAAAAGGCCATTTTCGTAATGTAACCAAATTTATGTTTATTAAAGTACCTCGATACAAAATATTTAATTCAACTATTACAATTAATGGGCTATTTTCGTAATGTAACCACATTTAATGCATTTAAGTCCTTGTGAAGTGCCTTGATACAAACTATTTCATTCACCTGTTACGAATAATAGTATTTTAATAAGACAGAATCCGAACTGCATACATTAGTTGTTGTCAGGTAGGACAAACATTATGGCTTGCCCCACCTAGCAACATTTATATTTGCAGTTTGCATTCTGACTATTGAAATACTATTATTCTTATCAGGTCAATGAAATAATTTTGTATTGAGGCACTTCACAAGGCTTGTTATTCCTAGTTAATTGGTAATGTATGGGAAACGAAATTGCTGCCATTTTATTTGAATATGCTACATACATGTATAAGCTTTATACTTTGTGATTAATCCCTGTTGAATTCGATATCAATTGCATAAATATCACATAAAGTTCTGAAGTACATGTATGTTAATCATAAATGGTGAAATTTTCCATCTTCTGTCCATCTTTGTATGGTATTATGTGAATGTGAATGTGAGTGGCGGTGTTTATTTTACCTGACTAGTGACTGCTAAGAAAGCATAAATGCTTGAAAGTAAGCAACCGGACGGCTGACGGCTTTAGGCCCTCTCCGAGGGACCTGGTAATGAGGATTAATGTTAAATGCAGTTACACAATATGTTTTGTTTCTTTCCTTGACCTCCCTACAGGGTGACAAGTCATTACATGTAGACATCTACGACCGTCTTCCAGTACCCTTTGGCCTTGTTAGGTATGGTGTGGCACCAGATCATCCAGACGTAAAGGTAACAATTATAAGCTCGCCACATTCAGTATGAAAGCGGGACTGCACTACTTATATTCATTTATACAGCTAACAATGCCTAAGCGGTACTCGTTGGTTCCCCATAATCCCCTTTTTCTTATGTTGACTTTTTCTTATGTTGATTGGAAGCTGATTTGATGAGATAATCTCCTGCCAGTGACCAGGCTGGGAGGTCTAATCCCTCCTGGCCAAACTAGTGCAGATTGGCTTTAAAGGGAAGTTTTTTACTGTAATTGCTCCAAATGAATGTGTGTGTTACTTCATGGTGCTGTCTCAGGGAGATTTAATATTGACCAGAATCAAAATTGAATCCCCCTTTTATCACAAGGTTATGCACCATCCAGTGATTGGGTGGTATGTGATCAATATCAGACTCGGAATGAATAAATAAGTTTTCATAAACTGTTTATAAGATTACAAACTGTAAGGAAAACTTAAACTAATTTCTGGCACTACATTTGATCTTGTTTGAGCCAATTGAATAATCTGTAATGGCCCCTTCTTTTGAAAGCAATAATAATAACAATAGTTGCAATTCATGTAACACCTTTTCCAATAGATACACAGTGCTTTGACTTGTCATACACTGTTAGAGTTAAATATACAAGTTATTAAGCAGTGACAGTGTGAGTTCAATGAATCCAATATGGTTTTAGAATAAATAGGATATATGTCTTCAAACTCAGTTGTTCTACTGATAATTTCAATTGAGGAAGGAGCCTATTCCAGAGTTTGGAGGCAGTAGAGGAGAAACTGTATTTTACCAGCTTTGTTGGTGAGGGGTCGAGTGAAGGTCACTGAAGATGCTAGATGAGTAAGCCATGAAAGAGGATGATGAGTACCAGTATTGGGTCTTCTTTACTATGCATTGCTGTATTTGTATTACATTCACCTCTTATTTTGTACGTTTCACAGAATGTCATCAACCAGTTTACAACACTCGCCACAGCCGGTCGATGCAACTTTATAGGTGGGGTCAGCATAGGCAAAGATATACAGGTCAAGGAACTTTTAGATGCCTACAGTGCTGTTGTATTGGTAAGCTTCCATCATTTATATTTTCACGTGATGTGTATGGAAGTATGTGTCTTGAAATTAATATTTACAGTCTTGTGAACCTGAAATGGTGTATATTTTGCCTTTTTTTGTTGTTATGGTTTAGGATAGACCACCTCAAAATATCTTGTGTTTTTCCCTTTTTTATGATTGAAAAAAATAAATATGAATTATGGAGTAAACTCACATGTTTTTATTTATTATATGTATTGATAGACAACAAAGGTATAATGTAAAGCTACTATTACTTCTGCAATTACAAAATGCTAGATTATTCCTCTGACTGAATAAGGCATTCAAGCATGAAATCAGTTATCCATTTGCTTCACCTGTGTCATTAGTGGCAAATGTAGGTTAATATCCTGCTAAAGGATAAAAGTGTCGGTCACAGGGATTCAAATCATGATTCAGGTGGTCAATAATCTTTTGACTTATCCACTAAACAATAAAATCCTAAATTTCCCAGTATAAGATAAGATCAAAATCTTTCATTATTGTCCAGAATAAATGTTCAAATTGTATAGATTAGAATCACAGCAGTTTTAATCAAATCAAATAACTTTCCTACAACCTATTTATAGAGTTATGGTGCTGAAAGTGACAAGATGCTGAATGTACCGGGAGAAGATTTACCTGGGTTCTACTCTGCTAGAAAGTTTGTTGGCTGGTACAATGGACTTCCAGAACATTCAACGGTTAGTACCGAGTAGAACATGTCACTGGCAACAGGCATCCTTTTAAATGTTTTAAATGGTTGTGATTTTATTTTTGTTAATGAGAGTCCACGTTGATGTTATTTGTCCTGTGTTTCGAAACATGTACATTGACACTTTCACTAGATGAGCAGTTTATCATTCAATTTGTAGAGATATGGCTGTGTGGGGTATTGTGAATGGAAATTATATAAGCGTGTTCACTCGTCACACAACATAACTCTTATTTTTATTTAGCTACGAGGAAGCAAGGTTGCACTGACAATAAAATACATGAAAGAGAGTATTCCCTTTTCGTTATGTTTATTGAGGTATACACAAAGCCGACAATACACTTGCAAAGTGCAGTCAAGCAAATATAGAAGACTTGGAATGAAAATGCATAAATGGTAAATGTGAATATTGCACGGAGATTACATAATAATGCGATGGACATGAATAAATGGAATGACACGAATAAAAGCTTACGACTGAATGGAAATGACCTCTAAAGTTCAATGAAAAAAAGAGATGTGAAGAACGAAGAAAGGGGCTCACGCGAAGAATATGCGGAAGCTTGAAGGCGGAGATGCAGCTTCGTAGTCGTGGCTGAAGAGCCGTGAAGGATCTCAATGCTGACTCTCATGATGAAGATGATGAAGAAGCTCTCAGGCGAGAATAGAAGAGAAGAAAAGTGGCACTCGAAGTCAGAACAGTGGGTCGTTCGAGGTCGGAGGCGAAGATTAGAAATTTAGACATGCAAAGCCGGCACTGGTGCTGAGTAGTAATTGTTGCTCGTTTGATGCGCTAGACTTTGATGGAAAAATGTTTAGATGAGCTGCGGTGAATTGTCCGAGCTCGAGAGTGGAAAGAGCTACCGGAGCGAAGAAACTGGCAGCTCCCAGAGGAGAGTCAGGCGCCATGTCGGTCCTGACTATAACGTTCCACTGGGAGACTGCAGCCCGATGAAGATGGCAGAAAAAGAGTTGACGTGTCGTAGAAGAGACGAAAGGCACAGAAGAATAAAACCTGGAGAGGAAATCATAGAGACGTCTTGACTCGACCAAGTTGGAAGCGGGAGTGGAGAAAAACCTTGTGGCGTTGAAAATACGCGGGTGAAGGAGTGCGCGGAAGCACTTGGCATGAATGGAAGGAAAAACATACGTGGTCCGAATAACTGAATATAAATAAGTAGCGTGATGGAAAAATACTGGAGACATGAATATACAATAAAAGTAGGGCGAATGTAAGAGCCGCTACAAATTAAATTAAATTCATTTCATCAATTTAATAAAATACAAATATATGAAAAGCATTAAAATTGTGCCTTGGAAATCACATTTAAATGCCTTCTGAATTCTGTCATCGCTACAGCTTTATATCAGAACCAATTGATTTCCATAGGCAATGGGTGAGGAGCAAATACTTGTTGAGGGGACAGTGTTTGCAAAGTTACTTCAATCAACAACTGTTGATTTGATGGTACACTTATTTGCTACTTGGATTACCTAGTTTTGGTTGATGGGCCATGTTTAAGTGCATCACTCAGTTAACTTTATTGCATTAGTTTTTGTGTACTTCTATAAAAAACAAATAAGTCTACTTCTTTTGCAACTGCACTGCACAATCATATCTACATTAAACTGTTTTTGTAATAGTTTTGCTTTATTCGTAAAATAATTTTTTTTCTTTCTTATTCAGCTCGACCCAATGATGGATACAGATACAGCTGTAGTGATAGGTCATGGTAATGTTGCATTAGATGTAGCAAGAATACTCCTCACTCCTTTAGACATATTAAAGGTTAGTCAATTGAAGGTGATGGTGGTTGTGGTGGTGGTGGTGGTGACGATGATGATGATGATGATGAGGTGATGATGGCGGTGGTGGTGGTGGTTGTGGTGGTGGTGATGATGATGATGATGATGATGATGATGATGGTGATGATGATGATGATGATGATGATGATGATGATGATGATGATGATGATGATGGTGATGGTGATGATGGTGCAATGAAGAGGAAAGTCCAGTATGCATGTGTACTGCTAAATACTGTATCATGACAATGAGACAATTAAGGCTAAAATACAACATTGTCCTTATTCTTGAAATAAGGTAAATTAATTTATAAACTGGATATCGTAGAATACTACTTGTATCAAGATGAAACAATGAAAAAAAAGAACCGGAAACCAAAGATATGTTTCTCAAGGATTAATGCTGTGTAAACTCTTGTCACATTCCTCAATAGAAAACTGACATCACTGCGGATGCCATTGAAGCCTTGAAGCATAGTAAAGTGAAGAAAGTTCACGTCGTGGGGAGGAGAGGTCCTCTCAACATCTCATTTACGATCAAAGAACTGAGAGAAATGATCAAGCTGCCAGACTGTCGGACTTCCATCAATCCAGAACACTTTGCAGGACTTGAGACGATCATTCCAGGTATGGTACTGTTTTATCACATTCGCTTAAAAAAGTCAGCCAAAGAATATTCACGACAACTGATAATTATGGACAAAATTATATTTGGATGGAAAGATTTTCTCTTGAAAAACAAGCATAATTTGCTGAAAAATCATATAGATATCATGAAAACGCGAAAAATGCAATTTTGTGGCTGGCTGTGTCTCGCATGTGACGCCACAAATCTTGACGCTCTATGGAGGACCGCTGAAGGCAGAAAATCTGGATCTCAAAATTAACATTTTTGAGAGATTATTACTGCGGGCCCCAATCATATTTTAAAGAGGGAAGTTGTTATATTTGATCAGTAAGGCTTCTCCTTCACAGTGATATGAATTTTGCATAAATTCAAAACCCTCTTGATTCTTCGGGTGACTACTTAAAGGGCTCAGAGTAGTGTGTTTACATTGGGAATTTAACACCATTCGGGTGTATAACCCAATAACGGGTGTTGTCGATCACTAAGAGTGGACTTCTCTTGTACGACCTACAGGTCTTGTGTAATGCACCTTGCCCTAGCCTACTGCCTTTCGACTAAGGAATTCTTATCATAATATAAAAATATCCCCAAAATTAAATGCTAATGAAATTCAATTACCAGTTTAAAAAAAAAATTGTAGCTGTGGCAACAAAGCCTCTATGATTCACGATTTATAGCACACAGATTTAGGATAGGCATTATGCTTTAATACTTTTGTATAGCATTTTTATTTTGGAGGCAATTTACTCACTTCTGCACCAGGTCTGAATGAGCCCTTCATTACCCACCATTGACATGGTTTTAGATACCGTATTTGCCTGCGATAAGGCCGCAGCGCCGCATAGAGGGAAAAAAAAATAATAATCGTAATTTTCTTGTAAAACACTATTATATATTTTTTCCCAAACTGATACCAAATTCATCAATATTCTTATAATTTACCGGAAGTTTAGCTAAAAAATGGAAACGCGGGCAGATTTGGTGTCCGATATATACCCCTACCACAATGTATGGTGTAATGCAAAATTGCATGAAATGGAAAACAAAATGGCAACTTCGGATGGATGCTTCACGGCAGCTCAGTTAGATGGTCTCTTCCTTTACTTTTGCAATGCACCGGCACGAACTTAGATCAAGATCTATCAGCAAATGTTGGTTTAGCAATTTATTTTCGTCTTCATGTCAACAATGCAAGATAAAATTGTCGGTAAGATGTGTTGAAATGTCCTGTACCATAGTGGTATAGTTATTGTACCGTTCGTAGTCCCATATGTGCAAAGTCGTGCTGGTTTTGACTTGAGTCTTGTTTTTTTTCTTTACTCTTTCACCGCAAAGGCAGCACCTCGACTTTTTGATATTTTTTCTCTTCCAAAATACTGCGGCCTTTACGCAGGCAAATACAGTAAAGGAACACAAAAGCTTTGGCAAATATCACACTATTTATAGACATATAGGCCCGAATTCACAAAGGAGGTTTGTCAACAAACCTAGGTTTATGTGCGCCATAAGACGCGTTTTGACGCGATTCAGACCAAGGTTTGTCTGAACCTTGGTCTGAAACGCATCGAAACGCGTTGTATGACGCACATAAACCTAGGTTTGTCGACAAACCTCCTTTGTGAATTTGGGCCTATCAGTTTGAGGAATCTTCAGGGATGATGCTCACAAGTTGGTGCCAGATTTATTGGTGCTTCAACGGTTTAGCATAACAATTTCATGGGCAGTTCAGGAAGTAAATAAGGAAAGTGTTCTCAGGTTTTTGATTACTGCTAAAGGGTTAACTGGGAGGTGCCCTCTGTAGTGGAGTTACAGCATCATATGGTTCTACGGCATAGGCTCTAGTGACAATAGCAGTTAATTTCCTACATTAAACGCATCGTTAAAAAATATTAAATCTGAAATGCATGGCCCTTCGTGTTATCAGTGTCTGTGATATGGTGTAATATTGAAGCCCTAAAAAAATTGTGCTTCAAAATGATCATAAAGTGCCTCAAAAAAGTAAAAAATCTTTGAGTGACCGGTTTAACCATACTTATTTCTCCCATTAGACTGTAGTGTTATAAAAACCGTTAAAAAATTGCAAAATTTGATTTCGTTTTCCAATCATAAATATCTTGATAATCAGATGGGCGATCAGCTTGTAAAAATCACAGGATTCCTGATTGACCTAAAGGTTTATGATTATGATTGCAGCATGTGCTAAATCCAGGATTTTGTTTCAGAATCTGAGGCAATGTTACTGAGTCACTTTAACTAAAGTTCTAACTTGAACCCTTGTCCAAACATGATCCCTAACCCTGAAAGTAAATCTAACCTAACTCTAAAACCTATATCTCCGATGAAATAAAGTTTTATAGAGCAAATGAAGAGTCAACAACATATCAAATCTCTTAAAAGCTTCTGTGCATCCTTATGGGTTGGTTTTGCTGAACTATCAGTGAAACTTGATACACCATTACTTTCAATGAAGTTTCTTGCAATTTAATCTTCTGCCAACCCAGTTTTTCGTGAATAGTCTACAGTGTCATTGAGGGTCGCAATCAAAACCTTTTTTACTAAACAGATTGTGTAGAGCTTCAAGCCTTGCCCTTTCATGTTGTGAACTTGTGAAAGTGGGCTTCTGGCACGGAGATTAAAGTTACTTTCTGATCGTTTTTTCATTCTTCTTCAAGTAGTCCACAAATATTGGTATCAAATAGCCTAAAAACAATGTCATTTGGGAGCAGTGAAAACCTAAATTTAGTGAGGTGAAGACCCCTATAAATGGGGCTCTTGAGCGGTGGTAGCCATCTTTTCAAAGTGTAAAGAGGTATCCTTGGGGTGTAACCTGCTGTTGCATTCTTCAGTGTTGAATATTGCTTCGCAAAAAATGTTATGCTTTCTTTCTTTGGGGGAAGTGCTACTGCCTTAGTCATGCCAGGCACTAGGCTATCAAAGACCAGAGGTCTGAGATCATTTGTGCCTTGATATAGGTCACATTCTTCTGAAATGAAGCTTGAATTTGCATTTGACTTCATTACACTGGTCTTCAAATCCAACTCTGGATGATAGCTTTCTTCCCTGCTTATTGAAGAACAGATAGACAGAACTTTTTGTCTGCGAAAGTACTCAGTAAATTACCTTTGGCCCTGTTTAAAGGTACTATGTCCCATTTGCAGGCCAAAAAAATGAAAAAGTTAAATTCCAACTGCATTTGAAAGATAATACTAATTTAGAACTTCCCTAAAAAAGGTGGGGCTTGAAAATGTCTTCAAGTGGGAAAATAACGACTATTAGTTGTCAAATCGACTTTAGGGCTATAGAGCCCAAAAGTAATAGTCTTGATTTTCAGACAATTATACCGAATGGTCATATGTTTTATGCTGCGCAAAGATTCAATCAGTTTAATCTTGGCCATCACAAGAAGTGGGTTATTGATGTAGACAAATGCTCATGTACCCTTTACAACTCTTTTCATGTATGTTATTACCAAAGAAGAAAAAAAGCCAGTCAGTCACTCAATAGTGTCTAACAGTGAAGTCTAGCAAGTAAACGGGTTTCCTTGCATAATTTGAATATGATGACACTGCTAACGTTTAAATTTCACAGATAGGACATACATGACATATTCATAATTCCTGCAAAGTTCTACAGCATTTGAGGTTGGCTGCAAAAGGGACATAGTACCTTTAAAACAGGTGCATTGTGTGTGTTTTACAGAGGTGTATCAAATATCAATCAGATATGATTATTTACGTCTGGGGACCGACCTTGAAAGACATGACTCGGTTTCGAACTGGGGTCGCCTGAGTCGGTTTGTAGGCGAAGACAGAAAGCTGACCAAGTGAACGTGTTGCTAAACCAACTCACATCTCCCATGCTTCGCATAATAAAGGCCGTCTCTGTATTCTTGTTTGTGGACAAAACGTCCATAAATTGAGACATGGGTGATGAGAGTTTCTTGAGATCCTCGGACTGTGCAGCGAGCAAGCAAGCTTGCCCTATAGAAAACCAACCTATTTGGCTCCAGTCAACTCATCAGCCCCCGATTCGAAAATCTCCTCCGTCTGCATGTCGACAAAAATGAAGTCCTCACTGCCAGGGCACAAAGGAAAAGATGGCTTCCACCGCACACGAGCCCTATTTACAGGGTTCATTCATGAATATTTCATATTTGTAGGCATTTTATAACTGTAAAATAAACACTTTGATGCAAAAATTATAATTGTACATGATGCTGTATGCAAAAGTGTCTGCATTCTTTTCATTATAATCATAAATTGTAATAGAGTTGAATTCATTCACATTCAGTGTGTGTGTTTCCTTTGGCCCAAATTCACAGAGGAGTTTTAAATTTAACCCTCAAATAACCCATGGTTTAAAGGTATTACAAAGTTTTGGTATGGTGTCATGAATTTGGTTCAAATTAACATATTGGAAGCATATGCGTTCCTTTAATATACATTGATCGTTGTCGCGGTTGAAATCGAGTCTAAAGTTATAAAATTTTAAATAATAAACTCTTTATGTTGTATAGCTCCCTCTCAAGGTCAAGATATTAATTTAGCTATGAAACAACGTTTCTTGACTGAAATCGACCGATTAGCTATTCCCGTTCGGAAATTATATATCCCAACTACATATTCTGAGATTTTCATGGTCGCAGCTACGATTGTACGGCCATAGGCGCTATTTGAAATTTATCCAAATTTACCGGGAGCACCGGTAAATGTTTATATTCAATTTTTCTCGAAAACAGAAGTGTTTTAGGGGCTAATTTTTTTAGAGCTTATAATACATCCACAGAGGCATCCAAATATATCAAAACTGTAAAGATTCACTATCCACCCAATTTTCAAAATTTCCCAAAACTTTGTATTACCTTTAAACTTAGCGCAAAGTAAGCGTACCTTGCCTTGCCGCATCTATTATTGGACCTCTGCCTGTGTCGCGCTTAATTTGCGCTAATTTTAAACCATGGGTTATGTAAATGAAGATTTGGGGGGTCGGGCTCGGAGGTTCTTGCATTCGTTTTCTTAGTCGGATTTGGTTTCATATCATTTAATCAGCACCATTCCTCAAAGTGATCAAGTATTGTTTGCAACAGTGAGGGATCAGCATCACAATGAATATCTAAGGTGCTCATGTCATCAATATATTCCCAGTGATCTGGGTAATTTGTCATTTACGGCCCTATTTTTTTCCCCTGGGGCAGGCCACAAGTATAAAGGGTTCTTGCTTTCGAAATGACATCACTCGCCTCCAGATTGGGTGCGACCAGTCAGAAAATTGCAAAATGTTGAGGTATTGACCCCATAGTCGATGAGTTTGCTGACAAATTGTTTTAAATGAGGCATTGAGGTCAGCCAGGGATCCTCTCCGTCTAACATATTCAGTTTACCCTCACATTAGCCGGTGATAGGACATTAACTGTATCTGCTTCAAACTACTGAAATGATCTACCACTTAGAATTACAATGTAGGCAGTCTCCATCAGTTATTACCTTCAGAAACGCCTTAAAAACACATCTTTTTTGCAGTTTGTAGTTGTAAGACTGTTTTTCTTATTATAAGTATTTATGTAATTTTGATTTTCGTTCACTGTAAGCGCTTTGGGCCTTATGGGAAAAGCGTGGTATAAGTAACCATAATAATAATAATAATAAGTAGATAGTAGACAAAAAAGGGGGAAAATTAGAAGTTGAGCAAGTGACTAGAGTATTAATCAAGGGTTTACCATCCTCAATTTTCACTAATTTCTGTGGTGACCCTCAGAAGATCTTCACAGGAGAAATTCTTCTTTATATATATATATATATATATGGAAGATGGTGCAAGAATTACATACTGTCTCATCATGATTCTTGTCTTTTATGCCTGGTCTAGTTAATTACTTAAAGCAGGGTAGCCAGTGATTCTCATCGCAGGACATCACTTGGGGTGCCACGAGAGAAATTTATTAAACATTAATTATTTTTTGATCCATTATGAAATCAGAGCTGCCAACCATTCCGTTTTTGCCGGAATTACTCCGTTTTTTCCTCAAAATTACGGTATTACGCTTTTTCTTCACAAAATATGTTTTTTTATAATTTTTTTTTTTTACATACCACACGTCAAACAACTGCCCTAAAATGGTGATTTGATCACAAATTCAATAGAAAACTAATTTTAAAACATACTTAAAGAGAAAAATATTCTCAAAAAGAATGAAATGCCGATAATACCAAAATAACCAAAACAAAAAAACCTGCTTGTATGAAAAAACAGCATGAGGAATGAACATTTCTGCATTGGAAGTGTGTCGCACGTGGTTGTAAATTTAGTTTTTATGAATTCCTTTTTTTTTTGCTTGAAATTCCTTTTTTTTGCCATCATGATTCCTTTTTTTGGTCGCACAAGGTTGGCAGCTCTGTGAAATACACGTCGATCTTGTGAAGAAGAAAAATGAAAACCGTATTTTCATGAAGAACATTTAGAAATGGTATTAATTCAGGCAGTGAAGTGCCTGAATATCCACAAAATTAGTCAACGCAGTGCCAGAATATCTCTTTTAACAGCGAGATGCCCAAATATCCTTATAATCGAAAGTTTTGAATAGGTTGAAAAATTGTCTCCCGTGAATCAACCCGGGTCACTAGCGGCTCAGAGCGCCAATGCCTTAACCACTAGACCACATAGATAGGCTAGTGGCTTCGGCGGCGACACTGGTTGTCAATTGACCGACAGTTTGACAACCTTTAACCTTCATTAAAGAGAAATCTAACCTTGACAATAAACTATTTCAGAACAAATCAGAGAAGTGGACTGGTGGAAGTTTGAACGAAATCAGACAAAAATTGTGAAAGTTATGAATTTGTTAATGTTGTATTGACTATGTACAGGTATGGGCTCTTCAAATGGGCTTTCAGTAATGTCTGTGTAATGTAGTGGCAGACAGCTTTGCCATTTGTTCCAACCCATAAAATGACAAAAATCACAATTTTTCAAAAATTCATGACTCAAGAGGGTCTATTCTATTTTGATGACCCATAATATTGGGCTAACAATATTGATAATTGAGTAGTGCTCCAAGGGAGAAATAAGTGTAGAAAATGAAAAAAATTAAAAGGAAATTCAAGAGATATTAGAAATATATTAACAAGGAAAAAAAAGCATAGAGACAAAAGGAAAAGAAAAGAGAAATACCCCAAAGTAGTGATCCAAACTTCTAAATGTCAGAGGTACGAGAGAGAGAGAGAGAGAGAGAGAGAGAGAGAGAGAGAGAGGGAAAGAGGCATGAATAAAAACGACACAGATATCTAGAGAAAATTGGGCTGTAAAATGCTCCTGGTGATAATAATGAGTACTAATGAATCGTCAGACCTGACTAATTGTATTGATTTAACACAAACAAAGCCTTGGAAATTGCCTTTCTCCTTCGCTTGATATTATAAAAGCTTGTCATCTATTTTATAGGACAGATAGAGAGTGAAGGTGATTGTACAGTATGTACATGCCCTTGTATCTAGAGATATATTTGAAGGTGTTCATTATATTCATGTGTAAAATACCATTCAAGAATACAACAAAATTATTGAATATGTTTGTTTACAATTATATATTTGATTTGCATAAAAAAAATAGTGTACATGGATACCTCCATGATGTGACTTTAAAAAAAAAGATCACATCAATACATCGCTTATTTTGAATTGTATCGTTTGATAAAACATGTACTGAACCCAATTGATTGGCCTATCAGAGCTGTCATTGAGCATCTGCTAATTTTTCAAATTGATACATTTTCAAATGTCCGGTGAGGCCATTATTCATGTTTGGTATCAAATTTACATCAATTGTATACATTTCACATAAATGAGTTGCTGTTCTTGTAGTAGGAATGTGTGAGAATATTTACTGTTTATGATGTCCCCCCTCCCCCAAAAAAAGGATGTATGAAAAAAAATCACTTTGTGAGAATATGCATTCTGTTGGTGAGAAATAGAATATGATTAATAAAAAATAGCAAGTCAGTTTACTCAAGAATTTTGTAGTGAAAGTTGATGAAATTCAACATATTGATCAAGTTTATTTTGAAATTCAACTTAAGAAGCATATCTGAATCATCGCTAAGAATACAAAACTCTGAGTAACTGAAATGTTAAGAAACCCTGATAGTTCCTTTAAACTTTCTCATTACTCCATCTAACCTCGAAAAAAATCATAGAAATGAGATGTGCGAAATATGATACTTGCAAAATAAGTGGATGAGCTGGGAGCCACAGCATCTTTTAATTGGTATAGATTAGATGCCCCTCAGACATACCAAATTGCGTCCTGTTACGCTGTTACTTTCTCCTATATCACTCCCGGTTTCATATTACACAAGAAACAGGCGTTATTTATTTCAGAGATGGGTAACAGATGTCTCAAATCACTGCAAGCATTTGTTTTTATTCCCTTGCGATATTTCTCCGGAACGGGGTGAAGTGGGGCAAGTTTTCTTGATTTAAGAAATTTGAGAAATGTAATGAGAAAATTTGTGTATATTGCTGAGGGAGGTGTATTGGGTTTCTAGTAGGGAGAAATAGTTTTAATGTCTTGTTTATATTGTGGGCTTATATCTGTCTACTGACAGACATGCAGAACTAATTGTTTGAAAGCCATGTTCACATTTATAAAAGAAAAAGTACAGAAATTAGCAGATCAGAGATGCTTTATTTCGCATGGTATTTGGCAAATAATGCAGAATAATTTGCGACTAGTCTTGTAAGCATGGTAAAGCCCCCATCCTACAAAACTAGTTCTCACTGCATTCTGGAAAATGTTGCCAAACGGGCTCAAACTTTGTGCAAACGGAGTGAACGTAGTAGCAACTGTTTATGATCTGTTTAAGAACTTCATGGACAGGAAGGGAGATTTAGAACTTACATGTAAGCCTGTTAAAAAATTTAGACATATTGGGAACGAGGTAAAACTACTTAAAGAACAAATTTAAACTGACTACGAACGGGCTTGGACTGCTTGGAAATTGCAACTTTACCCGATCTGACCTTGATAAGAACTGACTGTAAACAAGATACAGACGTATTGAGGACTGTTTATGAAGTATCAACAAAAGAGGATTGTATTATAGACATTATTTACACATTCTACCCTGACCACAACCTGTTTAACGATTTTCTAGAATGGTTCCAGTTCGAAGTGAGAACTAGTTTGGTGTGATGGAGGCTTAACAATGCACCGCAACTATTTTTTTCTCCAATTTTTGCATTTATGCGGTTTGTTGCAATCATCCTCCGAGCTTGGGGAAGCTGCTGTGATAAAAAGATATTGTGGGTTGTAATTTGTGAAGCGTTAAAATATCAGGCCAGATTTCTTAGTGCATTATTAGAGGCATTGCGAAGTTAATTTCACAGTTTATATTTCCTTGTAATATTTTAAGAATCACTTATTCTGTCAAAGCTTGACATTTTAAGAAACAAGCAGCAATTAACATGAAGTAGCAGGAAAGAAGAAAAGAAGAAACTATATCAAATTAAGGGAAAACAATTTTTGAGTCACTCGTTCATTTAGTAATCATATTGAAGCAGTTTGGTATCATAACTCAATGTGATTTTCTTCTGAAAAGGTGCGAAATAGACATGAATAAAAAGGACAAAGCTAATCGCTTCGTCATTGTCATTTTACAATTCTTGCTTCATGTTGCAACATTAGCAAGTTTTTTTTATGATACAATTTGGTCATTGTGCTTTTACTGTATTGGTTCAAATATTTTGTTGTAAAATAGAAAAATGTAAACTAAAGGATAGTATGATAAATTTATAACAGATCTTTAAATGCTTACTACCTTAAAATCATATACTTTAATTTTGTTTTCTTTGTACCTTTTGAACAAATTGCAGTATGCATGAAAGTACTTGTTTCCCGTACTTAAAGGCATTGTTTAACAATGTTACGTGTTATCAGTGTCTGTGATATGGTGTAATATTGAAGCTCTACAAAAATGGCGCTTCAAAATGATCATGAGTGCCGCAAAAAAGTAAAAATCTTTGAGTGACTAGTTTTACAATACTCAATTTCCCAATGGAATATAGTGTTATAAAAACTAATAGGAAAATGAACAATGAAATTTTGATTTCCAATCATAAATATCTTGATAATCAGACAGGCGATCGGCTTGTAAAAGTCATGGGATTCCTGACTGACCTAAAGGTTTATGATTATGATTGCAGCGTGAGCTAAATCCAGGATTTTGTATCAGAATCTGAGGCAATGTTACAGAGTCAGTTTAATGCAGTTTAACCTTTTTTTTCTTCAATTTTGTTTTCCTACCTACAAATCATTTTCTGTTAGTTACAATATTTTGGGTAACAATACGATTCTATTTTTTCTTTTGTACATTTTGAACAATTTTAAATTTTTCAGAATATGAAAGATTTAAAGAATTGAAAAAGGTAGTGGGTAAAGGCACTAATAAATTTAAAGGAAAGAGAGTGAGAGAGTGAGCTGGATAGATAAAGAGGGAGAGAGAGGGGAGGGGGAGAGAGAGAGAGAGAGAGAGAGAGAAAGAAATTTCAAATTAAAACGTGTAGAAGAAGAGGGATATATTGATTGCTTTTGTGTTCAAAGAAAACCCTAGAAATGGAATGAGGAAAGGAACTCAATTATAAAAATGGACAAATTAATAGTAGTCAACAAAAAATACCCATTTCCATATTTGAAACATCATCAACTTGATTTCAAAGGGAGATAGTTTGCCAAATACTGGGTCAAACTACCTCACGCATGAAAGCTCAATCATATTTCAAAGTTTATTACCCTTATCATTTCTTTTTCTCTAGCAAATGAATTGTCTTCCTAATTTCACAGTTCATGAACTCAATTTAATATTGTGTACGTGTGTGGATTATGACTTAGAAGAACTCCTTTATTTTTAGGTCAGCGTAATACATGCATGTCTGAAGCTGGAACAGGAAATAATTTAGCAGACATTGACTACACTCCTCAAAGGTGAAATACGGTAAAACAAGAACAGATAGTTGCAGGCTAGGTTCACGTGAGAGTTTGTAAACTTAAATGTTTATCTAATACGGTGTGTCAATATTGTTTCTGAGATTTTAGAAGAACACATGTAAAGCTTCAATCAAAAGAGGGCACCAGATGGCTCCATCAGTATTAAAAGCCACTCTCTCGTTACTATACCAATCTGACTGTACTATCCTTTGTCGTCTGACATTAAATGCCATCGAACTAAGCTTGAAACATGATGACAGCGGTGAAAGTTTGTAAATCCATGTAGGAAAGTGTTTGTAATACACCTATAACTCTATTATGCGTCTGCATACCGTGTTATGAACTGGAATTCACCTGTTTACTTTGAGAGTCAACTCAACGTATAGTCAGCCCCACTCATGTAAGTTTGTGTAGTGTTACTTGCATGCAAAGCATTGAAATTCGAGATCTCTGTCTGAATTGTTTGCTGTGGTGTACAACATCCCTGACACTGTGTCTCCTGAGGGTACTGAGGGTGATTTGCAAGGGGCCCATTTCATAAAGCCTTCTGTCCAACCCCCTGGTCATTTCCATGCGGCTGCGGGAAATGTAGGTCTAGTTGAAGGGTGGAAAATCTGGAGACAGCAATGGGACAACTACACTATTCTCACAAACCTCTCCAAACAACCAGATCGGTACCAAACTGCACTACTACTGCACAGTGTGGGACAAGATTGTCTGCGTGTCTACAACGGCATGAAGTTTGCTAATGCCGCTGAAAGTGTGAAATGCTCTGTGATACTGGATAAGTTTGATAAACATTTCCTTGGTGAGAGCAGAGAATTCTTTGAAAGATTCAAGTTCAATCAACGCAGTCAGGAAGATGGTGAATCTATTGAACAGTATGTGACAGCTCTGCGTACAATGAGTAAGACGTGTGGATTCTGTGACTGCATGAATGACAAATTGCTCGTTGATCGTGTTCTACTGGGAGTACGTGATGATCGTATGCGAGAACTACTCATCTCCAAATCTGATCTTGACCTCTCTACTGCCATTGATGTTTGTAAAGCAGTTGAAGCGACGTCTACTCACATGAAGGCGTTGAAAAGTGAGGAAATCAACAGGGTGAATCGAAAACCTTTCCCTAAACATGCTAAAACTGGAAGTGGAAAGCAGAAGTTTGTAAAGCAGAAGCCGAAAGAGCTCAAAAAGTGCAAGTTCTGTAATAAATCACACGAAATGAAGAAGGAATGCTGCCCTGCATGGGGTCAAAAGTGCAATGTGTGCCATAAGCCCAATCACTTCAAGGGATCTGCAGTGTGTACTTCCAAGATGATGAGTACTCCTCCACTGAAAGTATCAGTGTTGTACAGATAAATACAGTAAGTCCTGAAGATGGACCAATTTTTTGCAACATGCTACTAAATGGTCGAAGAGTACAGTTCCAGTTGGACTCTGGAGCAACAGTGAGTGTTCTCCCACAGAAGTTTCTGTCTGAAGAAGATGTAGTGAGAAATGAATGCATCCATCTCCGGATGTGGAACCACTCTCCGCTACTACGTGCTGTGGGAAAGTGCAAAGTCGTGACAAGGAATCCAGCTACTGGAAAAAAGTACAGGATTGACTATGTCATAGTTAAGGAGGATCTGACTCCACTGCTAAGCAAAACAGCTTCTGAGAAGATGCAGCTTATCACTGTTCACTACGAATCTATGGAAATAGTCCACAACATATTTCCTGAGAATGTCTGCAACCTAGCTCCTGAGAATCTTCACAAAGAGTATCCTGTGGTCTTCTCATCCTCTGTGACTGGTACTCTGCCGGGGAACGATGTTCATCTGACTGTTATGGATGATGCTACCCCTAGTGTTCGTCCTGCTAGAGTGATACCAGAATCCTTGAGAAGTATTGTGAAGGATGAACTTGATGCACTGCAGACAAGAGACCTGATTGAGGAAGTAAGTTCTCCAACTGACTGGGTAAGCCAGATGGCTGTTGTACAGAAGAAATCTGGTAAAGTGCGTGTGTGCTTAGACCCTAGACCACTCAATCTCGTGCTGAAAAGAGAACATTATCCTCTGCCTGTTCTCGATGATATCCTGCCTCAACTGTCCAATGCAACCGTCTTCTCCTTCTGTGATCTCAAAGATGGATATTTGCACTGTTTTCTTGACGACGACTCAAGTCTGCTAACTACCTTTGCAACACCATGAGGAAGGTATAAATGGAAACGTCTACCATTTGGCTTGAAGGTTAGCAGCGAAATCTTCCAAAAGAGACTTCATCTAGCACTGGATGGTCTTCAAGGGGTACGATGTGTGGCAGATGACATCATAATCTGGGGTAACAGTGATGCTGAGCATGATACCCGACTACAGAGTCTTCTACAGAGATGTCAAACTGTTGGCATAGTGTTGAACAAGGAGAAATGCCAATTTCGACTGAAGGAAATCTCGTTCCTAGGCCACATAGTATCCAACTCTGGACTGAAAGCTGATCCATCCAAGATCGATGCAATCCTGAACATGAGTTCTCCAACCTGCAAGGATGACATCCATCGCTTACGTGGCATGGTCAATTATTTGGCCAGGTATCTGCCCAAACTATCTGATGTCATGAAGCCTCTCAATGACTTAACCCACAACAACTCTGCGTGGACTTGGGACTCCAACCATGACAAAGCCTTTAGGTTGCTGAAAGAGATGCTGATACAAGCTCCTGTGTTGGCGTTCTACAACCAAAGCAAACCACTTCAAATCCAAACTGATGCCAGTGCTACAGGGTTAGGTGCTGTGATGCTACAGGATGGTCAACCAATAGCATATGCCAGTAGGATGCTGAGTGATCCTGAGACCAGATACTCTGTCATTGAGAAGGAGATGCTAGCAATAGTCTTTGCACTGGAAAAGTGGAATCAGTTCACTTTTGGTCGTAAGACAACAGTATATAGTGACCACAAACCACTGGAGTGCATTGTGAAGAAGGCCCTGGACAAAGCTCCCAAACGCCTACAAGGAATGTTACTATGCGCCATGGCGTATGATGTTGAAGTGAAATACCTTAAAGGGAAGGACAACATCTTGGCTGATGCACTAAGCCGTGCTTCTCTTCCGTATGAGAGCGGACAGCATGATCTAGAGGTGGTGAATGCTGTCAAACTCTTGTCTCTCCCTGATGACAAGATAGCTGAGATAAAGAGACAGACTACCCAAGATCCAACTCTCTCCCAGCTCAAAGACACCATACTTGATGGGTGGCCAGACAACAAGACAAAGCTTCCTTTGTCACTGACTCCATACTTCAGTTTCAGAGATGAACTTTCGGTGACTGATGATCTGATTTTCAAGGGAGAACGGCTGGTAATCCCTAAGCAGATGAGGCGACAGATCAAGGAGGAGTTACACATTGGCCACAATGGAGTCGAAGGAACTTTGAGAAGAGCCCGTGAATATGTCTATTGGCCAGGTATGAACAAGGAGATAAAGGAGTGGATCCAGACATGCGAGACCTGTCAAGAAAACTCAGTCTCTCAACCTGCCCAACCTTTGATGTCTCATCCTATCTCTGACAGGCCATGGTCAAGAATTGGAATCGATCTCTTCCATCATGATAACGAGAACTATCTCATTATGGTCTGTTACTACTCCAATTTCTTTGAGATAGAAAAGCTACAGAGGACGACTGCCCCCGCAGTTATCAAGCGACTGAAACGTCACATCGGACGCTATGGAGTGCCAGAGATCATTGTCTCAGACAATGGACCTCCTTTCTCTTCAAGGGACTTTGCTGAGTTTGCCAAAGAGATGGGAATCCGAATCAAGCATAACACCATCTCACCTCACAACAGCAAGGCAAATGGCAAGGCAGAGTCTGCTGTTAAGACTGCCAAAAGACTGCTTACCAAATGCAAGGACACTGGAGATAACGTTGATCTAGCCTTACTCAACGTTCGTAATACACCAACTCAAGGTACCCAGACCAGTCCTGCGCAAAGGTTCATGGGTAGACGAACACGTACACTCCTACCCACCACAACTCAGTTGTTGATGCCTGATCGTGACTCAGGACCTGATGTCGAGAAACTCAATTCAAACCAGAGACGACAGGAGAAGTATTTCAACAGAAATACAAGGAAGCTCAAGAATCTTCCACTTGGAGCAACTGTACGTGTGAAACCATTCAACCATAGAAAGAAATGGAAGAAAGCGGTGATCCTGAAGAAACTAGACGATCGCTCATATGAAGTTCGCTGTGATGGTCAAACACTTCGTAGAAACAGAGAACATCTCAGAGCGACCTCATCCACGTCAGATACACTTGATCCTATTCCCAACATGTTTAACTGGGAATGCCAGGACAACAACCAACCCAAAGTGAGGACTACAGAGCAGCGTCAATCTACCACTACAAGTCCTGTGAAGTTTCGCGGTGATGGTACATCTGAGACGCTTGACGAGAACAACACAAGCTCGCTGAGACGTTCAAACAGACAACGTCGAGAACCGCATAAGATGAAAGATTTCGTAACATTTTGAACATTTAAAAAGAGAACATTCGCGAGATACGTGAATGATATCACTTCATCTAACTCTGTTTGGACATTTGAACTTTTTTTAAAATTTGAAGAAACTGGACTCTAAACACAATCCCAAATCTTCTGACACTATGAAGACTCACAAGAACTCAAAAGGACTCTGATATTTTTGCTTTGAAATATTATTTTGTGCAGTTATATGATTGTAAAAGATCTCATAAACCAATCTTTTGATATTCTCTAATCTTTTATCTGTTTTGGTACCAGGTTGATATTGACCTCCAAAATTGAGACATTCTCCGGCACAAAGCTCAAAGAGGGGAGGATGTGTCAATATTGTTTCTGAGATTTTAGAAGAACACATGTAAAGCTTCAATCAAAAGAGGGCGGCAGATGGCCCCATCAGTATTAAAAGCCACTCTCTCGTTACTATACCAATCTGACTGTACTATCCTTTGTCGTCTGACATTAAATGCCATCGAACTAAGCTTGAAACATACGGTTTCAATTTTTTTCAAACTTCAAGGTTGTCTAGTAGTAACGGACCATGTGATGCTCTCTTTTTGAAACTGAAAATCTAATTTTAAGTTTTAAACCACAAGCAACCCTATGGTTAATGCACAAACAACAAGCAGCTGGGGTCCCCACTAGAAGCTACGTTACACCAGCTTGTAATTAAGTCTGCCAGGCTTGTAAATTTAAAACTTAACCTCCTTGTTTCAGTCCCTTGTGAATCCCCATTTTTAGTGAGTCATTGTTTAAAGCTTTGAGGTTTTGCTAATCTCAAGTTTAAACTTATGATGTTTCCGTGCGAACACAGCTGTACTTTGAATTCATCATAAAGAGTCATCATGCAAGAAAATTGTCATGAAAAGCACCCATCCCATGTTCAATTACCTCCTGTTAATGACATCAAAAGAATGTTAAATACATCAAGATTATTACAAAAACAAGTAATGTACTTCCTCTAATTAATGAATCCTGACCAATTACAGGTTTTCTTGACATTCATGTCTGCTTTAATTGCAATCAAGGATCCCAAACTCGTGGGAGACGAGGATTTGGAACGGGTGGCGTGGGCATGTTTGCAGAGTTAGGATGCAAAGACAGCAATGGCCCGTGAAATTAAAAAAGAGACTTCAACAAGATCTAGAAAGTAACGGGGGCAGAAGATGTTTGTGAGATTTGTAATTGCGATGAAACAGATAACAGGCCATCAAATATAACTCATCTAAAATAGTCTTAGGGAAGGAATTGTTGCCCTTAATGACTAATCCTTGTAGTTGGCTGCATGTAAATGCTTTATAGTAGTTGTACAATGCATTGAATTTGCACATGGCAAACTGATATCACTTTTGCTTTGTCCCCTAAAATAGTAATCGTTAATCATCAGATCCGAGATCCATCTTTTTAACATCTGTCTAGTAACATACATGTATAAGAATCAAAGAATGACCTTTGAAACAGTCAAATATGTTCAGGAATGCTTTTGATTTGCATTTAAATTCATTTAATTATTTATTTATTTATTTGTTTGTTTGGTTGTTTATTTTTAAATTATATAAACCATAGAAATTGTTGAGTGCCCCAATTCAAGACACTTCAGAAGGTGATATTGCTACAGTTAGGTGGATAAATAATTGTTGGTTACTTGATATCTTTGGAGTGGGTACAAGTTTGTACATTTTGATAGGTATTCGTCCTCGATGTCCTCAATCAGTTGGTCATATCCCTTTTGACCTTGTGACCCTATCTCATACCATACAGACAGACATACATGTACATAAAAACAGACAGCTATAAACAGACAGACAGATATACAAACAAACAGACAGGTAAAGACAGACAGACATACATACAAACAGACTGTTATAGACAGACAGACAGACAAATATCATCAGATAAACAGAACAAGAGACAATTAAAACAAATAGAATGGATTTGTTATATTTATAAGCCCCAAAACACTTCAATTTGGTTTTTACACTAGCCTATACATTTTTGTAGCCCTTCAGATAGGATACGGAGCTGTATGTCCTCTGGAACTTATGAATGATCACATACTTTGGTTGCTTTACAACAACAACACTCCAGCAGAACAAGCATGCAATTAGCTCTTCACAGTTTGCGTAAATTAATTTAAATATCGTGTTAAGGGGAATGAACTTCAAAGCATTTCATCTATAAATTGCCCTAGTTGATAAATGTGCCTGAATTAATAATTAAAAAAAAAAAACATCTCCCCACACTTAATTTTAGGGCAGCCTTTCAGGAGACCCCACCCTACCATCCCCTGCACAATTCAAAGCTAGGCCAACTCATTATTAATGCAAGGTTTAATCTGTACATCATGTAGCTACATCGTTAACGGCCCATCTTCTGGCTACCACTAATGATTGCCCTAGAAAGGAACAATTTCTTTTACAGCAGTATCACCAGACGTAATTGGAAGGAGATTATGACCATTGAAAATGAACAAATTTTGATAGAGCGACTTAAAGCCAGTGTACTTTTTTTCTTCTTCAAAATACATACCTAATTTTTGTTCGCAATTACATTGGCCATTCAAATGTGGATGGGACTGAAAAGACGAACTCACACACTCTAATTACATTCATCCGCAATAATTAAGTGGAACAAATTCCCTCTTGTTGAATTCTTAAGTTAATTGGCTCTGCTTTGTAGACTACCGTTAGATTATATCGTCTGCAAAGAGCTGGAAAGACAATAAAAACTCATATTTTGACACAGAGTTGATTTTAAAAAGTAGTGCATATTTATTATTTAGAGGTATGAATTTATGATTGGAATATAAAAGGAGAGCTGCAGTTTTCTTGATCTTTTGATCTGCTTTAATTGGTGGCAATTTAAATGGGCTTTGCTGACAATTTGTAAGAAAAATGAAAAATTTTAAGGAGATTTTGGAAGAAGAAAGGAAATAATGCAGAGCAATTAACGAAAAGGAGATTAAAATGAGACAACAAGGCAAAGAGGTGAACTTTTGAAGATTGTGGATAAATGGGCAGTTATGTACAAGTATCTTTTGAAAATAAATTACACAATAATTAATTACAATAATTGCTTTTCATGAATATGATATTAGACTTTTAATGATGTAGATTGTGAAGGTTCATTCCCCCCCCCCCACCCCCCCCCCCCAAAAAAAAAAGTCCACAAATCTGCTCCCCGACAAAGAAAGAAAGATATCAAGAACCCAAAATGTAAAATATAAATCTGAAATTGCATATGATAACGATGTTGAAATGCATAATTGTACAAGCATATACTGTACAAAATGAAACTACAATCTGGGAAAACTACGGTATGCCTAACCCTTTGAGAAAGAAAAAGATGATGCACTCCTGAAAATAATAGGTGCAATATTGCTTAACATTGATCAGGCAATGCTTGCATGATCATTTCTATCCAAATTTTGTTTTCCCCAACTTCATTATATTTTTGTCTAAACATAAATCACAATTACCCTTTACTGCAAACCAGCCTACAGCAAACTTAACAAAATTCAGTCACCTAGATTTGGCTTATAATTGACCCAAAGTTGCTCGGACATATGACTGCCGATAAAATGTGAGGCAATTTTCACAAATATAATTTTTAAGTTCGGGTTTATTTTGGCAAGCAATTTTTGCTAAGCATGCATTTGGTTGAATCATTTATATTCCACCAACACACACAATGCAATATCATTACACTCTTTTGAGAAAATCCATTTTTCTTACGACTTCCGAATTTTTTTTTGCTAATTGCCTGGTTGGATAAGTACAACAAACCTCCCAATTGGATACGCCCATAGAGCTAGCTCTAAGCCATTTCTCAATGTTGGAAAAAAAGTTGCCTTCCTTAATATCTCTTCATATATGTGTACAGGTACATGATTTCAGAGTTCATTGAATCAGGAAAGCCATAATGTTGGGCCATGTAAAGGTTATTAGAGCAGGGAGGCCCCGGAGACATTACATTAGGCCAACTGGAACAACCATGTGGAAAGGCAATTACCCTTTTTATATACCGGTACTTTCAACCTTTAATTGTGAATTAAAGTTTTATGAGTACTCTTGAATAGTTTTAATCTTTATGTATAATTCAGCTTGGCATCGGAAATGAAGTTCAAAGCTTTTAGAGGGCATTTCTTCTGTTTAGTAGCTCTACGATTAGGTTTTTAAATATTTTGTTAAGATCGATTTAAAAATATAACAAAAATGCATATTAAATTGATTGTTTTAAACATATTTTATTATGTAAAGCATTTTGTTTTAACTGAAACATGCTTTCACAGTGGTTATTCTATCAAAATCGTTTACACCAATGGCATTAGCATATGTGGCATATCTCCATTGTCAGTAGGGAGATAGCAACTACTTAAGAAAATCAACCGAACGTCATTTCCATAGCCTAGTGCATCACCTATTGAAATGTGCGAACATGACAATGAGGTATTACGTAATCTGAACATGATTTCTATGGGACATACAATAGGGCATTGAAATTAACCTTGAGTTGATTTTTCTAAAATAGTTCCAATCGCGTTTCTGTATTTTTCTTGTTTCTTTACTTATAAAAGAGGACAAATGTTGAACCTTGTTAAATTTAGTGAACGTGTATGGCTTGCAATGTGTTAAAACGTTATTATGCACAAATTACTATAATCCTGCCACAAAATGAATCGATGGAATGAATTCAGTCATGATATGAAAATAATAAATCAATTTTTGATTTGTTCAATTAGTTACAGAATTAAGATAACATTTAGAGGATAAGGAGGTTTTCAATTGATGCTCCATGAATAATTGGACTGATTTAAATCTGGAATACAAGAGGTACCAGTGTATGATTATGTTCATCCTCAAATTCCTTTTTAAAGATAAAGGGATACAAAGATAGATGGTTCGTTTTAATATATTGGGATAGGTCCATAAAATTATCAAGTGAGATACTAAGGAATGATGGGTGTATCAAAATGAGCAATAAAAAAAAGTACTTTAAATGGAGACATACATGTGTATTTCATAAAGTTTTATGTGTGATAAGTCTTTGTCTGTTAGGGTAGCATAAAAAAAGGGTTTAATGTTGCTTCTACTGTTGAATACAATCAGATAACGGAAACATGTTAAAGGGATCCGGTAACTGTCTCAGATCCTGGATTTAGCTCATGCTGCAATGATAATACCTTTATGCACTTGTCATTTGTAAGACGCACCTCTCGACCCCCGGGAATGGTGCATCATTGTACCGATGTGAGTCGTACATTTTGATACCATGACGCACCTTCCGTCACAGAAAGTGACACACCATTACATTCCATCGACGTACATTTGAGTCAAACATATGACACACCATTTCATGAAAATGACTAGCCAATGACGCACATTTGAGAAACACTTCTGCTTGGAGAAAGTGACGGTCCCATTGACACACCAAATGACGCAACATGGTAAAGTGACTTACTATGACGCACATATGGGTCAGTATTGTGACGGACATTTTGCGGCCATGACGGTACTGTGCGTCGCGATTTTGGGGAACATGACGCAACCATGACGCACCATCCCCGGGGGTCAAAAGGTGCGTCTTACAAATGACACCTGCATTAGGTCAGTCAGCAACCCCATGACTTTTACAAGCCGATCGCCTGTCTGATTTTCAAGATATTTATGATTGGAATTACAAATTTTGAAAACTGTTTGTCAAACGGTTTCATAACACTACAGTCTATTGAGGAAAACGAGTATGGTAAAACCGGTCACTCAATTTTTAAAACTTTTTAGAGGCACTTCTTGATCATTTTGAAGCAGAATTTTTTTTTAGTGCTTCAATATTACACCATTTCACAGACACTGATAACAGGTAGAGTGGTGTATCTCAGATTTAATATTGTTAAATGATCCCTTTAAACAAATGCTTTATTATTAATCCTTATCTTCATTTCTCTAGCTTTATTTTAAAATGCTTTACATTTTGTACATTTATAACAGAATTACCCAGGCCAAAGAAACGTATCACAGAACTCCTGCTGAAATCTGCCCAGAGCGCCCCCTCCAGTCAAGAAAAGGCCAGGCAGGATGCAGCCTCGGGGGAATGGCACTTGGATTTCTTCCGCAGTCCCTCTGAAGTCCTGTCTTCGAGCCCCTTGGGAGAGAATGGTAGAGTCGCTGGCGTTACGTTTGACGTCTGTGAATTAGAGGTAAGGGTGCTATCATCCCGTAACGCATTAACACATTTTAGTTCTCCACTTCATTTTACATGTCATGCATCTCAATTCCCAGACGCTTCATGAAACGGTAAACAAGGTTGCAAACTTTTTCTGAGATGGCCTGATTTCATGCTACTTTTGTTTTTGTTGTTGGTGCTTTTTCTTTTTGTTTGTTCTTGTTTTGTTTTGTTTTGTTTTGTTTTGTTTTTTGGGGGGGGGGAGGTGCTGTGATTAAAAGTGGTTTAGTTCCTTAATATTTTATTTTATTCTAATTTAGATGCAAGCTTACATGTACATGTTCCCATGTATCACCTCTATAGTTCATATTACATGTCATGCATTTCAATTCCAAGAGTTTTTACAAACCAGAAAACATTGTTGCAAACCTTCCCCGAGATGGCGTGTTTTCTTGTTACCTTTTTTTGCTCGTTTGGTGTTGACGATATGGTGTAGTGGATTTATGGGATTGGTTACTCCTGACTTTAGATGCAATCTAATGTGTTAACAAATGTCACCTCTCTGGTTCATATTACATGTCATGAATTTCTATTCCAAGAAACTTCATGAAGCAGTAAACAAGCTTGAACTTTTTTTCTTTGGGGAGGGAGGGGAGGGAGGGGGAGGGGGTGTTTGTTGATGAAATAGTGTTGTTGCTTTGTACGTGGGAATATTTACTTCTGATTAAGATGCAAGCTATGTGACAACACATTTCCCCTCATGAGTTGTATGTCATGCATTTCAATTCCAGGAATGTTTACAAATTTATGAGTAAACAAGTTTGCAAGCTTTGTTGATTGGACCTGATATCTTTGTGTTTTTGTTGTTTGTTTTTTTGTTGTTGTTTAAATTAGTAGTGTTTTTATGTCTCTGATTTTCAAATACAAGCTAAAAATGTGTTAACACGTTTCACCTCACAAGTTCTTGTTTCATTTCATGCAATTCATGTCCCAGAACCTTTTTTATACAAACTAGTAATCAACGGTGACTCAACCTCATTTCTTAGTGTTTTATTTTTCTTTTAAAGAATGATTTGATGTTGCCTACTTGTGTTATTCAAATAAATATTTGCTTTCGATTTCAGATTAATTTGATGTGTTTACATTACACCTCTCTAGTTCATGTTACATGTCATGCACTTCAATTAAAAAAAAACCTTTACAAACGAACCAAGACTGCAAGCTTTGGTGACTTGGCCTGATGAATTTTTGGTTTTGGTTGCTGTTTCAATGATATTGTGCAGTTGTCCTGAATATTGTTTCTGATATTAAAATATAGGCTAATGTGGTGAAACATTTCACATCCCGAGATTAGATTACATGTCATGCATTTCAATTTCAACTGAGACATCTTACAAACTAGTCCAAAAAAAAGTGGCAAACATCGGTGACTTTTTCGAATTTCTTGCTGGTTTGGTTTGTCTGTTTTTTATGATATTGCCTAATTTTATTATTCAGAGGAATAAGTGCTTTTGATTTTTGATTCAAGCTAATGTGAATGACACATTTCACTTCTCTAGTTCAGATTACATGTCCTTCCTTTTTATTCTTAAGAACCTACAAACTAATAAAAAAAAAAGTGGCAAAATTTGGTGACTGCATGGTTCTGAATTCTCGTTGGTTTTGTCTGGAGGTTTTTTTCCTAGTGACATTGCCTAGTTTTATTGTTGAGAGGAATATTTGCATTTGGTTCCAGATTTAAGCTATAATAAGTGTGTGAAAATTTTTCACCTCTCCAGCTCATATTTACATGGCAAACGTTGGGGACCGGGTCAAACTTCTTGATGGTTCTGTTATTTTTAAACGAAAATCACCTAGTTTTGTATAGAAATGTCCACTTCTGATTTTAATCTTATTCTAGTGTGTGAACACATTCTACATACATGTATCTCGTCAGTTCTTGTTACCATGTATTTTATACCATGCATTGATACCATGCATTTTAGTTCCAAAGAAACTTTTCCAAAATCAGTAAAGAGGGTTTCAAACTTTATGGAATTACCTATTAAATCTCTTGTTCAACATTACTGCCTGGTTGGGTTTTATTAGCAAATAATTGCTCTTGATGTTTAACTGGATCTTATACCGGTATATTCATTGTGATTATATGATATCAAGGACATTCATAAACTAGTAAACAAGACTGCAACATTTACCAACATCGCCTGATTTCCTTGTTTTAGTTTAGTTTAAAGTAGTTTATTTTGCAAAGACTCATATTGTTCATAAATGATGTTATTTTCTTTCTTAAAACAGACATGTAATGCTCTTGAGACTTCAATGACCTGGAATTTTCTTAGATACCTGATTTTGAATAACTTTTCTTTTTTAAATGAAATATATATATGAAAAATGTTTTTCAAATCCATGGCTTTTCGAATATTTCTACGAGAATTTGTACATATTTTTTTGCACTCAAATTCCCAAAGTGTATGTATTATCAACATGATGTTTAATATGCTACTGTTTAATTTATGCTGGTGAAAAAAAGATCTGTAGTCTTGAAAATCTGCCAAGTTCACATTCTAAATCAAAGGAATACTATACACCACGGCTACATGTACTTATGAAATGTATTGTTGATGTTGTTAAAAAGACACTCATGCCTTAAGGCATCACACCATTGCAAACACTTTCACTTATTAATGTTGTCTTGTGGGAATGAAAAGCTATTTTCCATTTTTGAATGTAATCCAAATGCTTATTAGTGGGCAATAAACCGCTCAAGAAAAGCTTGATATTTTTCTTATTTTATGACAAATACCTGTAAGGGCTTGTTTACATAACATGGTATAGGCTCGTTCAGATATGATGCAGTAATCTGCTGCAAAAATAGAATGCCATGGATTTTTTAAGTGTTTGTATGAATTGCAACTGAGCGCAAGTTGCGCAACACTCATTTACTTAAAAGTGTGAAATTGTGAAGCTTACTATACATCTCATCCTAAAAATAAAAAACAAGTAAAGAGATCAAGTTTCAAATTTCAAGTCGTAAAAATATAACAACAATAAAACATTTATAAATACAAGATATTACACATAGGCACACACTCATACAATACTCATGTACAAACGAGAGAAAGTGGGGTAAGATGAATTAAATTGAAAGTGGAGGAGCCAACAGAGGCCACAGTCCTGTCAAAGGCTAGCTCCATACTTGAGGTAAAATATCATTTCATAACTTTAGAAGGGAAAAGGAAAGAAAGAAAGAAAGAAAGATGAGGGATATAATATAAAACATGCTGTTTTTATTTTCCAGTTTCTTATTTTGTAAAAAGTTCTGTAAATGTCATGAATTCCTTTTGCCAGGTTCATAAACCTCAGGGGTAATGCTCTTCTTGATCATCAAGATGGGGAAGTTATATGTCTGTAAATCCTGTAAGATTAAGTAGTGTATTAAGTTTGCTTATTATTAATTTAATTTTGAAGTGCTTTCTTTGAAATCTTGAATATGAACTCCTCCATTAAGCAGTCTAGTCTAGAGTAGTTTTTATTCATTATTCAATTCAAGAATTCTATCAAAATACAATAATACCTGTTTTTAATTATTTTCCAGCAGCAATCTACGCTGAAGTGCACTTTAAAGTCTTAAATTCGTATAAATTCAGTCAAATCTCTGAATATGTTGTTCATGTTTGTGTATAACTTTGCAGCTTATGATATAATTTTTAAAATCTTGTAACAGTAAATCTGATACAAAATTAATGTGTAACAACATGTTGGACAGGAAATCTACATGACCCTGCAAAACGTAAATCTCCGTTTATAAGGCGCACCCCTATTTTGAAGACCAAAAAAACAAAATGAAAACACACGCAGGGAAGGACTTTCATTTAACATCGAGGTGCAGTTGAAGGTGCCGATTTGTGCTTGTGAACTTGTCACAAATAAAAGTAATAATGTTGTTTTTAGAAGAATGTGTAAGATCATTAATGTAAATTAAAAACAGTAGAGTACCTAGGATAAAACCTTGTGGTACGCCGAAGCAAAATTGGAGGAATTATTATTCTAAACTACAGATCTATTAGAAAGATTACTTTCAAACCAAGATGACAGACAAATTTGAGTGTTGTTCTAGTTTCCGAGTGGTGAGTTTTTGTGTGTGTGTATAAGACGCACCCCCGACTTTCAATTTTTTTTTACTGCAAAAAAGTGCACCTTATACACAGAGATTTACGGTAACAGAGTGAAAAAGTATTCTTTATGAGTTAGATTTCATCAGATCGTTTTTCACCAGAGCTCCTTTAGAGCTTTCCAGAGCCAAATAGCTTGCAGCACCTGTCTATTTTTTTCTCCTTCAAATCGAGTACTGCAATCAATTATGGGCTGATTTAAAGCAATGTGCGATTGGAGATTTACATTATTCTCGTGTTTAAACTTACATGACATCCCATGTTATATCAACCATCTCTTCAATGAGTGTGAGATTTCGTCAGGACAATAATAATTGATAGCTGCTGCTGCTCCTCTCGGGAAATTAATGAGATTAATTCAAGAAGAGTTGTCACAGCCCGCCACGTTCGAAGCCGAAGGCAGATTAATTGCCTAAGTGCGTGACACTTTGCATACAAACCATTCAAAGAGTCTTGTAATGTTGCAGAATGTTTCGCCTAACTAATTAATGTGTGTTCATTGCAGTGGGTAACGCTATCACCCACTCCTACAGGAAATAGCACTGAAGTCTGATGGAACTCTTAATTAGCCTGAGATACAAGAGGATGTGATTTTCTTGCATTGAAAATACTTGAGAGACATTCAGGAAGAGTTATCACAGCCCACGTTGTTCAAAGCCGACGGCAGATTAAATGCCTATTTATGCAATACACATGGCATACAAAACCATTAAAATTGTTCTGTTTAATTACATGTTGCAGAATGTTTGGCCAACTAATTAATGTGTGTTCATTGCAGTGGGTAATACTATCGCCCACTCCAACAGGAAATAGCGCTGAAATCCGGCAGAACTTTAGATAAGCTTGATATACAAAATGATATATACTGTCTTGCATTGAAATTACTAGAGAGACATTCCTTCTGATGAGTTGTTCATGTTTGTATTGAACAATGAGATGTTGAAAAAGGGTAACATACATTTTTGTCAAATTTGAATGTCTTTCAAAAAGTTTGTAACCTTAGAACAAACACTGATTACTGGAAAAGTACAACGTAATGATGAGGAACCAAACTTGAACACTGAGCGCCAAGGGGAAAAAAAAGATAACCTTAGCAAAGTAATCAGCATTATTAGAGTAGATCTACATTTTTAAAGAAAATTTGTATTTTGACAACTTAGGAAAATGATGCCTTTGTTTGTAATTGCAAGCTTTTTACCTCAAAAAATCTCAAAAAACATTAAAAAAACCAAGCACCCACTAACTCCCACTTCCTTACAATGTGCAATTGTTGATGTCACAGGCATTTCGGAGAATATCGGGAGAAGAAAATGTTTTGTTGAGCAAGTCTCTCCTGTAAAGTTGTGGTGGAAGTAAAGCCTGCTCTGGGAATTTCTTACCTTGCACAAGGCATTTTCAATATATCATTGCATCAACCAGAAACCACAAAAAAATATGGATAATTGAATTTCTTGTTTCCCAATATTTATTGGGTTGAGGAATTGTATGGCCTGTGGTGTAATGCGAAGGTTGACTTGAAGTTCATGTTCCAATTTTTTTTAGCTTTGCCTCTGAAATGTGAACTCCCATGCCTTTTGTTGTTAAAACTCTTGATTCCTATTTCACTTTTAACTGCAAATCCAATTTAAGATAAAAAATATTGAAAGTTTGTAACACAATGGCTTAAATTGTTCTTAGTTCATTTGCCCTCTTTGCTTTTTCTCCAGATTTCCTCCCTCTTCTTTTTATTTATCTCTCTCCAACTCTCTCGTTTGTTACTCTTTCTCTCCTTCTATCTGTCTGATTCTTTCCCTTTCTGTTTCATCTCCTCTCTTAATACATGTGAGCCTGCCCTCTATTTCCTTCTAAATATACGTCTTTCTCTTTCTTACTCTTATTCTATTAAAACACCATCTCTATTCTACTTTTTTTCCATTCCACTTTTCTTTCGAAACTTTCTCAGCATTATACTCGTAACTCTGCTACCGATTAGAGTAATGAAATATTCCATTCTTTCCTTGAAATGGCATTTAATCATCATCTGCGATATTTCAGGCTCCTGTCATCTTCAAATAATCCTTTCATGCATTTCTCTTTTTATGGAAACAGTTAATCCTTGATATTTGCCTTGTCCTCCTGGGATTATCTTCTCTTGTCAACAACTATTATTGCCTAATGGTTACTGTATCTGATAGCCGGTAATCAAAACTCCCGAACGTACGTGGCAACCTATATACATAACCTACGTACAACAAGTGTCAGTCGCTCTCACTTGCTCTTTTCTAGATCCTCGATGCCATGCGATCCGCTACAGAGTTGGGAGACTGAATACACTTCTTGAAGTCCAGGTCTCCGGAGTCTTCATTTGACTCCTCTCATTTTCTTTCTGTCCTTGGCATTTCCTTCACCTTCCCACGCTGGCGTTAAGTCATCGCTTTCTGGTGACAGCAAGACGCTTTCTCTCACTGTAATCCTCAGGAGTACAGGCTTCGAGACTAAATTTATCCTCGTTCCTTTTCTGCATTAGAACGTGAATGGTGAGGAGAAGTTGGTCAAGACCGGGGAGAGCGAGACCATTCCCTGCGGACTGGTCCTCAGGAGTATAGGCTACAAGAGCGTCCAGGTGGACGACTTCATCCCGTTTGACCACCAGAAAGGAGTCGTCAAGAACGAACTGGGCAGGGTCGAGGGAATACAAGGTAGGAATCGTGACAGGTCTTTAACCCGATGTCTTGCATGTGTTAGAGAGATGCAGTGTGAGGTTCGCTGCGGAAATCACACCCGTTGTGTCACATGTGGTATTTAAAACTTGGTGTTTGTCATGTGGTCTTAAAATACTCTTTCCTTCTATACAAAGAGACCCACCATCACAAAATTAAACCACCTAACTTGATATAAAGATAAGTGGGGGTGCACTGTGCCTCATTTTGCTGACATGGTTATTTTTATTAGAAGTTTACAGTGTCTGGTGTGAATGAGACTTGAAAGGTTTCTACGGTATGTTAAAATGGTTTGTAAAAGGGGTAATTCAGCTAACATTTTGACAAGTGGTCTTCAAAAATGAGTTTCTATAGCAAAATTGTCAATTTAATACAAGAGAAAGTTTTATGATATCGTAGAATGTTATCATATTCAACAAAATAAAAATTTGTTTTCCTAATATTTGTATGAAGTTATGAACTGTGTTTAAACATTTTTTTAAAAAGTATAAACTGTATGTTCCATGCATACTTCATTTATGATGTGCATATCCATTATGTTCAATATTTAGTTAAACTAAATGTATGAGGTCTTATTATTACCATATGAAGTGTATTATACTTCCTTAAAACACCTGTTTGAGATAATGACTTGTCAGTCAGTCATATGGGAACAAAATTCCTGTCTCTTTTGAAGACCTACAAGCATGTCTTGGATTCGAAATCCATGTGCCACTTCTTTCTATGATACCACTATTACCTTCCTCAAGCTAAAAACAAACTGAATAAAACTTCTTTAAAGGCATCTTTTAACAATGTTAAATCACAGATGCATGGCCCTACATGTACGTGTAATCAGTGTCTGTGATATAATGTACGCTTCAAAATGATCATGAAGTGCCTCAAAAAAGTAAAAATCTTTGAGTGACCGGTTTTACAATACTCATTTCCCCCAATAGACTGTTGTGTGAAATTTTGATTCCCAATCATAAATATCTTGATAATCAGACAAGCGTTCGGCTTGTAAAAGTCATGGGGTTCCTGAATGACCTAAAGGTTTATACTCATCATTGCAACATGAGCTAAATCCAGGATCTTGTTTCAGAATCTGAGACAAATATGCTCAATACCTTTGTAGCGTAATTCATTATTCTACACCTTTAAGTCCATTTTGACATCTCTATCTCCCTCAGGTCTGTACTGCAGTGGATGGGTAAAGCGAGGCCCTAAGGGTGTGATCCTATCATCACTGAATGACAGCATAGAGACAGCCAAGTGCATGCTGGACGACATTAACTCAGGGGCCATGGACACCAGCAAACCTAACGGACAGGACAGGGTACTCTCACTCCTTGCAGAAAGAGGTATTAAAGCCCCACTGTACTACTTGTAGCTAATTGCTCCCTCTATATAGAAAACAATGCCTAATCAGTGCCTGTTGGTTCCCATGATCCTCTTTTTCTTATGTTAATTGAGAGCTGATTTGATGAGATAGCCAGCTGTCAGTGACCATGCTGGGTGGTCTAATCCCTCCTGGCCAAATTAGTACAGACAGGCTTTAAAGGAAAGGTCTATGGGGTCGTTTGTATGAAGGCAGGTCAGAGGTGTTTTGCCTTGAGCTTTACAAGTTGTACAACACATGCTCCTGTCACAATTGCTTTGCAGTCAATATTGTGCATTTACAGAATTCCCAACTTTAACCCTTGGCTAAACACTATTCCCAACCATAACCCTGTCCTGTGTTTGTTTGATTGCTCAGAATTTACACAGAGGTACAGAAGCATAGACCATTGTAATTTTTTGTTTAGGAAATTCATATGTTTCTTTGTGTACATCTGTCTGACCATGAAAGTGATAGACTCAAATGAGAGTGTTTGTTTGCCCTGTATGTTCATAGAGAGGAGAGGACAGGTTGTGTGATTATGTGTTTGTTTGTCTGCAATGTGTTTGTTTGTATATCTACATCACTTGATTAAGATAAAGCGTTTGCTTTCTTGCTCAGTACACAACAAAGTCATTTTCAATGCTTTATGTGAAGGTTCTGCTCATTTGTCCTACATACGAAGATAAGTTGTTACTTATGTGTTGGCTTTTGCTTTTGTCAGGTTGGATTATGTGTCTAGGCAAGTGTTTGTAGATACATTTAGTTTAAATGATCCAATATAAGAGCTAAAAGTAAAAGAGATGTGATGTACAGTATAGAAAATGTAATTAATTGCCCGTTTTCGGTCAATCAAATTTCTGCCAATACAATCAAAGTAATCAAAGTATGAGTGTCCCCTTTCATTAATTGGAAATTTCAGTTGATCAAAATTTGTCTAGAGTTGCAAATTTCATTTGCAAATTTCTTTTGCAACTCTAGACAAGGCGATACTCTAGACTAGGCGATATTCAAATGTTTATTAGAATAGAAAAAGAAGTAGGTTGGAGTTTTTCAAAAGGAGTGGGATAACGAGAGAGAGAGAGAGGGGGGGGGGGCTTGGTCAGGTAGTTTTTATAACAGGGTTTGCATTCAAGTTTATGTTCATTAAAATTTAGATTGATGTGTGCAATGTTAACTGGTCGTATGGAATATCAAAACCTAAATTTTCTAACATCCTCATTTTATCAACCTTAATTCTGCTGTAGATAAAGAGCTCCCTACTCCCTTAATACTCAGTGACACATTTTTCTTTGATAATTGCTCTTCAAAATCAGCAATTTTGTGTACACCCTGTCCTTTATTTCTGTCTATCTTTGTCACTCTCTGCCCTTTTCTCTTTCTCTTAACCTTTTCTTTCCCCTTTGAGATCTACCCAAGATGTTAACATACTGCTTGGCCGTAGACCAAAACCTCCAGCTTATAGATTCTCTGAAATGTTGCTCTTCAAAATCAATAACTGTCTGTACATCTCCTTTTATTTCTTCCTTTGCTCCTCTCTGCCCCCCCCCCCCCCCTGCTGCTCCCACTTTTGTTCTTTATCACCCTGGTTCTCTTGAAGAGCTTCCCAGTATGTTGCTCTTTAAATCATTAGCTACATGTATATATTACTCCTTGTAATTCCTCCTTTTTTTGTCTCTTTACGCCTCCCCCTCTGCCCCCCCCCCCCTCTCTCTCTCTCTCTCTCTCTCTCTCTCTCTCTCTCTCTCTCGCCCCTCTCCTATTTATGATCTACTTTAGATGTAAACATACTGCATGACTGCAGATGAACCTCCAAGTAATTGATTTTCTGAACCGATATTGCTCATCAATATCAATTACTTAAATCCTTCCTTTCATTTCTTTCTTTGTCTTCCTCTGACAACACCCCCCCCCCCCCCCCTCCACCCCCTCCCTCCCCTGGTCTCCTGTCTTTCTCTCTCTCTTTAAGATCTACCCCAGATGCTAACCTACTGCCTGACCATGGACCTATCTCTTGTTTATTAGAATTGCCAAAATGTCTTTCTGCAAAAGCAATTACTGCCTTTTCTCCACTTCCTTTCATGTCTTCCTTTGTTCCCACCCTTCTTTCACCCTGTATCGCCCATTTTCTCTTGGAGATCTATGTTAGATGTTAACCTCCTACATGGCCATATTTCACAGATTTCTTTTTAAATGTTGCTATTCAAAATCAAGTATTCTTTGTACATTCTCTCTCTCTCTCTCTCTCTCTCTCTCTCTCTCTCTCTTTCTCTCTCTCTCTCCCCTATCTCTCCCTCTCTTTCTTGATGTCTGTCTACATTCACCTCTCCCCCATGATCTTTAGATTTATTCCCTCTAGCTTACCCTCTCTCTCTCTCTCTCTCTCTCTCTCTCTCTTTCTCTGTCTTATTTTCCCCCTCTCTCCCTCTTTCAAAAGCTTACATTCTACCAATATTTGTTTGTCTCACTTGCTTCCTGATAAGTGTCATGGAAAAATAACCTAAAAATAAAATTCAATGTTAAAAAAAAATCACATGATTTATTCATTCTTTGTTTCCGCACATGATATCCCTCATGACTAATTTTTATGACCGAGCGGTATTTCTACTAATGTCAAGGCTTGCTATGGCACGTACATATTCCATTATGAAATGTAAACCATGTGGTTTGATACATTACTTCCAAGTGACAATGGGGATTTCTTTGAATGACGAAATGGGGAGAATAAAGAAGTCAATGCTCTAAAGCACCACTAATGGCCGTCTCATGCACATACGTTTGCCATTCATTCATCCCAGTAATGTGTGTACATGTCAGTGGCGGAAAAACAGGGCAAGGGGGGATGTGCCCCCATCACAGGGGGAAAAAGGGATTAATGTTAGAAACATGTACATGGAAAAAGAGAGAGAGAGGGAATGAAATGGGTAAAAGACGGAGGGAGGGGGAAGAGATGCTACTTGACCTCCTTCAACATCCTTTAATAAGTTGTCTTACCAATTCAGATGCTAGGAAATATTTGGACTGGTTATCCCCCCCCCCCCCTCCACTGCCTCATTCTTTCCTTCGAAAAAAGGAAAATAAAAGAGGAAAAGTATTAGTAACGGCGGAGGAAGGCAAAGGATTGTGAAAACTCCCTCCCATACCCTCCCTTTAATAAATGGCCTTCCCTTTTTATCCACAATCAAGACCAATTCCCCCTCCCCCATACCAGGGGCCCCTCAATGTCTGGACCTTGCTGTGCCACTGTACATTTTACATGTGCTTAGTTTTAATTACACTTTACAACGCACCTGTAACATCATAATTGATTAGCGCCATCAATCAGCATCATGGATAGAATTTTATTGAAGTTTCACTTTTTCCTTAACCAAAGTAGGCCATCATTGAAATGGCTCACAGTGTTGTTTTTAATGTGTGTAAATTCAATTGGCATTCCAAATTTAGATAAGTGAGGAATGCTTGCATTGCCTAGGGGCATTTTTTAAAGGCCAACTCTTGCCCTAGAATGATTTATTTTCAATAAAAGTAGAAAAGTCTGAGAAATAGAATTCTAAAATGAGAAAAGAAGGATGAAACTCATCTGTCAATGTGTCTTTCTTCATCTTCTTTGGTTAATCTTCAAAGGACTATGCATCCTATCACAAAGATCTGTACTTTCTGTATTCAGGCACACTAAACACCGGGTTTACACCATGCTCTTTGCGACAAGTGTAGCGTATTAAACGTGCAAAGAGTGTGACTCTCCTACACACGAAGCCACCATTGAATCTTCTAGTCCTAAAAATGGAGTGTTTTTCTCTGAACTCGAGCCTGCATCAAGAAAAAGAGAGGAGGGGCCTGCTTTTATACACGCAATGCGGCAACAATCATTCTTGCATTTATGACTGCTCAACGTGAGACTCGAACCCACGCATGAGAGCCAGACGACACCCCAATTGTGCCCCACCGCCTCCGCCTTTTAAATCTTATTTTCTTTGATTTTTTGGTGCTTTTATGATGAGCAATTTGTTGTTACCTTGAAGTTTTTCTTTAAAGTGCCTTCCACCTTTCGCGTCATTTTTTCATGTTGTGGTGACTTCATCTGAGAAAGGCCAGGTGTTTATAAACAGCTAACCTTTCAAAGATACCCTGATTGACAGCTATTGTATTTCATGGTACTTGCTGATTGCCAAAACAGAAACTAGGCCAAGCATGAAGTTGCAAGTTAGTGGGGTGGACATTAATCAAAATGATTTATATTTGACCAGTTCACATCATGCTTAACAGAGCAGAATGCCAAATTACAGAAGATTTATAGTTTTTAGATGAGAGTCATCAATTAGCTGAAAATGTGTCATTCGGTGCTGTTGTTTCCTCGAAAGTCTGAAGCTTTTGTTGCACTTTGGTATTCCGTCTATAATATATTCTTTAATTTTGTTAGTAAATGAAAAGATAGAACCGATTTGATTTGATTTGATTTGATATAATGAATAGAGAACAGATATACATGATATCATGAAAAAATAATTTCAGAAGGATTGTCCTACTCAGCTTTTTTACTGAGGGGTTCTAATAAACTAATTGATATACCGGTACTGCACTGCAATTTCGTTTTCTCCTAAAGGTGAAATTAATGATATACCCTTACCTACATGTATCTCAATTCACCCTGTTTTTTTAACTTCTGTTATAACTTTGAACAGTAGATTTTAAGTTAAAGGCTTAATGAACGTATTGGCCAAATATTGTCTAGCAATTAGGTTGAATAGGATCACACACTACATCCTTCCTTATATATGTCCCTTCCTTCCAGTAACCTTAAAGCTAATCTTGAGCCCTGGTATGGGAATTGTGTTTTGAGAGAAAATTGCTGCAATTTATTCTGGATTGTTTATCCTGCAGTGAAATAAAAAACTAACACACAAAAACTTACTGGGCATCATCTTTTATAAAAGCCACAACTCCCATTTACACATAGTGACCTGTATTAAGCACATGGTGTCAGGCCTACTTCTCGTTCTATTCTCATTACTCAGCCACTATACATTTTCTACCAAAATGTTTGGCAATGGTCATTTATTTGTAATCACCTTCAGTGTAAGTTTTGTTGGATTGTGTGAGAATTTATTTGCTATTTTTACCCGAACTCAAGTTTATCTTTAAGACAACTCATGATATTATTTAACCATCACCTGTCTTCTGACAATCCAGTATGTACCACATCTGTACATGTGCCTCCTTGCAAGCAGATTACAGCGCAAATCCTCTGTTGACAGAGATCTCGGGCGATGTCAAGATCAAGCTTTGACCTCCCCTCTTTATCGATCCAGGAAAAAGCTCTCCTTAAGCGGCCATATTTTCTGGACTATTTTTGTTCAAGTTTAACATCCTTGAATCCCTCACCGATTTGTCATCAGGAGCGTCTTTCTATGATTTTTTTTCCCCCTTCATCTTTTTTCTATCTCACTTTGATGGACAAGGTTCATCAATGGGTCTGTTAATCAATAGTGAAGTCACTAGTTGACATACATTCGGACAAGTTCATGGTATCTTGGAAGAGAAGTTTTGATGCATCCTCGGTTGGTATTCAAGTGGAAAATAGGGTCATTTTAATGATGTGCTTTTAACAGCCCACACATGAAACTTAAGTGTTCTAACTACTTTATTGTTCTTGTTCACCCAAAGTATCCATAGTCTGTGCAAAGGTTGGATGTTTGTCACATGTTTTTTCATCTACATGTAAGTGATAGAACAAGAAAATCACTATTTTAAAAAAGGATTGGAAGATAACTACATAATTTCCAAACAATTTTGTGCTAAACAATAGCATGGCGATCAAACCAGCTCGAAATGCTGAATTTGCCTTGCTCCAGCCTGTTGCCTGAATGATTTTATGGTAAACCTCATGCACAGGCTTTCTTGTTTGGAACTGGTAACCTGGACAATGAGCAAATATACAGACGTTAGCACAGCACTTTGGTTCTCTATTTTAGACATTGACATTGAGTTGAAAAGGGACATACCTTTACCCCCATCGTTCAACACTTTGCAACTGTATGAAGCACTGAGTATAGGCATGCAGGAAAGTGTGACAAAGTGAAGGAAGAATATGTGTTCTTGTATAGCGCATATATTCATGTATTATATGTAACATCTCCATGCGCTTCCAAAGGACTGTGTATATCATCACCGTGGCTTTAGCTCTTACTCTTAAAAGGTAATCACTTAATACACCTGGGTTGAGTGTGGGAATTTTGAAAAATTCTTGCCAAATGACGTTAGTGCTGCCGCAGGGATTTGAACCTCGTACCTTATGGTCACAATCTAAAGACTTATCTACTGTACCCCAACACCTCTACACACGATATATTAGTAGGATGTTGTACAATTTTGTTGCACTGATGTTTTATGAATTAATGGAAAAGTATGCAGTGGTGTGTATTAAACACATCTTGACGTCATGGAAAACTTTTCCTAATCTACCGAGAAATACAAACAATTCACTTAAATCCTTCTTGTCAAGTCCAGAAGCACTTTACAGGCTTTAAAAGTCCTGAATCTGTATCTTTTATTACCAACTGGTTTTATGTGAATGAATATTTAGGGATGCCCTCTTAATGGCCTCTTTTATATACAGGGATAAAAGAAAGAAAAATAAGAATGGAAGAGAAAAAAAATTGAATTCCTGATTGCCAATTATTTAAATGGAACTGAAAGGGTGGTGCTAAAAAGAGGCCGTTTGATTCCCATTTGAAAGGAGCAATAGAGAATAGGGAATATTTTTTCCCAGTGCATCAAAAAAGATATCCATCGCGAGGAAATTCGAACCAAGAAAAAGTCCGCGATAAATCATGGAACCATTATGGAATTGGTACATGGCACATTGGTGCGGAAGTACATTATGTTGTAAGCATTCTAATTTTTGCGATCAATCTTTTAGGAGGAGTTCTCCCCCTGTTTAACTTTATGGCAATGTGCATGGGTAAGGATTCATTAATGACACATTTCAAACCCTCATTGTAAATAGAGCGAGGGAGGGAGGGAGAGAGAATATTGCAAGCTGCTGTTAAGAAAAAAGAGATTGAGCCCAATGTGCACCAAAATTTAGAAGAGGATAAGATTTAAGAGAAGAGAAACAATGATTGGACAGGGGGGTAATCAAGTGGAGGACATGTGGAAATAAAGAGGAATGATAAGAGAGAGAGAGAGAGAGAGAGAGAGAAAGAGAGAGAAAGAGATAGAGAGAGGGAGAGAGAGAGGGAGAGAGAGGGAGAGAGATAGATAGAGAGGGGGAGATAGAGATAGAGAGGGGAGAGATAGAGAGGGGAGAGAGAATGAGACAGACATAGAGTCACATACAGAGAGAAACAGACAGACAGAAAAAGAGAGAGAAAAGGTGTAATGAGACATACAGATACAGATAGATAAATATATAGACACAGAGAGAAAGAAAGAAAGAGAGAGAGAAAGAGAAAAGTTGTAATGAGACATACAGATACAGATAGATAAATAGATAGACACACAGAGAAAGAAAGAAAGAGAGAGAGAGAGAGAGAGAGAGAGAGAGAGAGAGAAAAGTTGTAATGAGACATACAGATACAGATAGATAAATAGATAGACACACAGAGAAAGAAAGAAAGAGAGAGAGAGAGAGAGAGAGAGAGAAAAGTTGTAATGAGTCATACAGATACAGATAGATAAATAGATAGACACACAGAGAAAGAAAGAAAGAGAGAGAGAGAGAGAGAGAGAGAGAGAGAGAGAGAGAGGAAAGTTGTAATGAGACATACAGATACAGATAGATAAATAGATAGACACACAGAGAAAAAAAGAAAGAGAGAGAGAGAGAGAAAAGTTGTAGTGAGACATACAGATACAGAGATACAGACAGATAGATAAGTAGATACATGTAGACACAGAGAGAAAGAAAGAGAGAGAGAGAGAGAGAGAGAGAGAGAGAGAGAGAGAGAGGAAGAAGCAATTCTACTAGAGGATATCAGTGAGACAAAGAGAGTATAAAATAGAATTGAATTGTGCTTGGCCTGATGAAGCTGATGTTAATTTATTGTGCACTTGACTATACACAATTTAAAAAAAACATCACTGCTTATGATTGTTTCCCAAAGTGTATACTTTCCAAAGAAACCTTGCTTAAAGATTACCAAGGAGTATAATCACAGAAGAATTCATAGTTTATATCGATGATGTATAAATAGCTATTCCGCCCTTTATTTATTCTTTATGTTACCTCCCATGTGAAATATACTTTGGCAGGGCTGATTAACGAGTCTCAAAATTACAAATTTCTAATAAAACTTAACAATTGCTTAATGATTGCCAATGAGATGGCATTTATTTGAAGAATTAATCAGTACTGAGTTGACAATAAATCTTATTGATATAAATGTCTCTTGATTTATACTACACGTCGCTTTCCGTATTGATTCCACCAAGTATCCTGATGAGTTGGTCACAAGTTTGTTTACAAAGTTTCTAGTAAGAAATGTTTAAAGATTTGTAGTGAGCATTTATTTTTGTGAAGAATTTATCAGCACTGGCCTTACAAATATATAAATAAAATGTCTTTTTGTAAATTCTGCCTGTTATTTTCACATGAAATTTACAATATGTCATTGTTATTCTTTGCAGATTTATAAGTTAAATGACATTATAAAGCGTAATGACCTTCACATGTCTATACCATCTTTATAGCCGTAAGAGGTTTTATTGTACAAAGCTAATTTTTTGCAATCATTAACACAGAAAACAAACTACAACATTGCAGTTTTTCAGTTGTATGACACTTGTTCCTGCATCAATTGCTATGCATTGATTTCCTATACTTACCACCCCTTAACTTCAACCCTGTACCCAAAACTATACCTAACCCTAACCCTGAACCTAAAGCAAATCTAAAACCTTATTGCAACCCTAAACCTAACCCTAAACATTTGATGAATAAAGCTTGGTGCAAATGATGCAGGAGCAAAATGTGAGATCACCAGGGGGGCGTTTCACAAAACTTGTCATCAGTGACAAATGACAGTTTTTTTTTATAAGCTACTGAAATCCTTGCTTCTGATTGGTTATCAGCAGATTTGTCACTGATTTTTGTCATATGTCATTGAAAAAAAGCTTTGTGAAACGGTTCTTCAGCAGTTTTTCAGCATCATTTGTAAAACGAGCCTTTGGAAAGGCTTGTTTATTACAGCAATAAAGACGACCAATGATTGTACTTCATTTGAAGAGTTAATCAGTACCATGTTTATATCTTATGGAGATTAATGACTTGATTTATTCTTAATGTTGCTTTCTACAAGAAATTCACCAACTGAATGCTGATTAATGAATCACAAAATTACAGCTCTCTATCAGAATTTTACTTTACGATTTCCTATGACTTTTAACATTTATCTGAAGTCGTGATGTACTTCTAGCTAGCCTTGATTGCACCTGAAATGCCTATATCCAGTATTGGAGTTTGATTGCAGTAACAAGAAAAACAGAAGAATAATTAATCAGTATTGAGTTTACAATAAATCTTATCAAGATAAATGTCTCTTGATTTATCATCGACACTGCTTTTAATAGAGGCCTGAAGTTGACAAGTCACAGTTAATGACTGCAGTTTGAAAAATTGCAGCATTTAAAAGATTTACACAACTAAAAAATTGCCAGTGGGTTATACATTAATCTGTACTAAAACCCTGTACACATGATCCAAATTTGAACATTCAAACATGTAAAGTCCCAATGACCGAGGATCTGAACTGTCTTATGATTAATTAAATCTAAAGTTCAAGGGATTTCATGCTGCTTTGGAGGGGAAAAAACATAATGTCCAGATCGTAGTGACGTCAGACCAGTAGTGCGGTCAGAGCAGTAGTGTGGTTGTCTATGATTTGAAGCCAATTCTGCTTTGTTCTGAGTAGAAGAGTTAAACACACTGGGTGGTATTCTCATAAGTTAAGCCGGGACTAAGTCCAGACTAAACAAACATTTTATTTCACACTTCTATGGAATGCTAGGTTTCATCTTCCTCCTTCAATTATTCATGACAAAGATAATCTACCAAAGACTTTGTGGAAATTCAGTTCATACTCATATTATCTTTTTCTTCCCATTTCATTGCAAAATTAATTTTTTGGACACTTTTCATTGAAGGATTAAAATAATCAGTACAGGGTAAATGAGTTGGCAACAGTCAAAGTGTGGACGAACCTAGTATGCGCTAACGTATGCGTTACCGGAATACCACCCACTGGGTGTTTATATTTTTATCATTGTTTAAAACCTAAATGAAGAGGGTAGTGGTTGTTTAGATTTCAAGTTAAGCGGCCCTTTCTACGAAAATTGGATCGAAGTGGGATCCTGTAGTGTGCACCCGGCTTTAGTTTATATCGTAGGAAGATGAGTGACCCTTGCTTTATTTTGATGGTCTTTCAATACACATGACATTTACCAAGTCACTGCAGTTAAACACGTTTCTATACATGTACATGGTGTGCAAATTTGTATACCTTTTCTATAAGAGCCTCTGCTTTAAGATTACCAATTATATACATTTTTGTGAATGATTAATTGCTATTGAGTTTACAACGCATTATACAGACTATTTCGAAGATAAATGTCTCTTTGATTTATGTTGCATTTTACTTTCTGCATAAAACTTGTCCTGTTTAACTGCTAATGAGCTTCTTAAAGATTACCAATTATATACATTTTTGTGAATAATTAATCTCTACAAAGTTTACAATGCAGAGATAAATGTCTCTTTGATTTATTCTGTGTGCTACTTTCTGCATGCTTCTTTCTGCATGCTACTTTCTGCCTTGTGACTGCTAGTGAATGAGTCTTGACATCATTTCCAAAATTATAGAGCTCTTTCCAAAAAACTCTTTTTGAAGATTACCAATTATATACATTTTTGTGAATAATTAATCACTACTGAGTTTACACCACATCATACAGAGATAAATGTCTCTTTGATTTATGCTGTATGCTACTTTCTACATAAAACTTGCTCTGTGACTGCTAATGAATGAGTCGTTTCCAACATCATAGAGCTCTTTCCAAAAAATTCTTCTTAAAGATTATCAATGAATAAACATTCAGGAGAAGAATTGATACATAGTATTTACAAATATTTATTATGTTCCATAAATCAGTCCCAGATTTAGGTAAACCATTCCACCATCACTCCTTAAACAGAACTAGGAGCCCCGGCCGAAAAGCAATTTACTCCAGTCGAGTAATCATACCTCGACCGTATCAGCTACCAAAAAAATAGGCCAAGATTTACAGCCCCTTGAATTTCTTTCTATTCATCGCTTTCCATTCTTTCCCCTGCCACCGTCTCATTAATTTGGCTTTAGAGTGTGTTTGACTTTTCCAAGCATCTCATAAAGGGCCGGTGTGACAAATTTGAAGTGCCGTCATAAAGTATTCAGTAGGTTCCATGTTTGCTATAACTCCCCGTTTTCCTTCATGTGCTCTCTTACAACGGTAAAGTGCTGATCAAACACAGGCCAGGAAATTGTCACCGATCTAGCAGCAGTGGCACTTGCCTGGATCCATATTTCTTGTGGTTTGTTTTATGGCTTTCTCCCATGTTTCCCCCGTCGTCTTTTGTTATGTTTCTCAAAATGGCGCGTCAAATGCTGCAGGCCATGATGATTCTTAAAACATGTCTGTTTACCAAGCTTCAGAAATGTATGTGATCGTTAAATGTCCAGATTCAAAGCAAAAGTCAAACCATAGTTCTGGTGTTTCCTCAGACTAAAATTAGATTCTAGGTATGGTTGAAGAAGGAAAAAGTAGAAAGGTATTAAAAAAGCAAGATAACAAGGGCAAAATAAAAAACATCTAAAGTGAACACTTTTGGTAACTCAGAGCCTAGAAAGAACAATTCAGACATTCAATTTCAATTCGATTTCAAATTTATTCATGTTTCCAACAAAACATTACAAATCAATTATAAGCATTTAAAACAAATGTAAGAAATACATGTTGGAAACAGAGGGGTCCACTAAAAAGCAATGCTTGTACAAGTTAGTTTGTTGTATAATAGTTGTATCTTATTACACATATTATATCACAGAAAGAAATTCATACACTCTATATTTGTCTTCCGTCAAAACTTTATCTTCCCCAACAGTATCGTGTACACTGAAAGTGAGCATTCGCTGCATCATTAGAAATTCATAATTCAATTTCAGTTGGATTAAGAACCTAGTTAGCCTATTTACATTTTAAATTTTAGCTTTGTCTGATAGCAAACCTTGAGGAAACTGATGTTAGGCATAAAGATAACTCTTTAAAGGGAATGATTCATACTAATGAATTAGAGCTTTACAGTTTGACGTATTGAAAGCATGGTTATACATGAATATTACTTTTTACTAAACAAACACTGATTTAGATATATTTACGAGTTATTGAGATTCTTTACCAAATGAGAGTGCACCACAGGACCTATGTACAAATTACAAAATGCACAGATTTAATTTGATCTGCATGACTGATGGAAAATAAATTTCCCAAAGAGAATTGAGAACAAGATAAATCAAATCTATTGTGTTATTCCAACCATTATCTACATGTAGTTTGCCAACACACACCCTTGTCAGTCATTGTGTGAGTAACCGTATCTGTAATATGAGAATATAATTGATTTTTTTAATTGATGCTTCAAGCACTTTTTCTGTGTAAAAAACTTATTTAAATCATTCTAAATATTAATTCAGTGTCCAAATTATGATGGTGTTATATCTGTCCCTCTTCTTTGTTTCCTTCTATTTTGTTTCTTTACATGTTTGAGAGTTGTAAATGTTTAAGTAGATTTCTAAGGGAATATCTTTCCTAAACCCTGCATGTTCATCTAATGTAGGGCATAGCAATCGTTAGAAGTCAGACTTTAATAAGTCAAGTTAAGTCGAGACTGTTGAAGCTATTAAAGTAGTTGAATCATTATATCTTAGAGTACTTTTTTTAGTGTTAAAGATAAAGTTGAGTTCTGGTCATGTGATTGCATTGTGAAAGAAACGGTGTGGAATCTATCAGAAAAGGTTGATCATCTAGTATATAAGTATTCGTGTGTATTGCAAGGTTCTGGAATCATCAAAATGATGAGACATTTGGCCAAAGCTTGGCAAAGTTACAAGCACTGTACACAGAATGATGTATATGGGACTACATGAGCATATGGCGAAAAAAACCTACCCCCCGATTTTTACGTATTTTACGTCATATTTAGAATATGAAGGCATTTGAAGAGCCATGCTTTTCAGGGAACATGTTTAATCTGATGTTCTTCCACCGTTGCATAATAACAATGATAACGCTCACAAATTATTTTTTACCTCTTCCCAGAACTCAACCTTCTCTTTAAGTGTAGTCTCAAGTTCTGTTACTCATTATGAAAAATGAAATTCTCAAATAGTGTAATGTAATTTTAACTGGAATTCTCATTTCTGTTCTGCCACTAGTTAACAAAACCATTCATGCATGTATTTCAAATAATCAATCTTTAACATAGGTTTACAGTCATAGTATATTTAAGATAAATCATTGTATGACTGTTTGAAGTTGCATGGTACCAACATTCACTGTTTACGGGCATGTTTTGTATTTCCTGGATAAAGACTTACTTTTCACAGCTCCAAAATTTCAGATACAATAAATTCATTTGGGAGTTGGATGACCTATGACATTGAAAAGGCTAAACATTACAAATAAATGATAGGTTTTTCATAACTGAGTATTAAAGGCAGCCTTACCAACATCAATTGCGCCATCTTTTGTTGAAGGTGTTCACACAGCAATATCTGGTTCCTGTACCCAAGCATCATCAGCGCACGTCATCAGTTGGTGATGCATTGTGGGAAATGACTGTGGACACATTGGAACATTGTGAGCAACAGTCATTTCCCACATATGCATAAATCTGAAGCAGTGTCAGTAGAATACCCTACCTTTAAATAAGGGGAAAAATAATATAAAAATTCACTGGCTGTGTATGTCAATAAAATGTTGGCTCAAAAGTAATTGTGTTTTAGTATTACGATTTTCAACCCCGTTCTTTATTAAAGGAAACCAAAACCTTCATACTAAGTTACTTTTATTGTAAAGTTTAAAAGATTTTAATAAAATCAGTGAAAATTTGAACAAAATTGGGCTAGGAATAAGGAAGTTAGAGCTGTTTGAAATGACTAGTCACTAGAGGGCGGTATTCAATTTGATGACATCATCTGTGAACAACTCTCCATGCCTTTTGTACATAAAATTTCACAATTTTGTTGTTTTCTTCGTATTTATTCGTGTTCTTGATCCGACTTCATAGCATGTGAAGTAGAATATCATTTTGCATTCTATATCTTGCTTTCGGGGGAGTAGATTATCTCAATCACAAGAAAGAAGGAAAAACTTGAAATTTGATGTACAAAAGGCATGGAGAGTTGTCCACAGATGATGTCATCAAATTGAATACCGCCCTCTAGTGACTAGTCATTTAAAAAAGCTCTAGCTTCCTTATTCCTTGCCCGATTTTGTTCAAATTTTCAACAGTATTTTTCAAATATCTTAAACTTTACAATAAAAGTAACTTAGTTGGAAGGTTTTGGTTTCCTTTAAGTTTGTATATAGTTTGCTGGTTCAAGCAACCCATTTACTGTATATACAAATATAGGTTATGTATACAATGTATAAGAAACTATCTATGAACATTTGACCCGTTTCTTTTATTCAAACATGCATTGACAGAACTAAAGCCTACTATCAGTTCTAATGCTTCAAATGTTTTTCCCTCAAGCAAAGCTTTAGATTTATGTGTTATAGGTGAAAATGTCACCTTTTGCCTTTAAATGTCGAGTGTTCAACGTTGACACTTCAACTTAACATCACTCTTGCTTGCTTTTCCAAGTATCTTGTGCTCCCGTTACAGAGATCACATTTCTCAAGAAATATCGAATGAAAAACATTCGAAACCCACTCAAGGCACAGTCGCAAGTCATGAATATCCATCAATATTGTTTTGTTCTGCTTTGTATAGTGCAAAAGGTGGGGGAAAGAACTTAAGGACGTTCATTCAATCACTTGTTGGCACATCCATTGTTCAAACTTAAAATACCTTGTGCTATATGTGAAGATGATAGTTGAACTGTCATTACAATTGCTCCTCTCCTTTTAACTGATATGAGTGTCACTATAATATGGATTTCAGATTTCCCCCCCCCCCCCCTGACATTTGACATCCAAATAAAAATGTACTGTATGGTAGATTAAAAAGGGAGTACAAATTTTCAAGTTTTATTTTTTTTTTTACATTAGCAGTGGCACATTTTTTATTTCTTCATGTTCCTTTTGTTCCTTTTGTTCTTCTGTAAAAAAAAAAATTTCAACTTCAGCCCTCAATTTGTTAATATTGAATGAAGGCTGTCTGTCCTGTGTTGCTGGGATATGCTCTAGAGGAAAATGTGTAAAAGAAATGGTTATGATGCAATGTATACAGCCCGTGCTACAACATATGTATACATAAGTACTTGGCTTGTATCTGTCGCTTGTAGGCCTGGCTTCATCAGCCAGAGTTGGCCGAATAACCCGCTATTTCTGATCCAGTGAATTAGCCAGACCACGAAATAGCGGGCTATTTGGCAGGTGAAGATACAGATAGTGGGCTCTTTGCTCAGGAAGTCTTCCCAAGATATCTTTGGCTTTTTTCAAAATAGCCCGCTATTTGTGGTCTGTTTTCACCCGCCCGAAGACTCACACTATGCGGGAACATTGAGAACAATTCTCGAGCTCAAGTTTCGAGCTGATGAAGACGCATTTTGAAACTTCGGGCTAATTTCCCGGATCACAAAATAGCGGGCTGTTTGGCCAACTTGGCTGATGACGACAGATCTATTGTCAGAAAAACATTAAATGGATGTCTGAACAAATAAGGTTAATCCATGTTGAACACAATCTGGTCCTGAAAGAGCATTATTATGAGTTCCATGAAGAATTCTTTTAAATCAAGCCAGAGGATGGATGAGAATGAAGGACTATGAGAGAAATCACTTTTTAATTCAGAGTGAACTATTTTTTATTCATCATCTTGAGAATCCTCTTCATTGATCAAGCCATATCACATAACGAGAAGAAGCCATTTTGATTTTCCCTCCCTCCCTCCCTCTCTCTCTTTCTCCATTCAAAGCGTTTCTTCATCAAACATTTTTGATTTGTTTGATGCGTTGCCCGGGGCGACAACAGGTTATCAAATTATCCAATGCACAGTACATGGGGGACAAAATAGTGATAACTTGAAATCATTCTCCTTCCCTCCTCTCCATCTTCCCTCTCCCTATTGAGTAGAAGTCTGTTAGGTGTTTCCTCCAACTCATTTGGGTGGTGTTTGTAGAATGTTTTTTGCATCAGGGAGGCTCATGAGGTAATTCTCTTGTCGAAGTCGTCTCTGCCTCTAGTAATGGTGGCCTAATTTGAAAATAATTCTTTCTTCTCCAACTCGAAGGTGGGAGCCGGGCCCGTCTCTTGGTCCTGGGAGGGCTCCGCAATTACGCTCGAATTTGTTCCAACGGTGACTCCTTGAATTTGTTAGGGGTAATCACCGGGGGGTGGAATTATTGGGAAGCTGGCAAATCACATTGTGCATTAGGAGCTCCGAAATTGAATCAAAAGTTTTTGAAGGGATTGGGGCTGTCTGAAGTGTATGGAATGGAATCTGTGGAGTATAGGGTGTCTTCAAAAAGGTTTATAGAGGAAAGCATGAATAAGTTAGCGTTGTAGTATTCAATAAAATTCACATGATCCAATAAGCTGTGCTAACGAGAGGATGTGCAGATGAAAATAGACCATCTTAAGGGTGAAATTATAAGCTAAAGTTGTGTCTTTGTCTTGCGAGTGGTTTTAGTTGCTTAGTTTATTTTTAATGAAGCCATAATTTAGAGTTTGGAAGTTGGGGAAAACACAAGTTAATAATTTAGTATCATAAGATTAGCGCAGCATTCACCCATTGGTATTGAAATGATTGATAAGCACCCTCAGACCAGAGCTATGTGTGCTTTGGCTATCTAATATTTGCAATTACCATCTAGATAGAACATCATTTTAATAAATTGAAATGATTGGACTGTTGCAATTAATTTGAGCATCAAGAGGACAGTGCATATCTATCAATGCTGAAATTAATTTGGATCCTGGATGCTAGGGTATCAGAAATGAACAATAAAATAATGATTGCACTATTTTATTCATGGCACATATTGACTAGCAATTAATTGAAAAAAGCTGCACTTTATTGCCTATGAATAGTCCTTCACAGGAACAGCAACAATGGACTGTTTTAGCCCGGGATTTTGCTCGGAAATGGCCATTTAAGGCAACAAAAGGACCTTCATTATTGCTTGGGGGTATACCAATTGGAAATTAAATTGACTTTGAGCAAAATGAGGTTGTATATTATTGGGTAGCATTTTCCTATCAGGGAAGGTGATCATGAGATAAAACATGTTTCTTGTTTCAGCCATAGTGCATGTCACTCTATTCAGGGTGTATTCTATAAGTTAGGTTACATTTATAGATAAGATAATTTTAATGAACAATCAGTATAAAGGGGATCCATTTTGTAGACTTAAAGAAGATATAAATGATTTGATGAAGGAAAAACAATTTCTCTTATCTATTTGTATTGGATGCTAAATGTTGTTTCTGGTATTATAGATGTGCAACAATCCAGTATGAGTATTGGCATCCTGAATGTACAACACATTTTAAAAACATTTTGATATGAAAATGGCTCATTTTAAAGGATTTATAAAAATTCAAAATTGTGTATTTTAAAATTTCAAAGGGATTTAACAGAGAGAGAGAGAGAGCAAGAGAGAGAGAGAGAGAGAGAGAGAGAGAGAGAGAGATGAACGCCATAGAAGGGTTGTAGAATAAAAAAGTTCTTTTCAAAGTTTATGAAAAGTCGAAATATGCTTGAATCAATGAGCAAAATACAATGTCAAACTATGGTACAGTAGGTAATATGGTTGTTATTTCTTGGCTTTTGTTTTCATTTATGAGGAGAGGCGAGCAAAGCACTAGAATATATGCATTTTTGCTTGAAGCCTTTGCTAATTCTATCCAGGCAGGTCAATGAAACGGATGTACATACTGCTGTATTCCTGTTTGTTGATGTTTCTTCCAAGAGTCTCTTGTATTATATCATCTGTTGAGAGACAGAAGGGCATAACTCCTGTCACTTTTGCAGAGAATTAACGTCCTTCTAGGTCTCAACAGAAACTTTAAATTCACCAATTGTGTGTGATAGTATCATTCTGTACTCATCTTACATTCTGCACCATTATCCATAAAGTTGAATTTAAAAAAAGATTCTTTCCTGTTTCCTCTTTTCATAAAATGATGGAAACAATATGATTTAGTCTTGATAAAAAAAAAACTTATATCTTCTCCCAAGTGTCATAGAGATTGATCAATAAAGTTCTGAGATAATATAACCTTTATCTATCAAGAAAAAAACATACATTGTTACAGTCATTTCAAGAAAAGAGGTATAGAAATGACATTTTTTCGAACTTTTATGGGCAACAGAAAGGGTACATGTAACATACAAGTTGTTGCTGTTTTGATCTTGGGCAACGCCAGGCTAGACTTTTGTGTTTTCTCCACTTTTGAAATATGCATGACATTTGAAAATTGGTCAATATATATTCCTCTCAGATTTCTTTGATAAGTGTAAAAGATATTTAGGCTCTCCTTTCCACCTTTGAAAGTACATTCAGTAGTTAACCTCTGATACATGAAGTGCACCATGCATTGAAAACATTTCCCCCTCCCTCGCCCCTTCCCTCCTAAAGAGAAATGCATGTATCATAAATGTTTAATTCTACCAAAAAAACACCTTGCTAATGTTCTTATATTATGAGATTGGAGTTTTGTCAACAAAGTTTCACTATTTTTCAAATTGTTAGCTACTGTTTTATCCATTTATTAATAGTATTATTTCTCTATGTCTCTTCCCCTCTCCTCTCTCTCTCTCTCTCTCTCTCTCCCTCTCTCTGTCTTTCTCTCCCTCTCTCTCTCTCTCTCTTTCTCTCCCTCTCATTTCCTCTGTCCTCTTATGTTCATTTAATCTCTCATCTCTTTCTATCTCTCCTCTTTTATTTTTCTATCTTTCTATCTTGCTATCTTTCTATCTCTCTCTCAACTTTGTTTTAAATCTCTTTGGTATCCTTTCCTATTTCTCTTTTGTAATGTTTTGTTTCATTTTGTCTCATCCTGAACTGCTGTAAGCTTGAAATGGCATTATTCTCATATGCGCATTGTGTTCTCACCCGCATCATGAGACGCATGCTAGACGATACTTGGCATTTGCCTTGCTGTGCATGCAATTACAATTTATATGAACTAAAGTGGTTTTTGTGAATTATTTTAAGAAAATGATTTATGGATTTGTTTCACTAGATACTTCAACAACAAAAAAGAGAGGGCAGACAAGAGGGCAGAAGAAGATTTCCAATAACCTTGCAAGATTCAATTGGGTAGACATATCACATGTTTTTTGACTTGACACAACATGCCACTCCTAAAGTGATGACATCAATATTCAATGAAAAGCTCCATGAATCTATCAATTGGTAATGCAGATTACACTGCGATGATCTAGGTTATCTGACAGGCTCTTTATTTCCTCCTTGAAATCTCTTCCCGCTGTTTCCCTTGGCGTCTAGCGAGCCAGCCGAAAAGCCAGCGGGAGAATCGTAACACTCCTCTATTTTGCATAATCTTTCTTTCATCTTGACTCCCAGGGGTAACGCCCATCACTTTCTCTGATTGGACCAAGATCGATGCGGAGGAGAGAGCGAGGGGGGAGCTGGTCGGGAAGCCTCGCGAGAAGATGACCAGGATCGAAGAAATGATGGATCATGCACTCGCAGAGAAGGAGAACGACGGACAGGAGGAGCGATAGCCGTCACGCAACAAGATGCTATCTCCACCTCGGTCATCCATCTTTAAAGGACAATGAGAAATGGAGGGAAAGGTCGGCAAGAAATGAGTATGAGCACTGGTTTAACATTTACCCTATTATTGCATCGCTGATGGTGCATATTCTGCTAAAAGACCAGGTTTCCGGATTCTTGGAAATCTGGGAAACTTTCTCTGTGTATGGGTGGCTGTCTACCTCAAGTTTGTATGAAATCAGAGTTAGATTAGAAGAGCTCTTCAATTAAAAGATTATGATTGCTTTATCACCATGATTTCAGCTCCTGGTCTCTTAAGCTCTTTCCCATTACCCCACCCCCTTTTTTATCTCATCTGCAGGAGAGCCAGAAAGGCATTCACCTTTGTCCTTTAACACAGAATGAATGTCCTTTTAGCCCTCAACAGAATATTTGTTGTTTTCCTTTTAGATAAGAATATATGATCTTAACAAAAGATAGAGGCAATAGATGAGATACACCAACTTTCATTTCTATTTTGGTTTCATGTCACCTTATTATCTTTTTCAATCATTGTTTACATGATAATCATATATCAATGAACCATTTTTAAGTTTTAAGTTTTAAGTTTGGAAACATGGCATTGTTGTAAGAAGTATATATTGGGGGGTGATTTCCCAATCCGTCCGTGTGTAAGGATTTTATTATATTTATATTGACAAAGATCCTGCAAATGATATTTATTATGATTTGGCTTGGCATTAATTTAGTAATTTGGATAGGCATTTTAGGGTCTATTGGATCTGCTACTGTTGAACAAACAATACACGTTCATATACTACCCATTGCATTATTCTCCTTTGGCAAAGCTCTATTCTGCATTCATTCCAAAGATAGAAATAGAAGCGTGGTAGGGTGAAACGAAATGTCCAATCCCACCGTGTGGAAAAAAAGAAGCCTGATGATAATGATGGTGATGTAGGATGTGTTGTAGATTAATTACAAAATTGTTGCCGTTATTAACCAACAAATCCGTACAGTAATATATATGGCAGCTTCGTCAGTTCATAATAATGCAGACAAATTACGCTTGCTTTAGTACTGTGTAGTAGAGAATAGGAATCAGTGGCCTTGAAAATAGAAAATGAAATGGGATCAAGGGATTAGGCCAAAATAAAACTGAAACTGTAAGCAATAGACTTTGACGGAGTGGGATGCTGCCCTCAATACTCTAAGATGAACCAAGTTTAATGATGAAAAGAACTCTTGTGATGTAATTTTCCGTCAATGGATCAGTTTGACATGGAAGAATAATGTAGCTTTAATAGAGTAGCCTCTTCCTCAAATGCATTTATGAGTAATTTCTTTAGTTTTAATTCTTGAAACGAATTGTACCCAGAGAGTGGAGATGGTGCACACACTGCATAGATGCATATACGCTTGATACAAATCCAGCGACTGTAATGATCGTTTATGCGCCTTCAGTGCATTATGATTTGCATCATTTATATAATTTGATATAAGGTATGGAAGGTCAGTGATTTGAAATCCAACGACTGGAATGATATAGTCTGGGCGCCTTTCAGTGCATTATGGTTTGTGTCATTTACCTAATTTGATTTGAGGTTTGGAAGGTCAGTTTCAGTATGGGCTTCAATCCCCTGTTGCCACCAAAATTGGTGAACAGGCTATTTCTATTTTTAATCAGACCTTGAAATGGCAAATTGAAATGGGATCAAGGGATTAGTCAATTAGATTAGACCAATTGAAAAACTAATCCATTTTTGCAAGTAGAAAAGAGATATTGGATTCGTCCTAGGTGGAAGTGTATTAATGGTGATGTTGTATTCGCAAACTCCCCTGACACCAAGTACACTTTATCTGACTTGACACAAGGTCCAGAGTGAATGCATCACTCGTTATGAGCTCTGGATGGATTCTAGCCACATATTCTATAAACTTCTCAAGCATAATATTTAAAAAGTTCATATTATGGTCAAAATGTGTGTACTAAAATAATCATTCTCTAAGAATTTTGTGTAACCTACATAAAATTCCTTCAGTTTCTTCAGTTTTGGCATTAGACAAGTTTCTAGAATTTCTTGTATTTCTGCACAAAGAGATAAGTAAGAATTTTACCTCATGTCCATTTGAAGCATGCAATTGAAGATTCTAAAAATAGCTTGCGGGACTGCCTTGTTTGATATGCCTTGTTGCATCCAACTTCAGGGTCATTTATTTTTAGAGATATGCCAGCAATAGTACTGTATATGTTTTTCATGTCCGCCTTATATCTCATTTATTCAAAGCTAAATAAATTGTAAAAAATGTTTTGTTGCTTAATAAGATATTTTTAAACTATTGGAGGTAATTGATGCAATAACTTGAATTATTAGATTCTCTCATATAATATATTTCACATTCCTGGAATGTGTAATGCATGATAATAGACTATAAGATACAAAGCTACACAAAAAGACAGATTATCTAGATTGTCTGTTCTTACAGTTCTTATAGATTTTGATAAGAAGAATTCAAATACATGTGTAATAAATTGATGAAATAATAACTTTATTATTGTAACGAGACCGTACTTGTACTTATCTTTCTTCTCAATGTTTTCTTCAGTCTAACATGTGTGTGTTATTGACAATGTTAGATGGAAGCAAGTGCTTAGTTTATATATTATAGACATTATCACTTTTTACATTTCATATGTATTCTTCTTGTAAATTCAGATGTATTTAATTAAAAATAAATTCACCATCAATCTGTCTTGTATGAAACAAGATGATGTGACTTTTCTAGAATAAAATATAGAATACTCAAAGAATATAATGGTCCAACATCCTTTTCTTAACCACCCAGTAGACTATGCCCATATTTTAAAAATCTGTCTAACTTTAGGCGGCTTACTGCAAATCATTGGGTCATTGCTTCAGGCCGGGTCATCGCCTTACCCGACCTTTGTGAAAACATGCCCCTTTATTCACAAAATGTAGCGGGTAATGTCTGTGAAATAAAACCCATTTCCTCTACAAATGGTCTGGTCCAATTTACCAGACACTTTGTGAAAACCCTATGGCAATTCAACAAAGGTCGCCTCATCCTCCGCTTTTCGTTTCACGCAAGGTCGTGGAATGCGACCACCAGACCGGACACGATGACACGATGACCCAATGATTTTAAGTAAGCCCTTTCGGCTAGGTTTGTAGAGTTAGTCTATTCATTGATGTGTGGAGTGTGGAATGTCACCCTCTTCATCCTGTGAAAATCAACATAATGCTTTTTCTACGAGAAAATTCAGTCTTGTTTATATAAATTGTCTTGACAATGACTTTTGTTTTTTTATTCTGTGAAATAATAAATTTTATTTACTGAATTGATGTGGTAAATCACTGGACTAACTCAAGCCATATTGAACTAAGCCCCCTTTTTAGAATATGTACACCTTTTTGTTGTCTGCACCTTCACCTGCTGTCACAATACATCCCATCACAGTATACCTTGGAAAAGCTGCTTCAGGGATTACTTCATCAAGTATCAAGTATTAAGGAGACTATCTCTCTATGTACTTAAAAGAAGTACCAGTATCTGATATCTAAAATGACAAATTTAATTTAGTGTTGAGGTTCGTTGGCAGCAATATTACCAAAAAAGACCCACACCTACCCCCCCCCCCTCCCCCCCCCCCCCAAAAAAAATGAAAAATGAAAAATAATAAAAAATAAATATTAATATTGAAATGAAAATTTGATTACCATAAATATCAAGCCACTGTTCCTTAGTCAAGCAGACAAATATTTGTAACTAATGGAATACAGAGTTATGTAAACACTCTTTTTGATAATTTATTTTGAATACCTAAATATTTCTTCCCCACCGACCCCCTCCCCCCCCCCCCCCCCCCACAAAAAAAGTGGTAAAGAATTCATGGGAAACTGTTGATGATAATAGAAAATATATATATATATATTTATATCAAGCCGATATTTTCTCTATGCTTCTCAAACAGAATCACAAAGACAAATAGGTTATACACAAGGACTACAAAATCCTTTTAAATATGTGTTTATATCAATTATTACTTGTCTAACCGTTTGCATACAGATTCAGGCACAGGTCAGCAGCAGTAGAAGTATTTACAGTTTGAAAAAGCGACATATGATCTTAAATATTATTCATGAACTTCACATTGAAATGGATATGCAGGGGACCTTTCAATTCCTTGTCAGAGATAGCACCTAAGAAGACACCAAAGATCAAGTTGAGCTCAGTTGCTTTTGACCTCGTAACCCAATTAAACTGACTTGCGAAAAAGGTCAAAAGTTACAGGTGTGATAAAATGCAGCAGAAAGTGGATATTAGACACTTCAGAATTCTCATATTCCTAAAAGATTGCCTTTTAGAATTCTCATATTTCTAAAAGATTGCCTTTTTGCTGAAATTGATCGCTTGAAATTTACCTTTGCAAGTCCTTCGGTGAGGCTTATTGTATGACAACTTTTGTCACATTTAGAGAAGTTTAATCTATTCAGTGTAAGATAGGTGAGTGCATCTAGATTTTAGAGAGAGAGAGAGAGAGAGAGAGAGAGAGAGAGAGAGAGAGAGAGAGAGAGAAAGGTTCAAATAGTATTACAAGAATAAGAGCCCTTGTCATAAAAACTTTCTTATTTCCCTGAATTGTGCATATTAAAAGCACACCCCTTCCTTGACTACCTTCCACTGCCCAATCAGCTAGAGACCACTTTATACTCCAGATGAAAAAAAATAACTACTACTGCCCCTACCTTGACAAATACTATGTACGACAAAACATGACAATACCTACATGTACTTAGAGTAGTGGAAGGTGTAATTGTCTCAGGGGGGAGGGGGAGGGGTAATTTTAGATGTCGATGACGTGGGGGAGATGTCCTATAAGGATAGTAGTCCAAGGGCTGCTAATAAATGGGGGCAGTTGTCTTATATTATTCTTTTGCCATTGTAAAATAAATAGGCAATTGGATCTCCCTCGAAATACATGTATTACAGAAATGTATCTGTTGATTTATAGGAAATACCGCCTTTCTTTAACAGCATTTATGCATTCACTTGCCATTTCTATAGAATATATTTGTAACTAAATATGCACGTGAGTGGATGTATCAGTTTCAAAAGAAATATTTTCAAACATATTTTCTATTCGGAAGTCAAGAGTTGTCGGCCGTTTTTTCTGACAGTGATTGTCGTTATTCGATCATGTTATTTCTCCCTCTCTCACTTTCATTCTTCGTCTCTCTTCCCAACTGTCCTCTGTCTTCTCTCTCTCTCTCTCTCTCTCTCTCTCTCTCTCTATCTCTGTCTGTCTCTAGTCATTCTCCCATCCATCTCTCCTCTCCACTTTTATGAACTCTCTCTCTCTCTCTCATTCCTTCTCTCCTCTCTTCTCTTCTCTTCTCTTCTCTTCTCTTTTCTTTTCTTTTCTTCTCTCCTCTTCTTTTCTCACACCTGAGATCTAGCTTTAGGAGTCATCGACCTTCCCCTTTAGCATACAGTCTGTAATGAAATACCCTTCTGACTTGGATTACCCATGTATGGGGCAAACAAGTTGGTACTGCCATCCCCCGGCTTAAAGGGAGACATCAAGCTTCCGATATAGCTTGGAGCCCTTCTTGAATGATCGTCATTTAAAGGTCAAGGGCTCGGAAAAATGCGAAGAGTTACATTCTGGTATGTATGTCCGAGTCGGAAAGCCACGGCTACTGTAACCGTGATCTTGATTATGGGAAACAGTTTTGAAAAAAATGACCTGAAACCATGCTTATATAGGAGGATCTCCAAAAAAGAAGAAAATATCTCGAGGGATATGACAATAATCCTCCTCGTACATGTGTATGAAAGAGAATTCAATGCTTCCTTTTGCTTAAGATGATTCTCAAGGAATAGTATCATTTCTAGTAATGTGAGATTTGAAGGTGTTGGATAGCCAAGACCGCCAGGATCATGTTGTGATTGTAGGGAGAGAGTGTCATAATACTTCTTGTCGAAAGAGGGTAGGGGAGGGGGCTATCGTGTGGTACAAAAATCAGGCGAACCTCCTGCACAAGTTTCTGTCCCAACACTACCGTATTACCTTCAAAGGCACGAGAAGACAATGGCTTAGGTTTTGAGGTGTTGAGATAGCCCGGATGTGATTATAACTTGAGAAAGAGTCGACCCTCTGTTCCCAATTACAAACAAATCATTTCATTTATTTGTGACAGGGGGGTTTAATTATCTGGTGGTAAATCGGGCAAACCTCCTGCAACTCTTCTGTGCAAACACTACCCTATTACCTTCAAAGGCACGAGAAGACAATGGCTTAGGTTTTGAGGTGTTGAGATAGCCCGGATGTGAATGTAACTTGAAAAGAAGGGGCGACCCTCTGTTCCAAACTACAAAAAATCATAACATTTATTTTTAACGGGGGGGGGGGGAGTAATTATCTGGTGGTAAATCGGGCAAAACTCCTGCAACTCTTCTTTGCAAACACTGCCCTAATACCTTTAAAGGCTCGGAGGTTTTGAGATAGCCCGGATGTAAGTTGAGAAAAGTTTTTGTTGTATACTTTATTAAAACAAACCATGAGAATCACATATTTACAAGATTCGATAATGAAGAAAAAATACAAAATACAAAATACAACAAAAAAAAATACTAATAATTATGAATTAGTCAACCTTCTGTTTCCCATTTACAAAAAATCAGAACAATTTTTTGACAGGGATGGTAATTATCTGGTGATACATTAGGCAAACTTATTGGATGGTCTCCTACGCCAATGCTACCACATCACCTTTAAAGGAAAAGTCCACCCGGGAAGTTAGCTGGTAATAGCAGAAAACACGAAAGAAACAAATTAGTGAATGTTTGAGCAATATCTGACTAAAAGTAGGAAAGTTATGAATTGTTGAAGTTGTCATCGGCGAAACACAAATTGACAACACTGTGACTTATCTTGCGAGGTCCTTTCCAATTTTGCTTTAATTTTCTTTATTATTGATGACGGAATATTTAGAGTCCATGAATTTGTGTATGATCGAAAATTTTCTTTAGGGAAAATAGACATTTCTGTAATTTAAAGAAATAATAGTACAGAGCAAATGGGAGGATACCTCCCAGGATACGTCACAGAGTTGTCGATTAGTGTTTAATTGATCGCAATCTAAAAAAAATTATAACTTCCTAAATTTTAATCAAATTTTAATCAAACTTTCACTGACCTGTTCATCTCATTTCCTGCTTCTTTTAAAACCAACTTAACATCAGGGTGGACGAGAGGGCGATGACTGGACAACCGTGTTAACGATGCGAGTCACGGAAATCCAGAAACACGCATAGGCAGGGATGGGTCATCGATTTAAACTATTCTGTTAACAGCAAATGGCGACTCAGATCTGCATTAAGGGGTCAATATTGTCAATATGTCAGAGGGTATAGAGGATTAAACAAAAGTAAATGAATTCATATATTCAAGATGACCGCACGTGATCTCTTCCCTCGTGTATATACACACACACAACCCTCAATCATATCCTTCAGTTTACGCTCATACATGAGACGTCCGTAGTCTGTTTAGACTGCATGGGCAAGGAAGCTAAGTGACCCAAATCTGCTGACAAAATAAACCGAAAATGGCCATTATCCCTTTAATTATCTAATTTCGAATTGGCCAACGTAGATAAAAAAAAAATTAAAAAAAATTTAAAGGCGGTAATGAAATAATATTGAGATTAGCGAAAAACAAACATGTTGAATATGGGTTCTATGACCCCGGTGACTGACACAATGCTTTTAGTGACGATGGCGTAACGGACGATCTACGTACAAATTCTTTAACTTCAGCCGAAAACCAAACAATATACCTAATCCTAACCCTACCTTCCGTAAAACTCTTTTTTAACCCCAGTTATAATCCCTTATCATTGTCGCAAAAGCAAGGTAGTATAGTAGCCGTTTAACATGTTGAATGAAGGTTGACAACGGTTGACACCCTACACCCATCATCCGTCAGACATCCCTAGCCAAATAATGCGGTGTTGCGTTGAATAATAGCCTGTCTGTTGGTCACATTTAGTGGGACCGAAATGAGGTACCAGTGTACCAGCCCCACCCCCATACCTGTCGCCTCTAGACATCTCAAGCCAAATGATCTGATGCTGCGCTCGACGATGGCCCCTCAGTGGTCACATGTTTAAAAGGTGACTGAACCGACATATTGAATGGAGATGGATGTCTCCCCCCCCCCCCCCCTCCTCCTCCTCCTCTTCCTCCTCCTCCTCCTCTATCTCCTCCCACTCCTCTTGCGACACCCTTAACCTTGATGCGGTGGACATCCCGCCACTAAATGATGCGGTTTTGTATTTGACGACGGGCTCTCCATGGGTCATATATTTAGAAAATGAGAGAGTGACGAAACTGAAATGTCGAATGGAAAGGGTGTCCCACCCCCCCCCCCCCTTCCCTCCTCCATCTCCTCCCACGCCTCTTGCGCTGGACATCCCCGGCCACTAATGATGCGGTTTTGTATTTGACGTTGGACTCTCCAGACTTCATCGGTCATATATTTAGAAAATGAGATAGTGACGAAACTGAATGGAAAGGTTGTCCCCCAGCCCCTTCCTGAAGTGACACCCGTACAGCGCTGTACCCCGGCATGTCATGCTGGACATCCCTTGTGATGCGGTCTTGTGTTTGATGATGGCCTCTCCAGTGGACACATGTTTTTAGAAAGTGGGGCAGTGACGAAACGTAGGACAGAAGGAGGTTGAGTGTTTGCAGGTGCATCCTCCTCTTTCCACTTCCAATTTGTCATGTAATAACCAATCCACAGGCGTGTCCGGTGCATTTGTACGGTGTCATGAGCACACTGTGAGCCTTGGATATCGTTTCAGAGGCGTAGCCAATGAGAAGGGGGTCACGACCCCTCCGTCGAATGCAAAAAAGAAGAAGAAAGTAATAGAGAAACCGTAAGAGACTTTTTTTTTCTTGTCTTATTTGGGGGTCACAACTTCTGGTGTTATAGCAATATTGACTTTGCTTCTTGAATTTTTATGTTAAAATGTAAAGAAAATAGTATATGTATTTTTCTTCAAAATAAAATCTGTGTTGATGAGGTTCAGTATATAATTAACCCACGCATTATGATCTATGTAGGCCTATATGCATTATGTTCAATTAGTCATATTTAATGACCCGTTGGCGTTCGTACTTCTTGGAGAATATTATGATCACTATTTTTCCATGTTCTGCTTCAAGAAACAGTAATATAAATTGTCGTACCTGTCTCGTAGGAGACTTTTCGTTCCTTGTCGAAGTTGTTGTATCCCTAGCAAATCACTCAAATCCCTTCGAAATGGAAAACGAATCTCCTGCCACATACTGCAAATCCAGACAAGTTGAGTTTTAAATAAAAAAATAAAAACATCCTACGGGTTCAAAAATTTAATATTTGATCATGTTTATACCTTCGAGGTACATTTGCACTTAATAATTCCCTACAGCTTTTATGTTGTGCATATCCCTTTTAACAGATCGAAAAGTTTCCTGAGTTGCACAAGATTACAGAGAATGTGTAACTTTTGAACATACATCTGAAAGGAAAAAGTGTACATTGTCCACAAAACAAGGTTCGTGTGGGGGACATGGAAAGATTTGAATTGCCACGGCAGTGTATGATATCAAGGGGACCTTTGTCATGATTGGGATTGGGTGATGATTTTGTTTGCCATCTGTAAGAGTGAGTTGGATACTTTCGGACGAGCCCAGCGTATCAGTAACGGAATTACATGCATTTTCTCATTTAATTTTGCATGGCATTGTTATAACTTTTAAAATGTTGTATGATGCACCTGCTAACAAAATAGGATTTTTGTTGTGGTAGTTTCTTACATGGTTGTAGAATGTTTCACTATAAACCAAAAACAAAAATGTCGGCAATGAAATGACATCAGGAAATTCGCCAAGTTATGTAGTTTATGAAGAAATAAAGTTATGTAATCGTTGCACTGAAAAAATTGGGCTGAACATAGTGTATGAAATTATAAAAGATATTCTTTTAGATTTCTTTTAGTCTCAATTTATTACTAACCTCCCGCTTACTTTAGCTAAGATCTCTATTAGAATTGAAGGTATGTGTGCTTACCACTCAATACAGTCATTTCAACCAGGTCAGTCCGATACGTTTTATATAAGCAATCATTTTGACATAGAGCGGGAATCAAATTACTTTTAATAATTGCTCTTTAAAGATGAAAAAAAGAAGAGAGAAATTACTTTTTTAAGGCATAGAGATGCAAGTGAATTTACCGCCAAAAATATTTCCACAATTTATTTCATGTTGTAACTCCGGGTAAAAAAATCGTCTGCTTCGCATCAAAGATATTATTTTCCATAGAGATGAGAATCCCTTCAGGCATTAGTTCGTAGGAATTGCATTATCACGTTTATTGAGATAGTTAGTCAGATGCTCCATATTCTTTTTCGAATTCCTCCTCGTTTTCCATAACCTTTTTCTACCATCGGACAAGACAGTTTGTCTCTGTCTCTCGCTCCTCTCTCTCTCTCTCTCTCTCTCTTTCTCTGTATCCGTCTGTCTGTCTTTTTCTTATTCACCACCCCTCTCTATCTATCTCTCACGATCCCTTTCTATGTCTCTGTCTATCTCTGTCTGTCCCTTTATGTCGATGTCTCTGTCCGTAACACACACACACACACCACCTCTCTCTCTCTCTCTCTCTCTCTCTCTCCCACACACACACACACACACACACACACACACACACTCACCACTCCCTTTTTATCTCTCTTTCACAATCCCTTTCTTCTCAGTATCTCTCTATGTCTCTGTCCGTCATTTTTCTCTCTCCCTCTCTCTCTCTCTCTCTCTCTCTCTCTCTCCGTCTCTTTCTCTCCCTCTCTCTCCATCCACTTCTAACTCTCTTTGACTCTCTTTCTCTCTGTCCCCATCACTCAGTTCATTTCTAATTTTGCGATTTAAACTAAAATCTTTTCCTTCTTGAATTCAATATGCTCATAATAAGCTATATCATTTACTGTGAAGGTCATGAGATACGTTTCAATATTGGAGAGTAGAGCCAGCGGTACAATAAGATATCGCATTTATTCCTGATTAAGTTAGTATCAAGATAGTTGAAATTAAGTATTCCATGGCCCGTATTCAATCAACTTTTAAGACATTTTTCTTAAGTCTTATTATAAGCTTTGCTCAGTTTATTATCCATAGAAACTATATTAGAGAATGTTTTGGAATCGAAAAGCACAGGATACATGCTGTGTATTTGATACAAGAATTAAAGATAGAATTTCGCTCCTATCTCGATATGAAAAGTATTCCCAAAAAAATTCGATACAAACGAAGTAACAAACATATTTTTAATATTTGGAGGCGCGATAGCTCAGTTGGTAGAGCAGTGGTCTCGTAATCTGGCGACCCCGGTTCGAAACCAAGTCGATGTGCTAGTGCCCTTTGGTAAGGCATTGATTCTCATTACCAGGTCCCTCGGAAGGGACCTAAAGCCTTCGATCCTTTGGTTGCTTACTAACAATCTTAGCAGGCAGGTAAACTAACCACCACTACTACAACTTTAATTATTTCAATTTCCTTTCTTAATGTGCTCTTTTCCCCTTCTCTCTCCCGCTTATACTCTGTCTCTGTACCCCTTCTTCCTTCATTTCTCCATCTCTCCTTATCTTCTCCCTTTTTTTCCTCTATCTCTTCACAAACTCTCTGTATTTCCTTCATAACAACCTTTCTGTATCTCTCTTCAAAATCTCTCTCTCTCTCTTTCTCTCTCCCTCTCCCCCCCCCCTCTCTCTCTCTCTCTCTCTCTCTCTCTATCTCTCTCCCTCTCTTTCTCTATCACCCTCTGCCCCTCCGCCCCCTCTCTCTGGTAACATAAGAAAGACGTAGATTAAATGTGACTTGTAAACAATATTGGAAATGTTCCGGTATTCATTTATTTATGTTATGTACATCTATAGCGGAACGTGCCCCGCTTGCAATTCATTCAAAACCTGCAACCTGGTTAGTTGTATATATATTCAGTATCCCTCGAAGTGGTTTGTTTTTCTTCAAACATTTAACCCCAGATACACCGGGTTCGTTTTGATGAGTTGGTGTGAATTAGGGGCAGTTTACCGCACTTACCGCGTGATGTTTTATGCAGTGTATGTAGATAAGGGTGTTTGTGCACCCCCCCCCCCCCCCTCCTCGTCTTGCAAATGTACCGACGCCCTCATATGGCGTACTATATCATGAAAATGTTCTCTATCGGGGCTTAATCTCTTCCTTTCATTGAATTCATACCAGTTGGAGGTGACATTCCTTTCAAAGAATGCAAATAGTGTTATATTATAGAAATAAAGTCAGAATTGAGAAATATATAATTTAATCAAGATTCAAGTTGTAGTGTCCATGTTGTACAGATGTTCGTTTTCATTGGTGTTACATGGAATATAAAATGTAGACAAATTTCATAAATTCTAAATTAAGTTAAATTATATCATACATATATGAGTAAATATCCCTTCGGCTCTTAGCAGAAAAAAGCTACAAGGGTTTAATATCTCTCCTCCCAATTCTTGTATATATTCCACACAATTCCTTCCTCACATTTACTCCTTTATGTTTCTATCCTTTCGCTCTGACCCCCCCCCCCCCCCCCCCCTCTACCCTCCTCTCCCCTCGGCCCTACATTATCCCTCTGACGTCTTTCGTTTTTCTCCAGGTAACCTTGTAATTTGGTGATTTAATTTGAGAGCGACAGTTGATAGCTAGACGAGAGGGGGCATATCATTATAACCCCAATGAAATGCTTTGATTGACATTTAGGAGCGACTCTATGAATTATAAATTACTTCACCAAGCCCCGAGCTTTAAACTACATTTCCATTAATTAGGAGCGCAAACAGTCTCCAAGCTTTAAAAAATGCATTTCCATTAAAAGTGGGCGCAAACAGTTTCCAATGCGAATACACCAACACAAATTACTGTCCTGAGTTTAGATACAAGTCATAAGGGCTATACTGTATGTAACTTGTCACATTTATGTCTGAAAAAGTAATCGGGAAGTGGACAAAATAAGTCACATAACCCAGTTTGGTAATACACATTATAAAGTTGGTTGAAGAGATGATACAACGTCGTTATGGCTACTCCTTACACAGAAGGAACCGCTTGTGAATATTGGATATTTCACACATCGTATGTTCAGAGCCAGAGAGGCGTTAACCTTGCTTTAACGCAACGATAATAGTTCCATTTTAGCTCTCAATAAACGACATGCATAGTACTTTTTAAGGAAAGTGTAATTTATCGCCAGCTTTCAAGAAGTAGGTCTCTTATTTTGGACGTGCTGGCGCAGTAAAGTGCTTCGCTACAATGCAGCTGTTTTGCGACTGCAGGATATAATTTTCATGAATATCTTTTAAAATTGTAATTGCAAGTATAATTGTAAATAAAACAGTAGTTTTATTAGGTGATACGTACGTAGACGTATCACCTTTTGATTTCGTCAAGATTTTTATTATTTATTTATTTATTTATTTATTTATTATTATTCTTCCTCGAATTTGTTCGCAAGATATCTCAAGACTGAATGAAGCCATTGTCATGAATCTTTTAATGATGATAGATCTTAGTCTAACTTAGAACTGCGTGAATTTTCAAAGACTCAAAGTCATCGTGACGTCATCCAGGCGCCATTTTGTGAAAATCAACTAATGATCATATCTTCATAACGAATAGTAATTTCTCATTCATATTTATCACGATTTAGATCAATATCCGTCCGGTCAATTTCAGGTCAATAAATGTGCGTAAATGCGCGCGTGCGCGCTCGTCCGCGCGTTTACGCGCGCGCAAAAATTTAAAATGCTCTAAATCATCCCAAATTTTTTTTGCATACGTTTCAGGCCATATGGAGCATTTGATAAAAAAAATTACGCACACGCGCATGCGCGCGCGTTTTCGCGCGTACTGGCATTTTGCAACTTAGAATCGCCGATTTTTTTCTGTCATCATATTCGGTACATTTTTCCAAGCATTTTGATAAGTTGTTCACCTTTTATTAACGCAATGAGCGTCCGTCAAAGTTGACAGCACGCGCGGATTTGCGTTATCTTTATCCACAATACATGGGCAAAAACATGCCTATATAAAATTCATTGTAACTCTTTAGAATAGATAGAAACTCCTAATATTTTTTCATATTTGGATAGATTATGAGTCGGAAATATGATTTCATGTCTCATTTTATCCTCAATTAACTCATGACGTCATCATAATGGCCTCCAAACTCAAAATTTCAATTTGCATATTATGACGTCAGCATATTTTTGGAAAATGGATTGTATCTCTGTAAATATTGATCAATTTTCTTTTTAATTTTGATATGTTCTAGCTGAGACAATTTTCTACAAATGTAGTATTCACAATTTTTATTTTTGACAAAAGTATCATGGTGTATTTTTGCGATTAAAGGAGGCATGTCAATTTTACGCATTTTGCGTGTATTCTCTATAGGACATGACTTTTTCTCAAAACTGGATTCTACACTCCTGTCTTTCGCGAGCAAAATCTCCGTTGTTTTAGCTTCGTTTTCGCTGAGCTTTGGATATGTTGTAGCTGAGACAATGAGCTATCAAAAGTGTGTCTTTTATTTTTCGATTAGATGCCGAGATCATGCTCATATTTCACTTGCAAAGTAGGATTTCTGAATTCCATTTCCCGTTTACGTGTAATCGCAATGGGAGATGTTTTGGTATATCGGTAACGCACTTGACTTCCAACCTCGAGATCCCTGGTTCGAGTCCGGGTGTCTCCAACACTTTTTTTTTCACTTTTTTTTTCCTTTTGACCTTCACTGTACCATCTCCTTTGATTATTTAAACACGTAGATTCGCAAATAATATCATAAATAACCCTTTTTACTTTATTATTACCCTATTTTCACTTAATCCATTACTTTTTGCGTGTAATCCCTATGGGAGATGACTTTTTCTAAAATCTGGAGTCTACATTCCTGTCTTTTGCGAGCAATATCGCCGTTATTTCGGCTTGGATTTTGTTGATTTTTGAGTATGTTGTAGCTGAGACTATATGCTATCTAAATCAACCCTCATTTTTTCAATAAGATGTCATGATCGCGCTCATGATCATGATCAAGATCATCATGATCATCATTATCATAATGATGATAATCATTTATCAATTACATTTTCATTTCTTTGAATAAGATAAAATCGTCAAAAAGTGTTCTTCATGATGTAAATTAGAGTCAAATGTGTAACTGGTTACTGCACAGGGTCAAAGGTCATATATTGTTTCAATCTATCTTCCCTAGATCCACGATGATCAAGGAGACACAATTTAATCTTGACATAAGAATAGTTCACAATGGGAGAAGCATATGAAAGGGAGAAGCATTTTACAAAATAATATATCGTGTAATGCATTATTCGTTATGTAAACCATTATCATACGTATCACCTAATTCGTCTAAGTGACGAATTAAAGTCTAGTTGTAATTGTTTTTGTAATTGTTATTTAGGATGAGCAACAAAGGAAAGTGTCATTCATCTTCAGCTTTCACGAAGTAGGTCCCTTATTTTGACCTCCCATCGCAGTTGATGTGCAATCCGATATTGCAATTGATATACTTCGAACGTGCCCGCAAACATGACTCCACCATTAATAATACTTTTGTTTCCTTCTTCAGCAAACCAAACAATTATTGACAAAATGAACAGCACCACAATAGTTAAAGCAGTCGCGTATCTGGACCTCGGTGCCAGGGGCGGAGGGCGGAGGAGGGGCGGAGGAGGGGCGGAGGAGGGGCGGGGAGGGGAATTCTATATCCGACACAATGGTGATACATACATTTCCCCTATAGAATCCCATATAAAGGACATGTGCATAATTTATAATTAGACCTACATAATAATACATGTCTCAACTCATAACACACAACCAAGTGTTCAGTTTACTTTCTTTTATGCTATATCTGTTAGGAGCTAACCCCCGTTTCCCCTTCTATTTATTTTTTAACTTTAGCCTTATAAGCTACCCGGTTTTGCAAGGTCGCGTTGCAATCGAGCAGAGATATATTTGAAAAATTGTCAATAATTTTAGAGGTCTTGAAGTCGGACTGCACTATTTGTAGCTACTTGCGCCCTCTATATAGCCAACAATGCTTAAGCGGTGCCCGTTGACCCCCATGGTTTTTTTTTCTTATGTTAATTTATGCTGATGTATCCTGCTGATTTAATGAGATAACCACCTGCCAGTGACCACGCAGGGAGGTCTAATCCCTCCTGGTCAAGCTAGTGCAGATATACTTTAATAGCAATTTGATGATTATTACTTTTAAATTGCAATCATTTTTCGTATATTTGCGTGCTTGAAAATGTTGTTTGGCCCCATACCTCCATCAAATACGCTGTTGAATTGAAGTGTGTCCATTTAATATTTCGACTAAAACCCTCACACACAACACACACACACACACTCCACACCCCACACCCTCTCCCACCATCACAAACACGCACACACACAATCAGAGAAGAAGTGTGACTGCGGAAATTACGGTAATTGGTTGGGGCATGGGGGAGTTGGGCGACATTATTGCTTTTCAATAAAACATCTACGTGGAGACAAAATGTATCGAAGCAGGGTGACGTCATACTTGTCCCGATGTCGAACTGAGAGACATCCCAGAAGAATACATTAACATGATTATTGTGCCTTTTGGCAACTTTATTCAAGGAATAAGATGAATTACAGGACAACATATGATGCAAAAGAAAACTAATTTTAATATTTTGTTTGTGACATTTCCTCTTGAATATCGTTTATCATATATATACATTTTCGGCTCCAGGCTTCCCTGACACGTAAAGGTCATTATGCAGTTTCCATATCCGACACACTTCTTGTTTACTCCGTAACCTAATTAAGTGGTCTGTCGTCTTCGACAGATCACCTATTGATTTCGTCAGAATTGTATTATTTATTCTTTATTTATGTTTTTTCTTTTAGCTTTATGGATGAGCTTCCTCCTCGAATCTTTGTCGAGAAAATTGGATCATGTTTTATGAATAAATAAAAATTGATTGAAATAATCAAACAATTATTATCATTTAAAGTAAAGAAAATCTCTCTCTCCCCAGCAACCTAGTCGATAATTTCGTTCAGGAAGGTTTTAGACTAACCTATTGGTTGATTATAAATATCTTTTGCTATAATAACGAGGTGCTTTTCGGTGCATTTGGATGTACATTTCACATGTTTTAGGGAAATTGTATACTCCTTTGAGTAAATTTCAGTTATACTTTTCCTGATCCACCGCAAAAACTTTGCCAGAGAAGAAAACGTCCATGTCTACTTTGAGCAAGATATAAACTGTTCCTATAAATATTTAAGTCCTTTTTCTACGTTTTAGTGTTCTCACACTTAATCACACACACTCATCTCTCCAAGAATTAAGTTAACTCCGAAAGGCTTTGGCAGATGCAAATCTCCAATCCATTTTATCATCAAGTTGTTAATTTCTCATCCAAATCCCTTTCCGTCATAAGATATTCACGATAGGGACTGATTTGACCACTGATGATTTTTAAGTTTAGCAGGGATTCATTGCAAAACCAACAAAAAGGTTTATCTTGGACTTTCCTTTATTTGTCACTTGTTAGCTCTCGAAAGCAACCAACCTCGTTTTATTTTCCAGTCACTCTCTCAGTTTTGCCGACTCGTTATCTATTGGACACTATTCCCTCGTCTCTACCTTGGTTCGGTATAATTGAGGATGCATCCAAAATATGAGCTACATTACCGCCGTTAGGTGCGCATGAATAGCCCAAGCCCCCGGGGGGGAGATGAATGAAGAAAAAAATTGGAAGGTGAATGCCCCCATATTTTTCCTATGTTGCGTGGATGAGGAAGATATGGGGAAGGAAACTATAAAAAAAAAAATAAAAAAAAAAAACTTGATAACAAAATGTAATATTTATTATTTAGATATTTATACTATTAAACTATAAAAGAAGTAGAGGACATTTAAAACAAAAGCGTAACAACAAAACAGAGAAATTGGAAATGAATGTGGAGAAAGCAAGAAATGGGCTTTTGCTTTGAGTTTCGCATTTAATGCGAAACTCAATTGGAGGCTATAAGAAGCGCTTAAAAGTAGTTTCCTTGAAATTCGAGAAGTAATATTTGTCCAAGAATACGTAAACAAGTTAAAATAATTGTTTACGTATTCTTGGACAAATATTACTTCTCGGATTTCAAGGAAACTACTTTTAAGCGCTTCTTATAGCCTCCAAATGGAAAAAACATCAAACTATGTTCTTTTCATCACTCTGACTTTTGCCCTTATATACTGTTCATATTTGGCCATCTTATCCCTCCATCTTATCTTAAAAGGCCAAGATTCTCGGCGGGGGTTCTAAGTACACACGTTATACGATACCCACCTTTTTAATATTTTCTCGCGCGCATTTTGATTGAATTTGCCTAACCTTTGCAACAAGTGGTGTGTCTGTCGTGTTCCCTGTCGTTAAAGGGAAAGTCCACCCTGAAATTAAGTTAGTTTTAATAGAAGTAGAAAAATGAGAGAAACAAGTCAGTGAAAGTTTGAGCAAATTCCGATTAAAAATAAGGAAGTTAGGATTTTTGAAGTTGTGATCAATCAAACACAAATTGGCAACTCTATGACGTATCATGCGAGCTCAACTTCCATTTGCTCAGTACTAAAAAAATCTAAAATTTTCATTTTCCCTCAAGAAAAATTTCAACCATACATGCACCCTAAATATAATAATTGCAAATATGTTTCTATACTCCCCCTGCAAGGAACAAATATATATTCCGTCATCAATAACGAAGAAAACATGATTTTATGGAATATTATGCACAAAGCAAATGAAGGAGAGCTCGTATATTAAGTCACAAAGTTGCCAATTTGTATTTGATTGATCACAACTTCAATAATTCATAACTTTCTTATTTTCATTCAGAATTTGCTCAAACTTTCACTCACCTGATTTTCTTATTATTCTGCCTCTATCGAAACAAACTTATTTTGGGGGTGGACTTTCCCTTTAAATCTCGCATCAGGCGTGAGGGGACGGACATGGTCTCTCATTAACCTCACGAGAGCTTTCCTTTTCATTAGTTGTGAAATTGAACTGATTTCTAATGGCCCTTTGATAGCTAGCTGGAGTAATAATGATGAATAGTGCTTCGGTTACGATATTTGCGAAGATGTTGGAGAAGAATAGTAAGCCCTAATGCGATGAAACTTTCCATATTAACGACTACTTTTTTTATGTGGACGAAGAAATAATTGGTTCTAGAAATGGTCGACGCACGCGTTGCTTCGAACCTTTCAAGTAAATAGCTTTTAATGATATGGCTCTATTTCTGTTTGGTAAAAATCTCACATCGCCGTTTTGTTGTAGGGTAATCACTTTTTGTTTAATTTAAAAAGCATAAAACGTCTAGAGGCTATAGTATATTGCAGTACAGGTAAGCAATTAAACGGCTAAAGCCGCTTGCCCTTTTACAGCAAGTTCGTGATGTCTACTTCTTAGACTGCACCACATCTTCTTTTTGTTCTTGAGTGTTTGATAGTGAACATTAAAAGTTAACTTTGATCTTGTAAAACAGTTAGGGAGAATGACAATTATGTGCATGTTCTTTTGTTATATTTGGTGAAACTGTATAGTCGGAATTGATCATTTGAATGCTTTGAGCGCCGTATGAGAGATGTCCAGAAGCCATTGTATTGATAGTTCCTTGCAGGCGCCTTAACCACCCACTGAGATACAGGTAGATTATTTGATCGCAGCATAAATAAGAGAAAGTAGTCTGGGGTTTGTTATTTGAACGTTGACCCCTGTCCTCTCCGTTCTTTGTATAAAACGAGGGAGAACCCAGAGTTTTAAACAACAAGGGGGATCTTGCATGTGTTCTTTGCTCTAACCTTTGTACGTGCAGTCACATGTCTCTTCGAAGAGTGCACAATACATTTGAGGGGACAAAGAAACTAAAAATATAATTCGTAATATTGGAAGCCCCCCCCCCAAAAAAAAAAAAAAAAAAAAAAATTAATATATATATATATATATATATATATATATATATATATATATATTTAAACCAACAAAAAAAAACCAAAAAAATAATAATAAATAAATAAATAAAAAATGACAATAATAATAATAATACAAATATTATTAATCAGCAACAAAAGTTTTAAAAAAGAGAAAGGTTTGCGTTCCAGTCCCCTTTTGTATCCGCCACCTAATATACGATGCAAACCAATTAATCTTTCACGGACTAACGATTAATCGGAAACGTGATCCGTCACGATCTTACATCACTTCAGGGTCACGCTTACACTCTCTTTACTATTAAACACGAAACCCCTTTTACCCCCATGTTCTAATTAGTCTAATCAGCGCTTCGAATCCGCTTCCTTTACTATACCCCTCTCCTCTGATTAATTACCTGTAAGACGATCCCTAATAAAAGCGTTTCGTTAATCTACATCGTGCCCCCTAATCCATGGTTAAGATGATTCGCCAGAGGGTGTAACAGGGGGTCTCTGAGTGCACGGATTAATTTTCTCGCCCCGGAGATGTCAGGTGGTGTCCGGAAACAGTTGCTCGAATTGGGTTACTATTAGTAATTAGGTACAACGCCCATTAAGGGTGATTTCGTCAAATTGCGTTTTGATGTCCTTCGTCCAGAGTGTAAACTAGAGGATGGGTGAAAGCTAAAGAGGTTTTATCACCATGCTCACGAAGACAGATCGAATGCTTAATGGGATTCAGATTTCTTAACCTCTTTTACATGTTTTAGTTGACCTCTGCTTGTCCAGTGACTATTATCTGCAATAATATAATCTGTCTTCATTTTCCCCGGGCATAGTCACTTTAGATCTCTCTTTCTCTATCCCTTTCTTTCTCCATAACTTTAGCGCTCGCATAATCATCAACGACTAATATCTGCGTAAAATTACCCCCATATTCCTCCTATACCCTCATCCTCTCTCTCTCTTTCTTGCCCCTTTTCTTTCTTTCACTACTCTCTTTCTTTCCCTTCTCTCTTTGTTTATTTCCCTTCTCTCTCTCTCTCTCTCTCTCTACCGCTTCCCCTACCCCATCTTCCTCCGTTTTTCTCTGTCTCCTCTTCACTTTCCCTCTCTAGCTCCCCAGGTCATGTCTCTTACTCTTACCATTATTCAAAGCGGTCATTATTTTTCCGCAAAACCACAAACCATTAAGCACATCGCATCAACAATATCTGCCTTTCTACTTTCGTAATATGCCTTATTGTCTTCTTCACTTGCAAGATCAATTAACCCCACATTATGGTCCTCAATTCCCTTTTTTTTTTTTTTTTTTTTTTTTTTTTTTTTTTTTATAGTTCTCACATTTTTCTTTAATCAGTCTTTTTACTCATGAAATTATGTCGTTATACCTGCCAGATTCTTTTTATTTATCAGACATATTGTGCTGTTGTAGTATTAAACATAATTATATCCTTGTCCCCTGCGTGACCTTTCGTAAGTCTTTAAACAACTATTCTACTTTATAACGTGCAACAGAATGATATGCTAGCAATGCAGCAGAAATTACACATGTACAACATGCCTTTCTCAAGCGACGGTAAGCTTCATGTTCATGTAACAGATTTATTTGTACTCATTAATGGCTATGTCTTATAATTGGTGTTAAAGATAAATTATACAAGCATGTACTTCACCAGTCCAACGTACTTCTCCAGCCGTATTTCGGCGCCTTCGTGACTGTATACTTCTTTTCTTACAGTAATCAAGGCCACCAACAAATGTTGTGCCCCCCATGCAACATGACAGACGGCAATAACCCACGGTGGATTGCGCAGATATGTCCTAAATGGCGTCTTGCAAGAGATAACTCGCCGAAAACACATGTGCCACTGGAAAAATGTCCCGGCCAAAAGACATCTTACAACATCAATATTTACCCAAGAAAAGCGCTCGACCCACGGGAAATCATTATACCCCTAGCTCATGCCCGCGACGTTGCATGTTATCCATGCCAGTATGCACTCGTTTAAAAACCAATACTATGTTTGGTTTTACCGTGCCCTGAGGCTGCACGAGGTAAACTTTGGAAATCTATCATGTTACTCTCCCCTGCTTATTCTCTCAATGTCTTTCTCTGAACTTGATATTTTTGCTCTCTACACCTCACGTTTTTATAACCGATTATCGGTAGGATATTTCTGTTTCCCAAGCACGATTCTTTGGGGGCTTATGTATTATGTTACATATTTTTTCTATTTTATTGGTGTCCTTTTCACCTTTAATTCGCCTTGTTATTTCTTTTGAGCTAGCTATTTTCCCCCAGCTTTGTAATTTTCTTGAATTCCAAAAATAATATTTTGTATGACGTAAATTCACGGTCATATATTTCTGTTTGCGGTTGTGCATTAATGTAAGCGAGGAGGAATGAAAGAGAAGAGGGAACAAGAGAGACAGGCAGAGGGAGAGAGAGAGAGAGAGAGAGAGAGAGAGAGATGGTTTTGATGGGGGGAGCAGGCATGGGATGGGGAGGGGTTCAGACAATTTTTTTCCAATGTCAAATATTTAGGAAAGTAGCCCCTTTGGTCCATGTTAGAGAGCGAAGATAAGTTTGACATATAGAAAGAAGGGAGAGGGAGGAAGGAAAAGAGAAGAATATTATTATTTGAAACATTCAAAATACAATTATTTTTGTTTTGAATGGTTATAATAGGTTCATATCAGGGGCAGATAAGAAAAAGAGAGAATCGGGAAATAGAGAGACTAACATACAGGGGAGGGGGGGGGGGTACCATTGTTCACCCTAAATTAATAGCAGCAAGTAATTAACTGTGAATAAAATTTAAAAAAAAACATTAACCAAAAAGAGTGTATGTCCTATATTCGTTAGTAATTCTACATCTACCGTAGATAGTAGAGAGAAAGGAGAGGGAGAGAAAGGGAGAGAGAGAGAGAGAGAGAGATGGGGGAGAATACGAGGAAAGAAGGAGAGGGAGAGGGAAGATTGTAAACCTGAGAGAGGGAGAGAAAAAGAGAGAGAGAGAGAGAATGAGAGAGAGAGAGAGAGAGAGATGGTTTGATGGGGGGGGGGGGTTCCAACAATTTATTTCGAATAAAAAATATTTAGGAAAGTAGCCCTTCGGTCCATGTTAGAGAGCGAAGAAAAGTTTGACATACAGAAAGAAGGGAGAGAGAGGAGGGGAAAGAGAAGAATATTAATTTCTGAAATTATAATTATTTTTGTTTTGAATAATTATAATAGGTTCACATCTGGGGGAGATAAGAAAAAGAGATGATCGGGAAAGAGAGAGACATACTGACAGACAGAGGGGTTACCATTGTTTACCCAAAATTGAAGGCAGTTATGTAACTTCGAAGAAAAATAACATTAAACAAAAAAGAGTGTTAGACCTATCTTCGGTAGTAGTTCTACATCTACCGTAGAGAGTAGAGAGAAAGGAGATGGAGAGAAATAGGGAGGGAGATAGAGAGGGAGAGAGAGGGGAGAGAGGGGGAGAGAGAAGGCGAAGAAGAGAGAGACAGTGGGAAAAAAGAGTGGGAAGGACGAGGGAGAGAAAGAGACAGATGTACATTATATATATATATAGAGAGAGAGAGAGAGAGAGAGAGAGAGTGAGATCAATGAGAGAGTTCATATTTACGGTAGATTATAGTCATAGGGGACATAACCAAATCCGATGTTGAAAGAAGATCCCAACACAATAACTATGAGACAAGACTAGTGGGTAGTAGTTTTACATCTACCGTAGATCGTAGAGAGAAAAGGGGGAAAGAGAGAGAGAAGGAAAAAAGAAGAAGAGGGGTTTAGGGGGAGACAGAGAGAGAGCGAAGAGTGTAAAACTGAGAGAGGGGGAGAGAAAGAGAGAAAGAGAAGAAGAAGAGAGAGAGAGAGAGAGAGAGATAGAGAGGGGTCTTGAAACGACTTCTCGATTCCAATAAGCGCCCCGCTTGAATAGGCTACATTGTCTAAAAATAAGTATACAAAAGTATTAACATTCAAATGTGGTAGATTGATTAAAGAATTGTCATGTTGAACTGTGTTTAGTCCTGGATAATTCGCCAAATAAAACCGGCCGGGCGAGTGAAATTTTAATTAAATTGACAAAATGGTAAGGCAATAAACCAACGTTACACACGTTAACTGTCCTGGCGTTTCCGATTCTCTCATCGCGTGTAAACCACTCCTTGCGGACACGTGGCCATTAAACCGGTCCTCTTATAAGAAAAAAAATACAAGGTTAGATTTCAAACGGACGAACAAAAAGTACATTCCACTTTCAGAAAACATTATGAGTCTTGTCAAGAGGGCAGAGAAACCCCATATAAAATTCCGACGTGAAATCAATTCAAATGATCTCAGAAAAAGCGCAATAAAATGGTCTTTTGCCCCAAATTGGTCGATTGCTATTTCGGGCGGTCGATCGCCACTGCCGTAATGTTCGTATTACCGCTTATTGTGACGTCAGTTTGCCAACCCGCGACGTAACGTTGAGACACACATACGAAAGTATATAGTTTCGCGCATCGGGCTGCAATGCATTTGAGGTGCGTCAAAACGAATCAACGAATAAAAACCATGGAACATGCTTTATGGGTACTTGCTCGACGCCCCGGTTGGCTGGATCACCTGATGGGGCCATATACCCAGGGAGGATGACGTATCCACAGGGAGAGCAGGAGATATGTACCCCTCTACTTCTTGGCAAACTGCCATAATTATTGACTCATAAGTAATTGGACACCCCCGGTGGAGCGCATCCCACTACTGTATTAAACATTCTGGATATACCCCCAGACAGAAATCATAACGTAGGTTTGTGAAGTTCTTCGCACGCGAGACAGAGAAAGTGGTCCATAAAATGACAGGATGAAATTGAGACCCTGATAAGGCTTGTTCACACATTTATAACCTTTCATTCTTTTTTTTTGCTTCGATGAAAATGTTCCTGAATATTTGTACAGTATACGTTTCAATGACTTGCAGAGTTTCTAATTTGTCTCTTATTGTATGAAAGTACGTACTACATTTTAAACCAAAAACTGTAATTCCCATCCTGCTGAACTGAATACAAGCTGTTAACAAACTTACAAGTTAAACAGTAGGCCCATGGCCTTCTGGTCATGCGCCGAAGAACGTGCCAACTTCATCCGTAAACTATAGATTTCTTTGCCCGAGTGTTACGGTACAAATTATATTAACCATATCCCTCAGGCCAGGATTCACGGTCTTTCTCAATTTTCCTTTTTTTATCAAATTTCAAATCAATGGCAATATGGCTTTAAATGAAACCAATCATTGTCTTTTTGCGTTGGGCCAGATTTGATTACCATGGTAATGATTCTCATGAATGTTGAGAGCCAGAAAGGTGTTTACTTTGTGTTTTGTTTAAGGCTAAACTGGCGGATAAGGGAGGGGAATACCGTCCCCATTTGAAAAGTAATGTGAAAAACAAGTAAGCTAAGTTATAAAGAGAAAAAAAAACTCCTATGTTCCATGCATAGGATGAAAAACATGTCATTTCCTATTGCCTGTCGATTTCTAATGGAATTGAGCCGCCCCTCCATCGGTACCCTTATACCAAAACCTCGATCCGTCTCTAAGTTAATGGCCAACGCCCTTTGTGCTCTGGGAAGATGATGGGTTAAGCAGCAGCACCATGGGAGCGCGAGTCACGCGGCTATCTAAGTGAGGACGTTGCGTTGAAGGTGTTGCGATTCCGTTCAAGAACCTCAATAAAACGGTGATAAGGAGATGCGTTGATATGAAAGAAGCGACGAAGATTGTGGAGAGGTGACACTTTTCAGAGAAGGGATTCAGCTAGGCGGGAAGGATGGGTGTACAGCTTGAGTAAGCCACTATAGGTATTCCGCAAATCCATGATCAGCGTTGTAACCTCAGCTCCGACTTTTGCACTTTCTGATTGTACATGCTGTAGGTTAGACATATTGCTAAAAGTGTCTCTTGCCTGATCTGTTTCAAATAATTTATCCCAGTAGTATACGGTATAAAGTTAATCCAATACGATCGCAATAGATTTTTTAAAGAAATCAACGTGAGGGCAATTTCAATGGCTTATTGTATCTTCTTTAGAAATCATGTACTTAAAGGCCCACTGCACTACTTGTAGGTACTTGTGCCCTCTATATAACAAACAATGCCTAATCGGTGACCATTGGTTCCCCATGATCCTCTTTTTCGTATGTTAATTGAGAGCTGAGTTGATGAGATAACCACCTGTCCAGTGATCTTGCAGGGCGGTCTAATCCCTTCTGTAAACTATACAGATAAGCTTTAAGGAAGTACTTTTTAATAGGTGACGCACAGGGCTATTGAACGTCTCTCAGATTGATTCTTTGACAATCTTTGGGAGAGTTATCATACCATCTTTGTTTTATAGTTGAACAGCTAATGAAACAGCACAAATGTTTTTGATTTTAGTAATAGCCATATAAACCAACTCCCCAAGAGCTACCTACACTTTAAGCATCAACCATGCATGCAGTAGCTATTAGAAGCAAAGCTTGTCTTGAAATGAACTTTTGTATGTTGGAACAATTTGGGTTCAAACAGACGGGAGGGGGGTAATATTGGGATATTTCCTGTATTGATCGCTTTGGTATTGGCATGCCATCTACGTTAACACTCCCGGCTTGGCATGTTATGACATATTGAATGAATTCATGGCAACAGAAGTACATGGATTTGTCATTAAAATGTCAACCAATATGGAGACTTATATTACTAATGTTAGTGAATTCTTATGCGCCTATCACTCATGCTCGTCATGCAGCGACGCTCATGGCGATCCAACATTATTACTCTGGCTTCAGTCCGGCCACTTTTCTGTGGCTTTGCGTATTATGCTCGAGAGTAAGGGAGGGGGGGGGGGGGGGACCGAAATAAATCCAATATTTGTTTTTCATCCGAGAAGGTTGGTTCATTTCTTCAATTCCTTTGTACCCTCTTTGCCTTTTTTTTTTTGGTTTTTTGCCTTTTTCTTGTTTTCCGAGGAGGAGAAGGGGGAAGAAGAGGGACGGGGTGGAGGAGAAGGACAGCCTAGTAATATCATTTGCCGGCAGAATATTACAAGTGATGAAAAGAATGTGCAAAACTCGATCATTGAGGGATACCCCTCCCCCATCCTCCCTCCCCCACGCCCTCTGGCTATGCTTATGAGGAAAGTCGGGATATGGTCGTCTATTGCAAATAACTAAATCGACAATATTTGAAAGCTCGCTCCATACCCTTTCCTCGTAGAAGAGGACACAGTGAGCTTGTAAGGAAGTGAGATTTTTAAAAGAAGAAATTTAGGAAGGCATGAAGGAACGCGCGTGCGCGACATGAACTTGAGCTTGGATGAACAACTCGGACGAACATAAGCTAACATTTTGTCCAATATTTCGAACAACCATCCGATTCTAGCCCTGCATGTCTGCTCATAGATTAGGCCTACCGTCAGGACATGTTATGACGTTTTGAGTAAAACCACGGGAACAGCAGCACATGGATTTGTCGATGAAATGTCAACCACTCGGCCTGTGGAGACAAACTTGACTTATTGCATGTATCTTTCATGGTCGACATGCAGCGATGTTCGTCTACATGATTAATCCAACATTATTACCTGGCTTTAGCCCCGCTGTCATGGTGCTTAGATGTTGGCTTAGGCATTTTATGAGTCGGAAGGTTTCAGTTCGTCTTTTTTGCTGGAGGGGGGGGGGGTATTTTGTTGGCTTTATTGCAGCAATTCTTCTCATGTTGCGTGGAAGGGGGTGGGAGTGGCGGTACAAATCGAATGTAAATGCATATAAACAATAACAATGGACTCATAATTAGTTGTGCTGGGGAAATCTTCCAACATCGATTTTGGGTATGTCCCTTGACTCCCTTCTCCCCCGCTCCCTCCCCCACTCTCCAGTTACGCGGGAGTTTCGGGCTGACCATGATCTACGGTAGATATGAATTCTCTCATTCTCTCTCTTTCTCTCTCTCTCTCTTTCTCCCTCTCTTTCTCTTTATCTCTCCCTCTTTCTCTCTCTCTCTCTCTCTCTCTCTCTCTTCTCTCTCTCTCTCTCTCTCTCTCTCTCTCTCTCTCTCTCTCTATTTCCTTCTTTTTATTTCTCTGTGTCTCTGCATTTGTCTTTCCCTCTCTTCCTCCCCCACTCCTTTCCCCTCTCGTTCTCACTCTCTATGAACCTTAACTGTTTTCTCTCTTCCTCTCTTTCTCTCTCTCTCTCTCTCTCTCTCTCTATCTCTCTCTCTCTCTCTCTCTATTGTCTCAACCTGTCTTTCCCTCGCTATCCTTGTCAATGGAAATGCATTATATCTAGTCGCCTGCAAACAATAGGCTGTGAAAGTAAGTTTATTTAAATACTTTTAGGAACCATCAGTGAATTGCAATCGTTATGGTAATTGTGACCATGAGATCTGTTCTGAATTTAAAATTTCATCTCTGTCGAAAATACAATTGGATTATTTTTCAACTTGCCCAAATTTAGAATTTCTTAGCTACAAACTTGTCTATTTATTGATTTCTAAGCATACTTTGTTCATTTTATATTGTAAAACATCATCTGAGGAACTAACACTTCAACAAGCTCTGCTTCAAGTTAGTTCCTCTTTTCTCGTGCTTTTTCCATCATATTTGTCGTTTCATTGCAAAAAAAAATATAGGAAGATTCATCTGAAAAGGTTAAAAAGTTACCGTCAAAGAAACATCGGTGCGTAGGTAGATGATTTTCTTTTTCTCTCTATCGAACAACTATCCATCTGTATGAAACTTAACTTGCAAACATATACCCTTAGCGGCACTTTACAACATGACTCTTGAACGTTTATCTCGCCCATTTGACATGTTTATTACCAAACCTGTTTTTGAAATATCTCGTGTTACCCCGAAATTAATTTCGGCCTTGCCGGCTCCCGCACGTCAATTGCAACGGGATCCTACGCTGAGGGAGATAGAGGGATGGCCAGGGCAAATAAAATGGTAAACTTGATGTCCGAGCTGGCTAACTTGAACACAGATACGAAAGGGAATACATGAACGGGCATATTAGTGTCACAACTAGCCAGTGGTTAATTAAAACTTTGAGAAGTTATCGATCACACGATAAAGAAGTCGAAGAGGAGAGATGAGAGTGTTAGGGGTCGTCAAACCTGACTGATGGTGAGGCATTGTGACCTGCCCTGCTTGCGTACTGATAGGGGCGCTGCAGCCCACTCCCCTAATCGAAAAATGAACGGTATTATGAAGAAATATCAACAACACCCACAAACAATAATTAGCAGACCAACAAACAAACAAACCAACACAAGAACATTAATGAAAAAACACCACCAAAAAGAAACAGACAAACAACGTCGTTTAGCTCAAATTAGGTCTTAGCAAGGGGAGGGGAGGGGGGAGGGGGGTAATTTGTCTTTGACCGATTCTTGAACAATTATGGTAATGTAATTTTGCTCAGATCTTTAATCGGTCAGGTCCTTTTCATAAAACTCGTTATCTATAACAAATCCTAACATTCCATGACAAATTTGCTCTCAGACAATAAAAATGCCACAATTTTAGTAGCTTAGGACAGGTATTGTATCTTATTATTGATTACCAGTTTTACTGGAGGAGCAAGAGTGAAATCTTTTCACAAATGCTCTTCTGGGAGCCCTCAAGGGACAAACGCACCAGAGGGCGCCCAGCAATGACTTACATAGACCAGTTAGAAAAGGACACCTGTCTACCAAGGCAGGGGCTCCCAAAGATCATGGAGAATAGAACTGAATGGATAAAGCTTGTCAAATCAGTGCTAGAACGCTCGACCTAGTAGTACCAGTTGTATGAAACAGGGACCTGGTGTCGGTTGTTTCGTTGCGACTGGGGTATTGTATACTCGCTGGATCTTTTAGTTAGGTAAGAATGGACATAGGTCCTTTTAGCTGCTACCCTGACCCCATTGCGGGTGTTAGATGTCATGCAATGTTTATTAAACGTTATGATGTGGACGCAATGAGAAGTACTCCAGCTAAAAAACGGAGTTCATGTCTGCACTTGCCCACCAGAGCAGACATAAGAAAACATAAGAATCGTCATAAGTCATTAATGACCCCCACTCAAAGCTTATCTTAACCTAATTCAGCTGACACGAGCACTCAAATAATGTTTAATCTGATAGCAACTTAGCACATATAACTGACCGCATTCAAAGTACATTACGTGTCATTGACGTGTCAGTGGGTGTCACTTGATAATTTCAGAGAAGAAAGGTTGTCTGACAAACATTACATTATTGCACTATTGCTAAACATTGTTTTTCGGGCCCCCACCAGATTTAAGGATGCATAACCGTTAAATGACCCAATTCCTTCAAACCCATTTAATATATCTTAAATACAATCAACAAAACATTACCGCTTTCCTGGGTCTGCCCCTGGTATACGAAAAGAAGGCTTACGATGTTAAACATTTTCAATCAAAGGTAAGAAAAATAGTCAAATCTAAAATGTACCACGTAAATTAAACAAACAAATTAATGAATATTTGATATTTCTTTTTATCGAAATAAAGATGGATAAATATATGCATCTAAATAAAATGAATAAATCAATAAAGGGAATACAAAAATGAATAAAAGTAAATTAATGAATGCAAAAGAAATAACAAGATTTTCGCTCCCTCCTTCGGCGACACCCTCTGGGTTAAGGTCCGAAGTAAAAACGGGCCTTGATCTGCGTTTACTATATATTACTGTAGCAGTAGGGGATTTCCCTTTTCCAAGAGGGGGTGTGGATTACATTTATTATTCATTCATTTTACACTTCAAAGCATTACAGTTATTAACCCAATTTCAGAGACGCAAATAACGAAATAAGTCGGTGACTGTTGGTCGTCAAGGCCCCATGGGTTTGATATAATGGACGGAATTAGATCAGGGGCGGATGTGTAAGTCGAAGTTCTTCTTCTTTTTGTTGTGTAGGTCAAAATGTAAACTTTTATAGTCAAGGATTATTGAAACGATTTCCTCTCCAGTTATGGAAAGCAGCAAAATTTCAGTCCCTGTCTTTAGTTTGCTAAGTTCTACATCTGCTTTTACAAAATAAGGCATGGTTTAGCTATAACCCCATTTGTTACATACATTTGTTCATGTTTAATATAGAAGGCGACTTTAGTATTAGATTAGTTTGAAATATGCACCAACATGCGACATCTGAGATTTCTATTACAATACCCCAGAGTAAAATACAAAAACGTAGCGTCAGGAAAAAAAATTCTGATGAAGAAACATTATAGAATATTAACAGTAATCGGAACAAAGGGAATCAGGATGGAAAAATGTAGATCGGTTCACGCCAAGGACAAAACTTGGGATGGAGGGTCGGGGGGGGGGGTTATCAATCGAATGGAGGAAAACAGAAGGGGAGATGGGAAAAGCAACGTAAAAGGGAACGTCATAGCCCTCCTTGGTCTCGTTGCTCGCAGTTTATCCACCTAATGAGAGTTGTGCCCATGCTAATAGGGCACATGTGCCCGCTCTCTGGCAGGACCCATGTAACATTATTGGCTATGGTTTAACCCCACCCCCCCCCCCTCCAGTGATATTTTATTTCTTGTTTCATTCCATGAGATACATTTTACGTCGCTTAAAGCTTGAAATCTCAGATTGCTCTCTCCAACCGAAATATAAACTTTGAAGGAAAAATGTTTACATGTATTAGGAATGGAACCGGAATCTATTACAGAAGTCTTATACAGTCAAACCTGCTTTAGTGACCACCTGTCTACAAAGACCACCTGTCTACAAAGGCCACATTTGTTGTTTCCCTTAAAAATGGTTTCTCATTGAATCATGTATTAAAGGAAATTGTCTACAATGACCACCTGTCTACAAAGGCCACTTTTTGTGTTTCCCTTGGGCGGTCACTATAGACAGGTTTGACTGTACTGTTTTCTCAAAGGGCAAGTTCACTCCAAAAATAACTCACCTTCAATAGAAGCCGAAAAATCAGAACCACCAATAAAAAAAAAGTTTTAAATACTTATTAAAACATTCATAACTTTCTTATTAGTTATCCTATTTTACTCAAAATTTCTTTGCTCTGTTTCTCTGCATCTATTAATTTATTTAGGAGTGCACTTGGCCTTTAAGCATCATGCTTAACCGTCTCGCCTTCCTCTTCCCACCTCCGCCACCATCCACTGTAGAGTCATAGCGTGGTTAATAAGACCATCTTTTACTACCAATAACTCAGACAGAAATAAAACGTCTCGTTAAAAAGAGCCACAAATCATTGAGATCGAGTGTTTCTGATATTTATTTGGGCTGGATTTATTACGAGGAGGACAGAGAGTTTGTTCCGTGTCGGAGCAGTTTCACACCAGAGGTTTCTCTCTCATCCGGGGGGAATATGTCCCCATGACGACCGACTAGATACCCTTCCGCAAGTGCCGCCTGCTTTACGCCTGCCGTTTCCTGGAAACTGGTTACGCCAATGTTCATTTAGAAGATTGCAAAGGCTTTCGAGGAATAAACTAAAGGTAAATTGAAATACTTTATTGTAAAGCCTATGGAAATCAAGTTTGGATTATGCACTATATGCTATTGTCCAGTTCGCAGATTTCGATAGGTGGCGAAATATAGAGAATGGCATGAAGTTAATTTTGTAATGAAAAACAGTGTCCGACATTTCACATTTCAATTACTGTAATCAGTCAATGATATCTGAATTCGATATAATATGTCACGTTACGTTCCGGTGTGGAGGGGGGGGGGGGTGGGGGAGAAAATTGTTAAGGTACGTAGACAAGTGAGGAGTAGTTCGAAGAGAAAAGAGAGTAATACAGAGAGAGAGAGAGAGAGAGAGAGAGAGAGAGAGAGGCCGGACATTGTCTTGTCATATGCATTGTTCCTAATAAGATACATCAATGTCCCGAGGAATTTGGATTATCTGAAAGATGAAAGTTAAGATTATTCATGAACACAATATGAAGCGGATTTACAATCCAGATAATGCAATACGATCATTTTACTACTCAACCATTACAAATCGAGGACTCCGACTTGTCATAAAGCGATCATATTGTTAACACCCCTGAATATTGAATAACAAACGAATGGAAAGTTCCGGTGTTGCCGCTGTTCAAAGAAACATGCTTGTCTGAGTATCGATCATGTTAAATGTTTATTGATTAATGACCAGGTTCATTTGAGAAGTAACCAGAGAGCACATAATACGTCGATGTGGACTTTTTGATAATTGTTTTATTAGACTATTTTACTCACTCAAATATTCATTTTCATTTTCATTTCTTGCTGTCAAGAATTGACTTGTGATATAAGAATAAAATTCTAAATGTTAACAAACTTCAAATCATAAAAGTAATCATTTTGTAAAATTATCAAACATTTGATTTTCAACATCAAGAAGATCTAATTCTTAATGTCAAATAATGTGAATAAATTATATAAGATCGGATAAGAAATTAGAAATGTATCGGATAAGTCCAAAATCTTGTTATACGATCGGAACATTCTCGATATGATAGTCAGGCTATGAAATTTCGTATGGACGTATTCCAAGGTTCGCGTTTTATCTAATGTCTTTAAGATGATACTCACAGTCTGTCGACATTTTGATGTACCAAATCACTTCTGAGATATATTCAGATCACATAAGATGACAAATCTGAAATCCAGGAGCCATGGTTAATAGAAATAACACTGAAATCACTTTTAAATCATGCATGCGTGATGTTCTTTTGCACACGTCGATATAATGAGTTTTTCACACATTAAGCGCTCTTGTATATGATTATAGTTTTGGCCTTATGAAAATGTTCCCCGTCTTCCGAACACAGCCAGACAACATTCGCCTCTTTTAACAAATCATTTCATGCACCATTTACTAATATTCTTGAGCGCACATCGATGTAATGACCTTTCAACAACATTTTTTAAGCTGTTGAAGACGAAAAAAGCGCTCCACTTGGAGAAAACCAACACGACTTAATGTGTCCCACAGAGTTTTTATTTCCAAAGGTAGTGTTTCTTGCATATTTAATTACTTTAGTAGTTTAACGAAGATTAAAGGGGTGACACATTTTCAGGGTCATTAATGATGGGTATACCAGGCTTGTGGAGAGGACGGGATGGATAAATGAGATGATCCGTGACGTGTAGAGAGACAGGTGGCAGAAAGAGTGGTTGGAAAGTAGTGCTGGTATCTGAGAAAGTATTGTAGGCCTATTGTAGTGGTCGTATCAGTAGTTAAAGGGGTACAACGGGAGAGATGAGAAGGAATTAGGAAATATAAATGGGGGTAAAGGGGAAATGGGAAGAGAGAGATAGATAGAGAGAGAGAGAGAGAGAGAGAGGGGGGGTAGCAACGGAGAAATGGAGAGGAGAGGAAAACATATTTTTGGAGGAGGGAGGGAGATTGCTTGTGGTTGTGTGGGTGTGTGCGCGCATGCACGCGCGTTTGTGAGTTGTGCGTGTGTGAGAAATTGAGAGAGATGGAAGAGCTGAACAAAGAGGTATGAAAACAGATAATGCATTTATGACAACTAAAACAGAAACAGAAAAGGAAAGAGAGAGAGAGAGAGCAAGAGAGAGTGAATGAGACAGAGTGAGTGAAAGTAGGGGGGAGAAAGAGAAGGTGGATTAGGAGAGGAACGACTTCCCACACAAATCCCGCACTACACAATTGGCGCCATTTCTTCTGGAAACCTATCACTCTAGGTGATAGGCTCCGAGACTCGAGTAATATCATCCCCATAAATTATTGAATAGGTGCAAGTAGAAAAGGGACATTGCACAAGATAACTGCATGAGGTGTGATCATTACGAATAAAGAAACAATCTAGCACGAATTATTGATGGTATGAATAATCTAGGCTATTTGATTGTCCCTTGTGAATGAGACGAACGAGCCAAAAAAAAAAAAACATCTAAAAGTCAAAGACTCTTCGTCAAAGAAAGGTTAAAAGACGTACTTATTGTTCTTGTTTATCGCGAAGATGATTTCACCATGGTCGTTGTATAGTTTTGTTAATAAACAGAAGTCAAAGATCTAATCGTGATCATACATGCAGATTTCATTTAGTAAAATATACTGGGCTCATAGATTTATCATGTTTCTTTAATTTGCCACCGTGGTCAATACAATTTGGCCTCGGATAGCTGAACATAAACCATTTGGATGTATGTCTTATGTCCATTTAGTTTTTAAATCCTTTCAATTACGTTGCTGAATTGTCTTTTTTCGATTCTGAAAAGCCTCTTTGGCATGGCATGGCTATTTCGCTTGACAAGTTCAGGTAAGCAGTTGTTCCCTTTAAAAAAATCACACATGATCAATGTCATTCGCACTGACTAATCTTAAAATTGAACATTAATTGCAAAATTTAATAACGTGATGGATTATGTAATGTAAATATAAATAGTTATTAATCTATCTGGCCTAGGCCTTATTATTGTTGTTTCGTATGTGGAACGATTGTTTTATGAACAGACGTATCCTCATCGGAAATCGAGACGATAGTATTATAATTGACCTACTTATGGTATAATCATCCTCTTGAAAATGCAGTAGGTCTCAAGAGTAGTCGACGAGACGTACCGTTACACACTCTCTACAAAACAATGCTCATTAAGCAGTATTCATGTTATGGAGACTGCATTATCAATTTTCCGGACAAGGGCGTGCGAGATTGTAATTTCATCAGGACCCGGTCACGGATGGTCATTTTTTAAGATTCATGTATCCATACAGAAATCAAATTGTAACATGATATATGTAAGTGTATTGAAGTATGATTACTACATTATTATTTAAGCCATTCCCTGCCGGAACTGGGTGGCTTCTGTATCAAAACGTTTGGGAACAAGAGAATGGAGTAGTCGTTGGGTTAACTACAAGTAGCAACACCACAATATGCAAATAAAGGGCATGTAACGAGATATACCTTTTGTATTAAATGGAATTTGATTCATATTTATTAGCGTTTAGATTTTACTTGTAAGATATATACGCAGACATACTATTTTCCTTAGCTGCTGCGGAGAGGTTTGTCAATAAAGACGGGTTTGTAATAAATGATAATGGAGAAATTAAGCAGGAGAAAACGTAAATGAAATTTTTAGTGAAAGAAGGAATTATTAGAGGTGGATAAGTTTGGAAAAGCAGCAACAGCATAAAGAAAAAGAGATAGAGAAAGAGAGAGAGAGAGAGGGAGAGAGAGAGAAAGAGAGAGAGAGAGAGGGGGACAGAGAGGAAGAGAGAGTGAGAGAGAAACAAAACATGAGAGAGTGTCATCTTAGCAGTTCCTAATGGAAATTCTGCACTCCCTTTTTGAATTTATTTAGTCTCTTTGACAACGTCTGCGAACGTCTTTTTCACGAAGAGCAGAATAGTGTTTAGTTACATTGACTGAACTATTACAAATCTAGAAGAATAACTTTTTTGGAGGTTGAGTACATATGGCAAGATTTTCTCTCTGTATATATATTTTCTCTGTTGACATACTCTTGATTTTTGAGCTTTCAATGCTCGTCCGGATATTCGACTTCCTGTTATTCATAAACAAATACCAATATTCATTTCCAAATTCTATGCAACTTTCCTGAAAGCATTTTGAGATGCTTTTCCATATTTTTTTAGGGCAAATTCATCATCAATTCAACAACATTTAGGATCATGTATCGAAATGGTTTGATAGTAATTTGTTTTGCTTTAGAAAACAGTGCGTGCACGTGACCACTGCCCGTTTGAAATGCGGATATCTTTATGGCGGGCCCTCATTGCCATAATTATTACGGTCAATCCATCTTTTCGGACATCGGTCTTCATGGCATAAAGTGCCTGCCATACTTGGTTGCCCGAGTCGTGGCGCGTGATATTGTGATGGGGGTGTAGATAGGCATCAAGGGTACATGTAATCTTGAGGTAACATAGCACTTACAATCTCAAAGATGAGGCTTTATTAGTCAACCTAGTGCCCTCACCAAAGTCAGACAAATCCTTAATCTACTTTGCATGCACATACCCTTGTCAGTCGTTATGCGTAACAGCGTCTGCACTGTGAGACTAGGCTGACAGTATAGTGCATAGGCGTTGTACTTTAGCTGCTCCGGACACAGCAAGCGACTGACAGCACTAGGCTCTCGTCAAGGATTTAGGAATTTTAGCAATTAGTGTCAAATTAAAGTCTGTTCCTGCAGACTACCAGTTACATGTGTCATCTGAGGATGATGATGGTGAGAGAGAGCGAGAGAGAGAGAGAGAGAGAGAGAGAAGTAGTGTAAGTGTAACATGAAGATCACGAACGCAACTACTTTAGAAAAAAAATCACCTCAAAGGCAATTTTCAATATCCTATTGTATATATATCCCATATAGAAATCATGATCGGATTAGGTTTAATAAACTGCGTTGTAATTTCCGCAAATTTCAATAGGCGATGGACGAGGGTACTGAAATCGTATTAAAGATGAAAGGTTGATTAAAACTTGTGGATAGTGCAATATGCTTTTGACAGCAGTGGGCATTGAACCAAGTTGGAATATATCTTAACTATGCGATAAGAATTCTGTAAATGTTAGCTTCTTAGCTCCCTGTAGAAAAACGATTTTGTTGTCGGGAGGTCTGATAATTTTCTAGATAATCCAGCGCAATTTTACCACATAGTATTGGAACTGGATCAAATATTCGCATGCCCTTTTGCGCTTCTGATTTTCCTTCTTTCTTTCCGTCCATGTGGGGATATACAATGTTTTTTAATATTTTTATTAATATGAATATGTTTGTGTGTATGACTGTATGATCAATGTGCATTATTATGCTTCATAATGTACCGTACGTTAAGTCTCCTTCCCTGGGGGTTATTCCCCTTCTCTCACTCCCTCTCCCTCCTTCCCTATCGTTCTTCTTCTCTCTCTCTCTCTCTCTCTCTTTTCTTTCTTTCTTTCTCTCTCTCTCTCTCTCTCTTTATCCCTTCCCCCTCTCTCTCCCTTCCCCCTCTCTCTCACTTCCCCCTCTCTCTCTTCCCCTCTCTCCCTCCCCCTCTCCCCCCCCCTCTCCCTTCCCCCCTCTCCTTCCCCCTCCCTCTCTCTCTCTCTCTCTCTCTCTCTCTCCCTTTCCCCCTCTCTCTCCCTTCCCCCTCCCTCCCTTTCCCCATCTCTCGCCCTCTCTCCGTCTTGCTCTCCCGCCATCCAGCTCAAAAATCATATTGCATGTTGATAAAACAAATATGAATAGAGGACGGAAGTGGAGATGGATTGGACAGTAAGCACTAGATCTGTAATTGAGTGGTGAATTTTTGTTTTTTTGGCCATAGCTTCTAGTAATACGCCAACTGACCGGAACGCTGAATGATAATAGATGAGCCTGACTCGTCCAAGTTAATGGGGTCTCTTGTATTTGACAATTCTGATGACTACCTTATTTCATCTCTCAAGTGCGTTCTGCGTGTCTCTCCTTTGCCTGTTATATTTTGATTTCTATAAACGGGCTCTATGTCTGTCTTTCCCTGGACGTGTATCCCCCTCTTACAGTCTCTTTACCCCCCCCCCCCCTCCTCTCTCTCTCTCTCTCTCTCTCTCTCTCTCTCTATCTATCTCTATCTCTATCTCTATCTCTGTATATATATATATATATATATATATATATATATATATATATATATATCTCCCTCCCTCTCCTCTTTCGCCCTCTCTCCCCTCTCTCTCCCTTTCATTCTTTTTCTCTCTCCTTCCCCTATCTCTCTCTCTCCCTCTCTCTCTCCCTCTCTCTCTCACTCACTCTCTCACTACCTCTCTCTCTTTCTTACCATCTCCCTATCAATTCTCTCTCGGATACTGATGTCACGAACACAAACAATCGTACTCAATCTTTCCCTCTCTATCCAACCGTCATGAACTCCCACACAGCTCCCCTCTACTTTATATTAGTCCTATATCTCTTTCCCTGACTAAGATCCCTTTTTTTGTCCCAAAAATTTCGCAACGACTCGTTTAGTGAGGGGGGGGGGGGGGATAAACCCCTCCCCCCTCCTCAATTTTTTGTATGTGTGTAATTTTTGATGACCCCCCCTCATTTTTATTTTAATAACAAAAAGTGACCTTACCCCCCCCCCTCACTAAACGAGTCGTTGCGAAATTTTTGGGACAAAAAAAAGGGATCTTACTCCCCCCCCCCCCCCCCGCTTATTCAGCGGCTGGCTGAGGCGTTGCGAAATTTTCGGCGCGATTTAAAAATGTTAAACCCCCCCCCCCCTTGAAAAAATCCTGCGTACGCCACTGGTACAGCTTGTAATGATTAATTATTAATAATAAAATTGAAACAAAAAACAAAAAAGCGATTTGTCTACTGAATAACTCTTCTAAATTAAAAATTGTCTTTATTAAGTGCTTAGCGATGACAGTAATGAAACAATATAATTATACACCTGTAGTATAAACCATAGATAAATCGTAGTTTCATATACTTACTTTAGTGATAAAATTCTACATTGAAACAAAAGCCATTAGGCTTTAATGGGCTACTAAACTGAAAGTAATATTAAATAAACTCGTCACATTGGACATTTATCATTATCTAAGAGACAACTCTAACAAAAACAATGAAAATTAATTTCATAAATTCAATGAATTAATTTATTTACTTTGCTTTCACTTGCACATTTTTCACGCAGAGTGTTACTTATTAAAATAGGATTACGCTTCTTAATAAACTCAGGCCTTTCATTTAACTGTGACTGTTCAGAGTGAACAAACGTTGCTAGAATCTCTTTCCTCTCTTAATTAACCATCAAGAAAGATCTTCTTTGGTGCCCGAATTTCCTGAGGCTTGTGAAAAACGAAGGTAAAAAATATGCGTTTCCTCCTACATTTATATTTGTTAAAACAACTAAGTGTGTTTTGATGTGTTCTTTTGTGATTTTTAAAGGTGGTACATTTTGGCATGAGTTATGAATTGTACGTCAACAATTTTATACTAAGCTTAACAATTAAACTGACTAATATACATGTTTAAGCAAACACAATGGGAATTATTTGTTTAAAAAAAAACTCTTCGTCAGAAATGAAAAATAAAAAGGATACACAATCTTAAAATTGCTTTTCAATATTCATTTTATAGACAATACGTATGTAACAGCGAACGAGCATTGTACTTCAATCGACAGCTTAGATTATCTGAGATCATTTTTTGTTGTATGGTTCTCCTTTTTGCAGACAGGAATCGGTCATCATGGCTTTCAAACACCCACTGCTTATTCTCCATTTGGTGATCAGTTTAAGCCAAACCTTGCACGGGGTTGCGACATTGGTTCCCTCCAGGAGCTTACATCTAGATACTTCTCTTCAGGGATGTGATGAGGACTTGGAACGAAAGACAGTTTTCTGCGGCGACCGAGGGTTCAATTCTGTGCCCCAACATCTTCCAGAGGACATTGAGGGTTTGTACCTTGAATGTAACAACATCACATTTCTCCTGAGCTCCTCATTTACAAAATATCCTCTCATCACCGATCTGGACCTTTCCTTCAACGACATTAGGGTGATAGAATCCACAGCTTTCCATCCTCTCAAGGATTTAACCCACTTGGTCATGGCATTCAATTCGCAGCTTGTGCTTTCAGGTACAGGCCTCTTCAAATGGGCAAGAAAGCTGTCGCACTTAGATGTGTCGGTATCACACTTGAAATCGATCCCTAATGACATTCTAAAATGGAGTCGAAATTTGGATACTGTGAACCTTAATGGAAACCTGCTCACCGTCATAAACATAAGCTCATGTGGCACAACAAGGCATGTCGACTTGTCTCATAACATGATAGAACACATCTCAGAAGATGCTTTTAACTTCGTGTGCAACTCTGATACTCTGGATCTAACAAAAAGCACCATCAGATCAGTGGATCCTAACGTGATTGCATCGCTCAATGTCAGATCAGTGATACTCAGGTGGTGCGTATTGAACATCGATGAACTGAGAAACATATTCATCGGTATCTCCCGTTCAGTGATAGAAAAATTTTCATTCACAAATAGCGCTGATTTGAGCGTCGTTCCGAAAAATTTATTTGATCCATTGCGCGACTGTTCTCTTAGAAGACTCGACCTCAACAATAATCAACTACACTCCCCTTACCCTTTCGTCTTTTCGAATCTGACAAGGCTCAGGCAATTTCATCTTCAAAAGAACGGTATAGTTACAATCGAACCACATTTCTTTGAGGACATGCACAATTTAAGAAAGTTAGACTTAAACGATAATCGTATTAAAGATATAAACACGTACAATCTTTCATGGACAATAGACTTAACTGAGTTACAGTTATCCGGAAATTCTTTGACTGCAATTAGAGAATCTACATTTCGGGGTTTGCATAATTTAACGCTTTTAGATTTGCACTCAAACAAATTGCTCTTCACGTTGGAGGAGACATCTTTTTTGGAACTTAAAAGCATTAAAAAAATTGACTTGTCACAATGCAATATCATGGGATTTCAGTTGATGATCCCAAGCTTAAAATCACTTTTCCTAAATAATATGAGAACAAGTATGTTTCTACTACCAACGACGTCCTTCAAAAATGTCGAACTCCTGGAACATTTGGAGATGATACACTCGGGGTTTATGATTGATAACCTGTGGAACCCACTAGTGAATGTCTCTCTTTTCGACGGATTGTTCAATCTTACAGCTTTTGATCTGAGCAAAAATCCTATAAACAGCGCTACACGGAATACAGAGGATCTGCCTCCCGGGGTCCTGCAACAGCTTTCCGCTTTACACAATCTTTCTCTAGAAGACTGCAACCTTTCTAAACTTCATCCACAAGCCTTCACAGGGTTGAAATCACTTCGGCTTCTAATACTAAGAAATAACAAACTTAAGCAGCTTCCTGTCGATTTGTTTAAGTCATTAGATCAAGTAACAAGCATTGATCTTGATGGTAACGTTTTGACGGACCTTGATGGAGCGATCTTTTTGAGTAATCGAAAGTTAAAAACTCTTCTGCTATCAAACAACAGATTAACACGTCTCGAGCAAAATACTTTTAAACCGCTCTATTCTTCTCTGTTATTCATCGACCTTTCAATGAACACTATCGATTGCAACTGTGATCTAAGCTGGTTTCCTACCTGGCTAAGCGGACCACTTAGCCTCATTGAGGGCGATGACGACGACGACAAAGCCATATGTTCATCGGATTCTTTAGAGCCTTTTCGGGACGAGTATCTAATTGATTTCGATCCTAAAAAGTTCTGTAGCATCAACATCGCCCTCGTATGTTTGCCTACCCTCGCCATCATTTGTCTGATTTTCATCGTCGCACTCGTATACCACTACCGGTGGCCGCTGAGGTACAGACTGTTTCTAGTCAAACTGGCAGTTCTTGGCTACAAGGAGATGCGAGACGCTAGGGATCATAATGATTATGGGTTTGACTTGAATGTCATATTTTACGATGATGACGAAGAGTGGATTCGCGAACACCTCCGACCGGCTCTCGCAGAACGGCTTCCGCATTTTCAGAGGAATGTCTTTGGCGATGCGGACCTCGTCCCGGGAATGCATTACTTAGAGTCTGTTGACTACGTGGTGAGTCATAGTTACAAGACCATCGTAGTGCTCAGCAGTGCTGCTGTGCTTGATCACTGGTTCATACTCAAGTTCCGTACAGCCATGGACCACGTGAGTGACACTCTGACTGAATTCGTTGTCGTGGTCTTTCTCGAAGACATCCCAGATGATGAAATGCCATTCTTGGCGAGGTTGTACCTCAGTGATGGCAGACCATATATTCATTGGGCTGAGGGCTTAAGAGGACAGGAGCATTTCTTCGATAAATTGACAACAAATCTTACCATCAATCTCCGGACCAACGACAGGATCCCCAACGAGTAATTAGAATGTGACACATGTTTCAATTTAGGGATGTTTTGCGTGTATAGTGCACTCTCTTTTGACTGTTATATACCTACATCTTGGAAATTTTCCTGTGACTGTGGACATTGCACTTTTTTCGACGGTATGTGAACAAAATTACTGTCGAGATATATTCGCTCTTCGTCTTTTTTAATCAAATATTTTAGCGAATTTATATTTCAAATTTGGACATTCTGCGCAGGCGCGTACGCAGGAGGGGGGGGGGGGGGGTGTTTTGGGGGTTAACCCCCCCCCCTCAATTTTTTTTAATAGTTTAAAAAAAATAAAAAAATCGGCGCGATTTAAATTTTGCGTCCGCCACTCCCTGACTATCTCTCGTCGTATCTGTATTATTATTCTTTTTTATAAATGATTTCAATTGATCGTTTTTTCCCGATCAACAAATCTACATGACTTTGTATATCCACTTTTATTCACTCTCCACCCCTCCCCCTTTCTCTTTTTCTCTTTCCTGCTCTCTCATTTTCTCAATCCATTCTTTTCCCACTTGTTCTCTCCTCCAACGCCCAAAGGTTTGTGTTCCATATCTTATTACTTTGCCGGATACTTGTACACATCTTCCTTGAACTTTTGTCCAGTTCACTTGTCTTCTTCCCCTCTCGAATCGATCGCTTTCATTCGCTAAGCCCTGCTTTTAAGACCGCTGAAGAGATAACTCATCACTCTATATACTACTTATTCCATTCGCGATTCTAGATGAATACATGCACGTGTACATTAATCTATAATCAAATATTTTCAGGGGGATATTTGCAGTGGTCTACAAAAGTGCCTTCATTGAGAGGACAGAAAAAGACGTCTAACCGATGTTGGTATTAACTGGTTTTCTCGATGTCCCATTCATTCCCCATTCATTCCCCCAAAACATTAATAGCTTCTAAAATGTTAAGTTGGCTAGCCAGGAACCTTGAAAATATATTCTACCCCTGAAGAACATAACTAGGACATGAGATTAACACATTGAGGATAAACAGTTCAATTACGTACCTTCAACTTCCAACGATCTTCGATAGAATTACCTATTACGTGTACTCGTCTCATTATGCATTGCATCTGAAATATCACCATGTCGTGTAATCATATATGATAGCGTTCTTGTACGATACGATCTAATTTAGATGGCCGAAGAGATTGCCCCAAATACGTCGGAAATAAACCCCCATTTAACCTGTCTAACTCCTTTTTCACGAATATTTATCCTTATGGGAAGTCTTATTCCAGTTTTTCATTTTACATCAGTTTTTTTTCTCCATTAGTGCAACTTCGTGTCACCCTCATCCACGCGATTCGATTTTGTCATTTTTAAATTTCTTTTAACGTATTAGATGTTATGTACATACTAGAGATTTGCTCATGCATGTTTGAAAAAAAAGGGCCAAATTTACTGTGTCATTTTCAACTCGATCTTGCCCGTATAATCTGATGATAGCGGTTGTTTCTTGTCAGCTTATTTTTTCCCCAGTACCCAACGTTAAATATTTCGTCATATTCACAAGCCTCCTTAAACACGTTTTCGATTTTATTAAGATCAACTTCGTACAATAAAGACATTCTTAAGTGTTTTTTGATGGTTTACAGGTTGATTTCTAGCTATTTTTCTTATCAGTATGTGAGTTAAATGGTGGGGGATAATACAATGACAATGGGCACTTATATATCGCTCATATCGGTCACGCAGTGGCTCTCATGTCGCTTTGACATTAACAGCCAAGTCGCCGAAGTAACGTGCGCTCGATCATATCTATCGGGTACCCATATACACCTGGATGAAGAGTGGCAAATGTAGATTAATGTCTTACCAAAGGACGATAATAATGGGTGGATTAGTGTCGGGCGACTTATCCACTATAGACCACAACTCAATTTGTAATAGTGTCATAATTTTATATAGAGGGGGTGGGAAGAGGGGAATCGACCCATTGTTAACATCATTTTTTTGTATTATTTTGTCTTATATTCATGCAAGTTTAACTCCATTTTTTTTTCTGGACCTCTACAAAAAAACAGATCCTTTTATCTCACATTTATCTGGTGATGGCGTTTATTTATTGTGAGTTTCTTTTTTAATACGCCCCCGTTAAAACGTTTCCGATTTGTTGATTCCTGTCTGTTAGTTTTTCCCCCTAAACGAATTTCATTCATTAAAAACCGCTGACTGAAGGAATGTTCTTGGAAATCTAGGAACACTGATTCACATATTTAACAAGTTGTGATTAGCTTTCAAAATTCATTTGAAAGTCCTCGTTCGTTCTTTTTTCGTTAAACTAATTTCTTTCAATAAACCTGTCGAATCATTAAAAGATGATATCGCTTGTCACATCAAGGTTGTTTCCTATCTTTAAACATTGTGATTAACGTTCACGTTGTAGTAGACAGGCCTCATTCTTTCAATTTTCAAACGAATTGCATCAATGAAACCGTTACCTTACGGAATCTTATTGGAAATCGCAGTAACACTGATTCACATCTTCAACAGCTTCTGATTAGCTTTCAGAATTTCCAGGAAGGTCTTCGTCCATTCATTTATATTCATGGCATTCATTCATATCAAAATGATATTCGAAATCACAGTAACATAATTCCTCATCTTTGAAATCTGTGATTAGCTTTCAGAATTCGGTGGTGAGGCCAAGTTGTCCCTTGAAAACAATCCCCAGTTCCAGTACACCACCCAATAAATCGCGGCCATGTAACGTTGTAATCATTTTGACAGCTCCAACGCGGATGAGAGGAGCGACAAGTTTGTAATATCATCCGTTGCCGTGACAACATGAGATGAAATTTTTCATGCCTGCGCTCCTGACGTCGACACATATATACTGTGAGTGACAGGTCGTGTTCGACCAAACATATATTATTCGCTCTTTTAAAGAATGAGGAATAGGTTATATTCGCTTTAGAAAATAAGATCGTGGCGCTGCCGCTGATGTTGATCAAAGCTATTCAGCCACTTCAATCGGCCTATTTCCTTTGCCGGTGTTTAAGGTGGAATGTCCATCTCGTAATTCAGTAAGCATTACAAACAAAATAATGAATGTCGTTCAACCATTTTAATTTTTTGCAACTTATGAATGAACCGTGCTGTCTAAACACCTGATCCAAATCAAGCAACATTTTTCGTTTAGTAGATTTTCCTTGCATTTACTCAGCACTTCGCACGCTGTGTGTTATCAGTATATACTCCCAAAAGAATATTTGGGAACCATAATTATTATATTTAAACAAATCCGTTAAAACAAATTAGCTACTAAAAATGACTAACAATTCACTGTTATTGAATAGCTTTTGGGGGTTAATTCTGAAACGTTTTTAAAGGACAGTGGTGCAACAGATTATGTTTTAGCTTGCCAGTCAATAGTGATAATATCTTTTTTAGGTTGTACGGGCATATTGCAGAGAGGCTGTGGTTTCCGTTCTGATAGTACAGGCGTAATGATATTGAATACCCATTTATTCACTATATTTGATACTTCTTTGAATTAGCCGTTTGATTTATAAACTAGATATCTCACACTCGTACCATTTAAATGACGAAAAAAAGGAGGGAGGGTAAGTAAATGAAAATGAATCCCGCACAGTAATCTCTTCGCTTATTTACATAAACCTGTGATAATTAAGAACCAGTAGCCAGTCCTGTTATATTTGGTACGGACGATACGTTTAGATAAGGAGTGTAGATTGTATTAAGCGCTGAAACACAAGCAAAAAAAAACCGATGCTCAGATCAGTGAGACTACTATACGTTTATACCTTTGTATTCTAATTACGATCTGCTAGGTCTATAATGGAATATAATTATGTCTGATCTATAACTTCAATTAGCGCATCTATTAAACACACATTTCGTCCTACTATGTTATGATTATCCGCTTATTTCACGCACGGTTCGAATTTTACAAGAATCTCGCTTTTATTCCCCAACAAACCATTTGTAAATGGGCCGTCTGACCTCTGTAATAATGGAAGTAGGTTAATTGAGATGTACAGACCGCGTGGATAGGAACGTACTTTCACGGGGACCAGAATAGATAAAGACTGATCTGGTAAACAAGGAATAACGGGTCGGAAACAGGGCACGCACTGGGGGTAATGACAACGGATGGGGGTTAGCATGGATCTGGTAGACTGTAAGAAGGGAGGGAGCCAATTGATAGGGAGATGGCAAGAAAGAGGGAGAGAGAAAGACAGATAAAGATAGAGAGAAGGAAGAGAGAGAGAGAGAAAGAAGAGAGAGAAAAAAAGAGAGAAAAAGAGAGAGAGAAAAAAAAGAGAGAAAAAGAGAGAGAGAAAAAAGAGAGAGAGAAGAGAGAGAGAGAGAGAATGAGAGAAGGAGAAAGAAGAGAGAAAGAGAGAGAGAAGGAAGGGGTGGAATAGAGAAGCGAGTAAGAAAAGAGAGAGAACAAATGAAAAAAGAGAAATTAGGGGAAAGAGAAAGAGAGTGAGAGAAAGAGAGAGAGAGAGAGAGAGAAAGAGAAGGAAGAGAGAGAGAGAGAAAGAGGAGAGAGAGAGAAAAGAGAGAAAAAAGAGAGAGAAAAAAAGAGAGAAAAAGATCGAGAGAATGAGAGAAGGAGAAAGAAGAAAGAGAGAGAGAGAGAGAAGGGGTGGAATAGAGAGGCGAGGGAGAAAAGAGAGAGAACAAAATAATGAAAGAAGAGAAATTAGGGGAAAGAGAGAGAGATAGAGAGAGATAGAGAGAGAGAGAGAGAGAGAGAGAGAGAAGCGAGGGAGAACAACAAGACGATGCAAACAGAGAAAGGTAGTAGGATATATTATGTTTGTCTCATGGTCTGTCAGTTTTGTCGGCCGTCAGTATCATTGAACCATCTGACAAATTTCAGACTGACTGCGAGACCGGCAACGTAGGTCTGCAGGACTACTTATCCTCTTAACGGGATCAATCCATCGGACTCATTTCTTTGTTGTATATCTCCAAATGTATTATCATTATTATCTAGTGAATATCATTACTTATCTATTGCTCAATAAGGGATTTACCAAAATTCAAGTCTACCTTTAAACCTGGTTTCCAGACCGCATGGATTAACTCGACAGACGCTTACCTGGTAGGGGTCTCGGTGACATTCAAACAAGGTTGAGTCTGGCCTCACTAAAAGCCTGCAAAATGGATTGTTCATGCCGAGTTTCTACATAAAACCAACTATCACAGCACCTAGGCCTAAAAAGCGCCAATGATTTCTGTATATGTAATGAAGAGTTATGTATCCTTTTTTTAAATGGGTATACGTCTTTGTATTTGAATATCTAATAGCATACGGATGGACATTTTGTATGTAGCAAGTATTGAACACTTATCATCACAGCAGTAATTTCCTTTGGCAATGCATATATCTACATTAATTTGCCGCTCTCTACCCGGGTGAAGCAAATAGGTACCCAGCAGGAATACATTCATTTTAGAGGCCAGTTTTAACTTAAACGAAAAATCATTATTTTCTTGGGTGAAAGACGTAAGGATGTTTGGTCCATTTGCGGTGGTGGGGGCGGGGTGAAGGGGGGGGGGGATAGGTGCGTCGATACTGCTTCTGATATTTCCCATTCAGTTAAAAAATGAATGAAGAGAATAAAAGCAGGCACGCGGTATTTTATGTGTGGACTTTCACTTTATTAGGGCCTCCACAACTTACATCGACTTGCGTCGTGAATCGGGGATTAAAATGTAGATTATACTACTTACCGAATTATCTTAGGGTGACTTGTTTATAGAGAAATGACCTATTTTTAAGTGAACCTCACATGAAAGGTTTTGCATAAACGGACAATTTACTAACGTCACTAGAAATCCGCAGAAACCGTAGAACTTTAAAACCAGTCAATATACAAGCTATGTACCTTCTTAGAGGTCGACTTTTTTTGTGTGCAGCGCAAGCAACAGATATTTGGAAAGAGAGAGAAAGAGAGAGAGAGAGAGAGTGAGAGAGAAAGAGAGAGAGAGAGAGGGGAGAGAGATGGAGAGATAGAGGTCACTTTGGTGAAAAATGTGCAATTCCTGACGCTTTTGTTGGAATATAATAAAGTGAAGTTTAATAGTGTTCAGATCATCTTAGATAAATAATCATCACGTTTGTTGTTTCCTTGTTTAAGATTCGGTCGGAATATAACGCTTCAGAAAAGAGCGATGGCCATATTTTTCCCATAACATTATAATCCTTTTTTTAGCCTGTGCCCACCCTACCAAAATGTTCCGACGCCTGCGTCCGTCTAACACATCAGTTATCTACAGTAGATGTTAACGCATTATTTTGTATTAAAGAAATTTTAATTTAAAAAAAGGCTTCGGGGAGAAAGTTGGCCAGTATTTTGATGTGAACATAGGACAAAATATTGATTTTTTTTTAAAAATCGAGTTTAAAATGCGAGAAAGCTGGTTCGATTTCCACAATAGAATAGATTAAGTCGAAATTTTTTTTAGCGCCCTTCGTAAACATCCTTTCTATACACGAAAGCAAAACACTAGTCATGTTATCCTCATGTAGTACATGAAACTAATTGTATTGGAGCTTTTCTTATGGATGCACTAGCCGTTTAGTCCATTTCCTATAAACTTTCTATTAAAGTATCTCTATTTGTGTTTTCCCTTATTTCTTATTGATTGAATAAAGAGGAGAGAGAACTCTCTGTTTCTGAGAATGGGAATGATGATAACGGGAAATACTGTTTGCTCGAGAGAGATTGCCTTATCACCAACAAAGTTTTGACATGTAGAATAACAATTTTTGGGGGAAATTCACTATTAGATATTGCTTATTCTTTTAAAAAGGCGGTTAAAACTAGATTGTTGTCTAAGTATTGATAATGTCGTGTGTAATTCTACTATATTCAAGTTTGTGTTTACATGACTGTACACTCAACCAATAATGTGTATTCTTCCATGACCTAGCATCGTTTATCTATCCATGAATGAACCTGCACTCAATCAACAGAAGTATTACTTTTATTGTCTTAAAAGAAAACCAACGCTCCTTCCCTCCCCTTTTCTTTTTGTTCTCCGCAAGTCACTCTTCTGCTTTAAAAAAAAAACTGTTTTTATAAAAGTCGAGAACTACGGGCACGTCAAGCTACTTTACTTATTGTGTAGCCCTCCTGCATCTAATGTATGTTATTCATTATATTTGTTTAATTTCGTATATTTTCTGTATTAAATTAAATACATATGAGATATTTACATACATATTGTATCAAACCATATATTGATGAAAATGCATGATTAAAACAAAAATGATGCAGAAACCATCAAATCAAATCAAATCAAATCAAATCAAATCAAAATAACTATTAAAGGTCACATTATGAAGAATAAAATATATGCAGCAGATAATTGGTGAAAACACAACCAAATCGTATAGCATTTAGTTAACGTCATGGGTCGTCGTTTGCGAGGACTTAAGCATCAATTTGTTCTTCTTCCCCTCGAGTTACTACCAAGTGACATCCGATTGCCAGTGAGGCATCCAGACTTTCAGGAGATTATTGATCCAATTTGTTTCGGTTTTTAGCCGAAAGGTGCGTACCCGAACGTCTCAATACACAAAGCAACTTCAAAGGTGTAGAAGTTATTTATAGAGCGAAGCAAAGGCGACTAGATGTTGTGATGAAGGGCAAGGGTGAGAATGATGAAAAATATTTTAAAAAAGAGCTCATGATGATAACAACTACTACTACTACTACTACTTCACCTCCTACTACTACTACTACTACTACTACTACTACTACTACTACTACTACTTCACCTCCTACTACTACTACTACTACTACTACTACTACTACTACTACTACTACTACTACTACTACTACTGCTACTACTGGTACTACTGCTACTACTGCTACTACTACTACTACTACTACTACTACTACTACTACTACTACTACTACTACTACATATGCATGCTGCTACTACTACTACTACTACTACTACTACTACTGCTACTTCTACTACTAATACTTATACTACTTCTACTACTACTACTACTACTACTACTACTACTACTACTACTACTACTACTGCTTCATACTGCCACTACATGCTGCTACTACTACTACTACTACTACTACTACTACTACTACTACTAATACTACTACTACTACTACTACTAATACTACTACTACTGCTACAAACTATTACTACTACTGCTACTACTACTAGTACTACTATTACTACTAACTCGTATTTGACCAAGATGAGAAGCAATTACTACTTTCTTGATCTTTTGTTTACCATTGAGTCTCTTAACCCCCTTATTTCCAATATTTCCAATCCCTTCTAAACATGTGGTCAAAGAAAACTAATATGAACCATTGGAGCTAAAATAGTTAAAAATAAAAGAGCATTACATGGCAGGAAGTATGCTGTTACACATTTTCAGTTATCTATGGATTTTTTTTAATGGAAGCAATGCAGAGAAAAGGTTTGACGTTTTTGACGTTGGCTTAAAACGTCATAACTGCAATCACTCGTGTAAAAGCGCATTTCGATCGGCCATCTTGTTATTCGAGTGGAAACTGCCAAATCTGATCAGAAATTCCACCTTCGTTCCAAAGACCGAAACGGTTCGTTGGATAAAAGTGAGAAAAGAAACAACCTGTTAAGAATTCATTGTCACACTCACTGATGATGCAGGAGGAATCCGTATAGCATAAATGATTTGTAATGGTTATTAATGGTCTTGTATATGCCTGTAGTTCAAAAGAATTATCTGATTATTCAGAACTAGAGTTTATTTGATTCGTGGCACGAAGCCGTCTGCTTTTATACCACTCGTAGTCCACTACGCTACAAATATCACACACGTTGCTTTCAATTAATGAATAATATCATCAGGAAATAGAGTTGAGAAAAGTGATGGAGACGTAGACGAAGATAATATGGAAGAGACAGTTTATTAGGTAAAAGGGCAAAAAGAAGGAAATGTGGCAAAATGAAATAAAAGAGTAATAGATGCGAACTGAAACAAAAGAGATGAGAAATTGATTATGATGCGTCGTACCATGCAAAATATCAATAAAGGTTCAGTCGCTCCAGATTGTAGAAAAGGTGTTTTAATAAATTACTGATTTTGGGTCATGCATTTCGGTGTTTGAAAAGAAGTAAAAAGCAAAATGTATACATTAGATGTGTAGAGGTCATATAATTCTATAATATACTTTGAAATACTTTATAAACTTCAGAATATTTGACGTGATAGTAGGAGACAGATACACATAATTCAATATTGTGTGGCTGTCGTAAATAGCGTACATGCCTTCCATTGGAATACAAATTATAGGTCTCTAATTTTTTATTTTTTTTAAACAGCTAGATTTTGAGAACGGCATAATAAACATTGTCGACAAGCAGCCACGATTCGTACAAAAAAAAAGGCTATGTTACCCTGGTACGTTACATCCTAAGCATGTTCCTTTCAGGATGCTCGAAATGTCAGAATAATTTCAGTCAAGCATTCATGTTTTGCGGGACGTTACTTGCATTATAAGGAGGGTAAATGAATAGTGAGCCTGATATATGCTATCATCGCGGCTAATGCACCGATCAATAGTCGTCTGTTCTTCATAGCCACGACGTGCTCTGAAAATTGAAATGCTCTGAGTGATTATAAAACAAGGGGACTTAACATTCCAAATCCTCCCATGAAAGACAGTGTATGGGACTACATCAAATTAGTAATTATGATGATGGAAGATAAAAGCAACGGTACAGTCAGAGTTCTTGTTCTGCTGATGTCATTGTAATTATTTACATGATATGTCACTATTTTAGTAATGACTATTCTTAAATAGATTTCATCACATTAATATAACTAGAATTATGAACTCTTTCGACCAATGCCCGGTTCGTGAATTGTCTTTATACTTTTGTGCTCACAATGCAATCGAAACGACATAAAGGGAATTATTTGAATATCAAGCAGTGGACTGGAATGTCATTTGAGCTGAAGACAGGACGTTCTGTCCATTTCCTTGTTGCTCCCAACGACCTCCAAGCGGTGAGACAAAGACAGAAATATATTTGAATATACAATGAAATATGCAATAAACTAGTATAAAAAACGACATTTCTAAAATACGGCTTTCCTTTTTTAAATTTAAGAATCTTTTCCGACTTTTATCACTTTCTTGAGAATAGTTTCTATACGCTACAACGCGACAGGGAAACGGAAACACATCCATCTTGCGAATGTTTCCCTCAGCCATCTTTTACTATAAAACAGGAATCCACTAAAATTAGCGACACCTGAGGCGGTCTTATTGGCTTGTCGTAAGTTATTCCCACTGAAAGTTGCAGATTCGACTGCAGATCCTCTCGTGTTTTTCATCATTAGAGAATGAGAGGAAACACGAAATTCATATTTGTAAAGTAAGTCCGCCTCGAAGGGAGTCTTACGAATGTGCATCGGAAGGGTTTTGTATATGCGCAAACTTTTCCCTAGCCATTTCAATCTCTCTCTCTCTCTCTCTCTCTCTCTCTCTCTCTCTCTCTCTCTCTCTCTCTGTCTATCTCTCTCTCTCTCTCTCTCTCTCTATCACACATTTCTTTAGTCTCTTCTTCTCTGTCATATCACTATCCACCTCTCCCTTTTAATGTCTTTTCTCGTATTTCCCTTCTCATTACACACCTTTGTCCCTTTTCCCTCCCTCCCCTCTCTCTCTCTCTCTCTCTCTCTTTCTCTCTCTCTCCCCATCTTCCCCCCCTCTCTCTCTCTCTCTCTCGCACCGCGCTCTTTTCCTCTCATTTCCCTGTTCTCTATTCATTCAATCTCTCCTCTCCTTCTCAATAACTTTGTTCGTTGTTAGTCCTCTCACTCATCCTACTGTCTTCCTTTCTTCCCCTCCCTCTCTCTCTTTTTCTTTTTCTTTCCATTTCTCTCTGCCGTAGATCATCTTACACATGACACCATCCTCCCATTCACTCTCAATCTGCCTCCCACCTCTCGTCAACTATATCGTGGTTAAACCCTTTCCCTTTCTCATTCTTCCTGTTCTTTCAATTTTGTAATATCTTCTATCATTTATTCTGTCTTCACTTATAACGCCCATGCCATTCCCCACTCCCCCTCCCCAACCTTTTTGATTTCCTAGCGCACCTCCTCTATCTGTCCCTCATCTATTTCCCTTTTTCTCCCATTCTATTACCCCAGAAATGTCCCTCTTCCCCTCTCCTTGCAATCCCTCCCATTATTGCGACTCTTCTCCCTCTTCTGTCTCCCTTCACCCATTCCCCCCTCACCACCATTCTTTTCCCCTTTCTCTCCCACATCCACACCCCCCTTCTCTCCCTTCTTCAACCCGAGACACGTAATCATCGAGAATCCATGCCCATTTCCCCCTCTCCCCTCCTCACCCTTTTCATTTCCTCGCGCCCCCTCCTCTATATATCTCTCATCCATTTACCCATACACCCCTCCTCTCCCTTCTTCAACCCGAGACACGTAATCATTGAGAATCCATGCCCATTTCCCCCTCTCCCCTCCTCACCCTTTTCATTTCCTCGCGCCCCCTCCTCTATCCATCTCTCATCCATTTCCCCATACACCCCTCCTCTCCCTTCTTCAACCCCAGACACGTAATCATCGAAAATCCGTCCTCGATTTCTCTTTGGCCCTTGGCATTTCTTCATAGCTTCGATATTGAATCTCGCAAGTAGCTTTTGTTTAAACCCTCTGATCCAGGTTGATCCTTTTCAATATTCATCACGGAGTTTGTACCAGCTTAACCTGAGCATAATGCATTTTTTTTCTTCAAAGGACAACTAACAAAAAGGCATTCCATTATTTTGCTTTTACCGCAAGAAAGGGTAGTTTTAAAAATAGTTTTTGGCGATTTTCATAACGCCGGTGTTGATGATACTGATGATGAAAATAAGGTTGATATGTAACAACTGTAGACTGAGAATTTGAAAGCAGATTCATTTCCATATAACTTAATCATGCCATCGCCCGTCGGTGCTTTATATGTATAAGTAAAGGATAGCATATTCTGACTTTTCGTGGAAAACTAGAAGAAAAGATGACAATTCGACTTAGATTGGGAAACTAGAAGAAAAGATGCCTAGCAAAAACAAATATCAAATCTCAATTTAAAAATAATAATTATGGATTAGGACGAAAGATCAACGTCTTAAATTGTCAAATACACAAAGAACAGCGATTGTTGGCTGAGACATATTCTTAATTCTACAATGATTATGGGGGCAGAAGAAATTGAAAAGCTAAACAACTGATTATTTTTCATGTATTTTTCTAGTTAGCGTTATTTAGAGCGCAGTGTTTAATCAATACAACACAGAGTCTACGATAACACGAGAAGGAAAATAGAACAATGATAAGATAAAGACAAAAAATATAAAGAAGAAAAAGAGAAAAACAAGAAAAAAAAAACATGGAGAAAGGAGGAGAAAAGGAAGAAGGGTCTGATGAAAAAGTGGAAGGAGGGAAAGAAGAGAAGAATGAAAATAAAAGAAAAGAATAGCATTTCGCAAAGACAAGAAAACTCAAGAAAAATAGAGGATTAGAAATGAAATGAAATGACAGTTATCATAATGAAACAAATTGAAGTTTTAAAAAAAATGAACAAATCAGTTTCTCTGTACCGAGACATTGATCAAAGCCGTTATAATGCATTAAGACCACTTAGCTGATGAAATTTGGAATGCGTGAAGACACACTCATCATTATTCTTGTGATCTTTTCGAATGCAATTTTTTTTTGCCTAGACCACCTTATTCATCCTCACTGTGGTAAAAAGGATGTAATTGACAATTTGTGTGAATATGAATTTTGGAATAATGGTTGCATTTTTTGACAATATAACGAACCTTTCTGTGTTTTTTCTTTAAATATTTACTTTTTACTAATTTTAGTGATTAACGAACAAAGAAGTACAATCGACTATATCTATTTATCTTTTTTTCTGATAAATGATTAGTAACACAATCCATTTGTTCGTGTGTATATCGTTTTGCTGCTTATTGTTGTTGCTTTTGATGCTGTTGCTATAGTAGTGATTGTTACAAGTTTAAGATAAAAACCTGATTGTTTCGGTCAGTAGCCTTAGTCGTGTAGCTTAATATATTTAAATCTCATTTAGCTTAACTGTCGCCGAAATGAACGTGACTACGACGTGTTCCAGACAATTTTTTTATGAGACAGTATAGTATAGAATATATATCGTTTTTTTTTCGAACTGTTTTTTTCGGGAAAAGGGTCTGAAAAGGATTAAATTTGTCAAAAAAATGAATTACAATCGTTTTATCTCATAAAATGATGTAAACGTAGACGCGAGACGTCAACATATGTGTTGATTGAGTGTTCGATGTTGAACTATCACTTGAGGCACTTTTAAATCAAGGGGCCGTACAGGCAAAAATAAGGTGATACAAAAACATGAATCATTCATGTGACAGTTCCGATGGTAAGAAGATGAAGAAAAATATGATATTTTGAGTGAAGAGAGAAAGTAAAAGTGGAGCAAAGATCCTCACACATATATGAATTCTATTGATTACATGAGTTTCGAAAAAAAAGTGAAGTAAACTTGAGCCGTTTTTTTTAAAGCGTTTTATACCTTGTTGCTCATCATGGAACCACTCATTGAGATTGGGTGGATGGTTAATCTTGAAGTTTCGCCGAAAATTCATGAAAGTTTCATGAAGTTAATCAAATTTCAGCGGCAGTGGGAGACCCTCTGCATTTCACTCAAGTATCGCCAATAGGCCTACGTACCCTGCTCGCACACAAGCTTAAAGGTTAAAGATAAAATTAAGTTCTGGCCATGCGATTGCATTGTGAAAGAAACGTTGTGGAATCGATTAGAAAAGGTTGATCATCTAGCAGATAAGTATTGTTGTGTACTGCAAGGTTCGGGAATCATCACAATGATGAGAAATTTGGCACAGTCTTGGTAAAGTTACAAGCACTGTACACAGAAATATGTACATGGGACTACACGAACATGTGGCATTACAATCCATCCCGGTTTGTATGATGTTACATGCTATATTTAGAATATTGAGGCACTTGAAGAGCCATGTTTTTTAGGGAACATTTTTTTTTTAATTTGATGTTCTCCATACTTCCATACTACAATGATAATGCTAACAAATTATTTTTCACCTCTTTCCAGAACTCAACCTTCTCTTTAAGTTAAGTACTGGTCGTGCAATCACATTATGAAAGCAACTGTCTGAAAATTATTGCGAAAGGTTGCTTATATAGTACTAGTATAGCCGTTGTATATGATTTGGGAACGATCGGAATGAAATGAAACTGACTCAAGCTTGCTAAAAATCACAGACACATGACAATAAGTATACGGGCCCTATATTTTTTAGTTATTTCTCTTCATATTTAGAATTATGATTACATTTGAAGAGCTATTCTTTTCAGAGTATTTTCTACTACTATAATATAGAATGAAAAGGGTTACAAATATATTTTGTCTATATCTTTACCATAATATATACGGCGTTTGTCTTTACTGATGAGGGCGTAATTAAGCGTATTATTCCTCACATTTCACACATCTTTAACACACAGCATAGTAAATTCGGGTAGGACTTTGGTATCGCGGCACACATTGTATCTGGACGAGCCTTGAATCAATCTTATCTTTAATGGAAGAACTTAATATAAGGATTGATTGTCAGTATGCATGTACAACATGATGGAGAGCATAAGAGCGAACAGTCATGATGGGTTCAAGAAACGTTGATTATTGACTGACCGGTTAGTCAACTTTGAGACAAGAAAGGCGGATGTTCGATTCCCTATAGCCTGACATAGGTCGGATATTAAAAGGTATGTCACGTGATACAGTGAGTTCTGAGTAATCAACATGTACAATCTACCCACTATTGATGCTCGTCCTCCACTTTCTATCATGTATTTTGTTCTCTCTCTCTCTCACACACCCTCTCTCTCTCCCTCTCTCTCTCTCTCTCTCTCTCTCTCCCTCTCTCCCTCTCTCCCTCTCCATCCTGTCTGATGGACACCAGTTCGATTCCATACGGTCTGACTTGGGTTCTGTCAATAATTATGTTCTACCTCGCCTCTGTATATCTGAAATTCTCTTTTACGGTTTCCTCATTTTTCTCTTTAAAGTCTTCTTTTTACTCCTTCTCTCTTTTCCTTTTTTTTTTAACCCCCCCCCCCCCCCACCTTCTCCTGGGCTTGCGTGGTCAAGCTCGGCATTAGGGCCTACTCGGCACCGCTCGGCAATTAGGTCCTACTCGGCATCACTCGGCATTAGGGATACTCGGTATCGCTCGGCGATTTGGTCCCAAGAGTTGAAGTGCAAGCTAGACATTGGACCTCTAAATAGCTTTAATGCTTTGTGAATTTGTTTTTAACACTTGAAATGGCAATAGTACCTCTTTGGTAAACAATTTTACCAAACACTCCTAAAGAATAATCTTGGAAACCAGCCTTTTCAAAAGATGTACTGAGCTTCTAGACTTCCTCGATTTTCTACTCTCTCTCTCTCTCTCTCTCTCTCTCTATCTCACTCTCTCTGTTTCTCTCACTTTTTTGTGTCATATCTCCGCCCGCCTACTCTTAGTTTTGAAGTAAAAAGTACTTTATCATTATATTTTACGAACCTTCTTTTTTTAATAAAAAGTTTAGAAGATGGCCAGAAAAGAAGAAGTTCAGAATCGTGATCATCTACAGTTCTGTTAACTCAACAATACAGACTTGTTTTCTATATTAGGGGTTTCCTCTATTTAAAGAATTGTTTTTGGCATTGATAAATATTCTGTTTCTGAAAAAATAAACATACCCGTTTTCTTGGAATGTAGCATTATAAGCTGCCAGTACATCAGAAAAACAAATTAAGTCAATGGAAGAGCGAAATAATGTTTGACTTATCGAAAGCTGCATCAACATGCAACCGCTTTAATTCCCCGCATTACATTCTCTCTACCTGTACAAGATAATGCAGAATCACGTGATCATTATAATGTTTACCACCAAAAAGCCTTCGACGACGTACATTTCTGGCGCGACTCGTCACATGGTACCATCATCATCATCGGAAAGATCGATCGAGTGAAGCTTTGAAAGGAAGATAGGGAAGAAATAAGAGCTGAAAAGTCAAGCAGACGAGGAGGAAGAAGAAGGAGACGGTGGAGGGCCCCGGCTATTCGCATCCAATCACCCGCCTCTACTACCTGAGTGCACTCCTCTATACGGATAAGGTCGCCGACATCATCCCTTTATCACCCAAGCGAGCTATAGCCGGGACTTGAGTGATGCGACAACGGCGGCAGGCACTTCGAGGAAAAAGATGCGAGGCACTTTCAGAAGAAAAAAAACGCGAGACACTTTCAGAAGAATACAGGAGACAAGCTCTTTAATCGTACTCCTCGTTTTGGAGCTATTTCAGTTACTTTAAATGGTAATTTTTGTTAAGGAGAAACTGATATTCGAGCTGCAAGTGCTACTTTATTTTAATATTCTTGTTAATATTTTAGCATTCGTCTTTGAGATTCACCGCTGTGGTGGCATTACGGACCGATCAAAAGTAAGTAGCAATTATATTGTCATGTTTTTCACTTTGTGTGTGTTGCTGTTAAATAGCCCGAATTTTAAATAAACAGCCCCGAGTGGCAGGAGTTGTGTGTAAGATTGAAGAGCTTCGGAATATTCGATATGAGCCTACTTTACGTTTGACACAATACATTAGTACCATGACAATCGATAGTAATAATAATAGTCATGCTTTCTGGACACAATATCCTAACAGTATTCAAGCTGACCCTTTATGACTTATGTGCGTGTAAAAATCGTCGTGAAAATATAAGTAATCAGGCAATTGCTTTTCTACAATGGGTATCATCAATCATAGAGGCTATTTCGTTTCAACGGTTATCCAAATTTTGTCGAAAATTGTGATTTGTTTTCTTAATGGACTATCAAGAAGATGTATGATGCTAGGTAGTTTTCGTACGTGGTTTGAATATATTTGCAGGTGATCTTCTTAAAGTTATTGTTTTCTTTATTAATGCTCTTGTTGGTATGAATTATGCTTCAAATTACGACTACTTCGTGGTGTAAACCTATCAAACCATGGCTCAACTATATATATTCATGGAACAAGACAAAAGAAAGTAAGATTTTCGTAATTATGTCGAAGAAGATAAAAACAACAAACAAACAAACAAACAAACATACAACATGTTTAACAAATTGAGAACGAAGCTTTGGGAGAAATGGGGGGGGGGGCGTAAAGATGTACTAAAAAAGAAACAGGATGAATACAACTGATTTAACAAATATATTAACGATATGATTATTTGACATGATCGAGAAGAAAGAACATCAAGAACAAAATAATTTAAATTAAGAACAAATCAAAAAGTCGAAAGAGAATTTAAATATTTGAATGAAAGAAAGATTGAAATAAAGGAAGATAGCGAGCAAGGGAAGGGTGATACATGTGTGTGTGGAGGGGGGGGGGGGGGGGCTTAGTCATTGTATGAACTGAAATTTATTTATCAGCGTGTAACGCTTAGTGAATCTGTAGATATGTACTGTTTGATTTTTTATCCACCCTTTCCATAGATGCACTTTCCTCCTTGAGATTTGCCATTTCCCCATTCTTACACCTATATATCAGAAGCTATACAACCATACTGTAATTGCTACGGTTACCACTCTCTTGTTTTTGTTTAACCTCTACAACGATCATACTGTCATATCACTATTAAAACGCCACTTTGTAGTAGGATTCCTCACTGCTCCGTGTTTCATGAATAATCTCGCGAATATTCTCGTTGTACTTATACGTATAATTCAACTATAAATTATAACATATATTTCTACTAGTTTTATGGAGAAAAAAATTACCACTTCTGATGCTACCATCATTAACAGTAAGATTGGTACAATACATTATGCTACACCCTTTTTTATTAAGTCTTATGTCATTAGTATTATATGTTTTTTTATTACTTTAAAGAAATTATTCCTCTTGTACCTGAATGCATATGAATGCCCCCTCACCCTATTACCCTATTACGTCACATAATCCCCTTCATGTATCTAACTCAGCCATGCTTTATTACGTTGTTAGTTTCCTTTGCCAAAGCTGCATAAACCAGCCATATATATTTATTATTATTATAATCATACCATAGCGAGAATAAACTCATCATAACCGACAAAATTCACGAAATATCCGAATATCTATTTATGTGTTTTTATGGGAGGGGAGAGGGCGTTGGAGGTAAGCGATATAGGCCTACTTACTTTAAAAAGTACCCCGAACCTCTCCTGATTCAAACAGAAGCGTGCGGTTTACTTCATCGAAATGTGGTAAGAGTGAAAATGCACTCGCGTATGCATTCGACAAGACATGCACTGTACCAAAAAACAATCCTTTTTGTTAGGATGGTTTTATTGAAGGTTGGTTTGATTTAATATTCTCGCCTGGAAGCTTTAACTGATGGTTTGATTGACATTGATATCTCCTAGGAATACCTGCCAATGTCGCCTCCTAGCACAACAAATAAAATAAAATAAATAATAATGATGGGAAACGGCATGGTACTGCACTGTTTGATGCAACGAACACTGATTCTTAAAGGGATAGTTGAGTTTTGGTATAGAGAGTACAGTTTTGATCAAACTTAATTTTAAGAACATGCACCATTACATTACAAACTAATAGTTATAACCGCACCATGCTCGAAAGGTATACAACAAATACAAACGACTCAGAAATAAGCCTGTTAACAAAAAAAAAACAAAGAGCCTTAAACCACATGAGAGCATTTTCTAAAATGTCATGGGTTTCAACCATTTTTGATAATAAAATTGTCCAAGTTATGTTTGGTTAAAAACTATTTAAACACATCTGTTTGAAAATTATCAGCATTTTTGGGGGGGTCTTTTTTACAAATATTTATGGATATTTCAGCCGTCTTTGAACCAATTTTGATAAAACAAAGATGATTATGTCATTTAAATTGTATGCTCTTTCAATTTTAAACTCAGTTTTTCAGTATTTTTTGTTTTAAATGATATTTTATTTCCTTCCTCATGATTCATTATCTCACAAAAATACTTTGTGCAGCGCCCTCTTTACCATACCATACTATCCCTTTAATTCTTGCTCTGACTGCATGATGGTTTGGTGTATTTTGGAATTTCTTTTACGAATCGTGAAGAATGCCGACTTCTTCAACGTTTGGGAAATTCCACAGTAACGGAATAAAAAATTACCTCCCCCCCCCCCCCCCCATATAAAACAATACATACCCAACCAACCCCACATACAAAAAAAAATGATGATAAACAAAAAAACAGCAAGCCCCATCCTTTCTTAAAAAATCATATCTTGCTTATCAGAAATACAAGGTTACGGAACCAGAGAGCAGAAAGATTGATGATGATGGAATCGCAATTAGTTGAATATGTGTCCACGAAATATTTTACCTTCATAGCTGCCATAAAATTGTATAAGTTATAGTGATTATTGTCTGCCGTAATGGCATGACTTCTCGCGTTTCTTTACTCAACTCAACTCCCCTGCAGAAGTTTACGGCTTTGGCATTTAACCAAGACTTCTCACCGCAAGAAGTTGTCTCAAAACCAAGGTATGGTGGGCTCTTCCGACTTCGGTTACCCATTCAATAAGAACCAAGAGCGTGTCGACGTAAACAGACCGCAATCACTAAAGCTGATGGAAGTCGCAATTCACTGTCCTTTCAAACAGCACATCAGTGTTTGGTTGTAAGTTGAGACGACTAGAAGTAATATTCTAGAGAAGGTTTGGTTCTGCTAAAGTTTTAGAAAAAAATCTTTCTCATTTAAGTTATTCCCATTTGAGTGAAGATGATAGTACCTGTGTCACAAGAAAGGGGTTCAGAAAAAAAAACTATATACAGACTGTCAATTACCTGATATGGCTGAAAGCAGTTCTGAAATTTGAACCTAATTTGATGTTACCTGTGAAGTCGCATATACCATCTACGGCGATTCTTCACTAGACAAAAAAAAGACAAAAACAAAAGTGGTATGTATTCTTCATACCTTGCTTTTTTCACTCTTAAATCAAACAATCCGGTCTCAAGATGGTTGGGAGATTACCCCCAAAACATATATTGGCATTTAATAACATGTATCTCACAAAAATATGTCTTCAGCTTCAACGATCTGGCTTTAATGAACTTACTGAGGCGATCCGAAATCACCATGTGGTGTCTCAGTTCGTTCGAACAAATACCCTATGCAAGCTGTTAAGAGGCATATGCAATATCAACGCACGTAATCACGAAGATTGCAAAACAAACTAAAGACATGACTTCTATATTTTTTTTTTTTCACAATTGAGACCAAATACCCTGGCAGTTATTTACCGCTTATGTCAATTTTCACGATTATGTTACAAGAGTCTCATAATTATCAAATTCATGTGACAAAAGTAATTTTGGGGTGAGATGAAGATGTATTTCCCTGACCCCGTTAGCTCCAAACTCATTTTTACCTTGATAGATTTCTTACCACACGTTTTCGGACAGAGTAGATGAACTTTAGCACCTACACAGATCTCACATTAACCTGTACTGCTTCATCGAAAGAAAAGCTGATTCTTGTAAGCATTGTAGCCCAAAATAAAGATTTTAAAGCCTCCAGAATCATGTGCCAGAGTGTCCTGATTTTTGCTACAGCCTAAGAGACGCCCTAAACATGAGACCGGCAGCCCTCGAGACTGACATTCACACATGAGTGAGCATAGCCATTAAAACTCATTTCACTATAAGAAGACATGTATAACCCAATGGTATTGGAGTTTGTTATTTCTGAATTAGAGTAAGGGGTAATAAATACTCTCAGAAAAAGCAACACAAATATTTTTTAAAAAGAGAAGAAAAAGATGGACACTCATATTATTCACATTTATATATATATATATATATATATATATAAACCGTTAATGAAATGTAATATAAAAATAATACCAACAACATTTAATATCAAGTTTTGAACTCTCATGCTTTAATAGGCATATTTCTTTAACCGCTAGCCAAAGTTTAATAATTTTTTCATAAATAGAGCAAGTAGCAATTCAAATGTTAATGGACATGTGCATCTGAATTCTTATTCATCATTGAAAACAGAGAATGAGAGACAATGAGGACGATTGAGCTCTGAATGTCAACTAAGTGGGGAGATATTATGTAATACTTATTCATTTTTACAATTACGATACCTTAGTTTAAGCATAATTAGATGCATAATTTTAAAACTGAAATCAAGTTCAGAGATAAAACTTATATTCAAATAGGCAAACTTTGTCATATGCACATAGTTCGTCTTTTTATCTTATGTACAAACCATTGTACATAATATACACGTTCCTTTAACACCTATTTACAATTGATGTTCTTGCAGTCACTTGCTAAGACAAACTAATGAATAATTTACCTGATGATCTGATTCCTTTTCTTATATTTCGTCTCCTTCCTCTGCTTTACTACTCATTTTCTTTTCCCCCGTCTGATTTCTCAAGGATTACACAGTATTAGTGTGAATATCGTCACGGATGTATTGGTATTCATAAGGGTTTGTCCCCTTGTGTATCATAATGCACGATGTAGTGTTATGCATGATCATTCCTTAATGAGGATTTGTGTTCGTAGGGTGGAAAGCAAAGCGAAGTGATTTTGCCACCACCCTGCTGTCTGTGCCCCGTATTAAAATGCATTCTGGGAGGTCCGTCACACGACGTACGAACGTGATTGTTTTTAGTTGGCAATTAAGGCTCTACCATTTTTATACTTGATTTTCAGTAGCATTGATTTTGGGGGGTCTTTATTAGTAGAAATTAGTTAGGGATCGTCAGAACTTTTCAAAATGTATTATAAGTGATGATTAGTGGTGCTTCGAGTCACGAGACCGCTGGAAAAAAGGTTATCCCTCATAAATATGTCTCTGTCCAAGGCCTAAACCAAAACCACTTAAGTATCTTCTCGACTACAACATAATTCGACATTTATCGTATATGTCGACGACTCGGTGGCGTCGAACGAACATCTTGAAAATCATAAATGGGGCGGAGAGGGTCCGTATGAAAAACAAATTGGCAGGTTTTTAACAGAAAAGCCCAAACAGTTCCTTTCTCCGGTTTCGAACTTTTCTGACGATGAATAGTAAGAATACGATTCTGAAATTTCCAAATCTAACGACCGCAAAAAGGACCCCGAAATCGACGCCTACGGCATGTTCTTTTTCATGTGCTCTTAACCTACATTAGTTGTATTGTCTATTATGTGAATGTGAATGAAACCATGCTCTTAGTGATAAAGACATGCCCACCGTCTCGCATTGACGAAAATAAAGCTATCATGTTCTCCACAGGAATCCCGCCCAATTTTCCGGCATTTAGTAAGTAATGTATTCATGAGCATGTTCTCGTATACGAGAACGATTGGTTCTCGTGAAAAGAAAGATGTCTTTTTCAAGGAACTGTTCAGCATTCTGACACCCCAGCCCACATGACAGACCGACAATAGACCAAACAAATAAAAGATTACATTACGCCCAATGACAAACACTTGTCGATTTCCATTAGTCTGTCATCATATCATAGCTGACATTTTAAGTTATGAATTACGTAACAATTTTTGGAATCGGACCGAGCTGGAGAAAGAAAATCCCTTCTACTACTACTACTACTGCCACTACTACTTTTATTACTACTTCTACTACTACTTTTATTACTACTTCTACTACTCCTACTATTACGTCATATGATAATGATAATACTAATAATATTATTGGTAATACTAATAATCATAATAATGTTGCAATAATAATAATAATATTTATAATAACAATACGAAAAGTTATAATCATAGTTATATATAATATTGATAATAAAAATGATTATTATAATAACAATAATATACAATATTTGTAAGGCGCTTAATCCACTTCGGATATCAAAAGGTGAAAAACTACATTAATGCACTATATAGGCAGAAGTACAACAAAGGGAGATTATAGAACACACAAAGCAAGAGAACGAATCATTTTAGGCCAAATCAACAGTTACGTTTTTAGATTTACTTCTTGATATTTCAACTGACTTTCTATTTTTAATCTCTTAAGGGAAAGCATTCCAGAGCAAAAGCCCTGCATGAGCAACCCCACGCCTACATCATTTGTATACAAGGCACGCTCTCAATGAACGTTGTTTATCATTCTTCATCCTTTCATAATTCCCTTTGACCCATTAACTCCGTAGAGCAGAAACTTCTCAGAAACGACTAGAATGCACAAAAGTGCGCTTATCAAAATGATGTCATCGTTTTCTTATTATCGTCTGCTCAATCTCATCTATTCCGTCGCTTGAATACTAATTACTTTTTCCCCCTTTCATTTTGTAACTCCAAAATAGAGCTAAATAAAGAGGCTACGAAGTGATTTAAGAGTGCGGTAAAATTGCCCTTTCCACATTTGGTCATTTTCCAAGAACGCTCAGTATTGTTCGGTATTTTTCTGTGGTAGGCTTTTACCTTATTAAAAAACACTAACGGAGGCGTGAAACATTTGTGAGTGAATTCCCCTGTTGAGGATTTTATGTGATATTTTCTCAAGAGTATTTGGATCAGGTTGCGAAATATATCTCCTTGCTCTCTCGGCGACAAAGACCCGCACCCCTTCAATGTTTCATATCATATTCTGGTCATAACAGATTCTGTGCATAACAGATTATGTGCTTATCAGATTCTGTGCTTAACAGATTCTGTGCATAACAGATTTTGTGTATAACAGATTCTGTGCTATAAAACAGATGCTATGCTTAACAGATTCTGTGCATAACTAAACAACACATACTTTTACTCCTGACCATGCCAGTCCATGCCCTGTACATGATTGTGTCCCCATTTAGCACATCCCCAGTTTCAATGTACAGTAGGTGCCTCCACTAGTAATAATAAGTCATATTATCATTAGGTCTGTTTTTTCTTCAAATTTTCAAGTCTTTTGTTTTGAACAGAGTATAGAAGCCTACAAGCTGCCATACCTGGGCCATGTGACATTTATATATATAAAAAATCAAAAAATCAACAAAAAAAAATCAACTTTTTATTCAGAACTGTCTCACAACATGAAATTAATTGTATGTAACCGTTTGTTGTGAAGTTACAAAAGATTAAAGGAGATGGAATCATTCGAGTTTTTTTTGGTTATCGATTCACACTTTCCAGTGACTACATTTAAATATACTATCAGAAAGACTTTCGAAAATTTAATCAAGGGTCATTTAATACCCTCTTGTATATACCATAGAAATAATTTTAAAGTTACGTAATACCTCACTGTCAACTGGTAAAGGGGTAGGTTATTGAAATTGCCAAAGGGTGATTGTTCGAAAGCCTCTGCGGTCGTGTTATATGAGATTATGTTTAATTTATTGTTAATTTCGTATCAATCACATATGTCGAAATTAAAGTATTATTTTGTTCAAATTTGGAATTACAGCCTCTTAAGCTCAACGGAGATTGGATATTGAGAGAGGGTATAGCAGCTTTAATTCTTGTCAATTTTAATTATTTTGATATCCGTGCTTTGATGAAAACATATTTTTCAATTTTGTAGGATTTGGCTTTGGTCAATAACCTGCTAATTCAGTTAATGCCTCTTCTTTGCTGAAGATGGTGTTTTTTCGATTTTTTTTTTGCCAATGGTAAATAAAAGTGTTTTTTTAGTATCAACAGATTTAAAAATTGAACTTTCAAACAAAACAGAGTCTCTATTTTTCTCACGTTTCTCCAAAGATTGGCTCCTTGGTTTCGTAAATAATATTTTTTAAATTCTTTTCTGTTTTGACGAAAACAAGATTTAGCCATGATCCAGCCTGCCAATAAGGTAATTGATATTTATTGATATTGGAATAGCATCATTGAAGTTTTACGCCAACACAAATATTAAGCGATGTATTTGTTCCCATATTTGCAATAGGTACTTATTAAAGCGGCTTGATGCATGTTCACCATCATAATAATGTAACTCTTGCCAATTCAGTTAATTGAACAGGTGAGGAAAAAAGACAGTCATACGTAGTTTCTATCTTCTAAACCAACTTCCTAGCCCCATCTTAGCTTCAGGAGTTTGATGATGATGGTACCTCTGTAGTGGTATCGTGATTAACCTTGGTCTGGTTTGTTTAATGAACTTAAAGATAGGTACCGTGGTATATTAGTAAATGCTCTAACACGAGAGATCCTGGGTTCATTCCTCGGTCAGAACCAGATCCTTGAAGAAGGTGTTTTACTCACAGTCGTCCCTCTCCAACCAGGGGGGTGTTTCACAACGACTAAGATCGACTGTAAGTTGGACTTAATTATGGCTAGTTCCTCTATCCATTCCTGGCATTGATTTCTCAAGGGAAGTACCAATCGTTGTCACAAATCTACATACTTTACATTTTTTGATAGTCCATTATTGGAGGGGAAAAAAACATATTTGAGAGACCAATGGTGAGAGCAACCAGTGGCATAAATGGACTGCCATAGTTAAGTCCAACTTTAAGTCGACCTTAGTCTTTGCAAATCACCCCAAGTGTATTAAATTGGCACCGGGCATTGTTGGAGGTAATGATAATCTGTGAGTTCAAATGAAGACCAGTATTAACACTGATGTGGCTATCCTAGGTAAAAAAAAGACCAAATTATTATTCTCTTCCCCTGACTACCACCCTCCATAGTATTTCACATTTTTTAGGGCTTCAATATAGCACCATATCACTGACACTGATATTAAACACGTAGGGCCATGCATCTCAGATTTAACATTGTTAACGATGACTTTAAGCGCGACACCTACCTCATGTACGGGGAACTTGTTAGAAAGGGGTATGGGAGGTACATGTCGTGGGTAATTGTTCCAGACAAAATGTTTGTTCGGGGATCGGGAGGAATAGTCCAGAGAATATTTCTCCCAGACTATCACGATTCTGCATCGTCGATTATTGCCCATTACTGTCTACCCCGTGTGCAATGATAAGAAATAATGAAACAGCTGAGGTAATAGAACAGCCATTCATGAATTCCGTAAACATGTTTAATGTGCTTTCTTACTTTTCATAATCTTAGCATCAATAATATAGGAAGACTGGGAGAGAAATATGTCCTCAAGGTCACCCGAGTCCTACGATTGGGGGCAAATTATAATCGAGAAGTACTTTCTTTTCATTTCTTTTTTTAGCTTCATCTCCTTTTTCAATCTCGGGAAAAATAAAGTCCATAACATGCACTTTGAGACACGGTACAACGAAAGCCACGAAATATAATAGCAGCCAGGAATCCGCCTCTGTTTATTGATCAACGGCGAATTGTAAATTTGAAAAAGCTCCCTTTCAGAGTTTGCTTATTTTCCTTTTCATCACGCGGGGGATGTACTCAATATCCATGTTGCAGAAGATTGCCGAATTGTTTATCATGGCTGGGCTTGTAAATAGGAGGCTTGTAGGTCCGTGTTTGAATTCGTCTCACTAGTCTGCTGTAATAGAGCATGAAACTTGGTCGGGACAATCTCCATTAATGCTTGCAGTTATTGATCATTATGAATGTCTTGGAAGGATGGGACGAGAGGGGGAAAGGACATGTACCGCTGCGCCATGGAAAAAAGAACTTCACGGAGACGTTATAGGCGCCAAACTTGACTTTCGGTAAACATAGTACGGGGAATGTCCTCAGACGACAGCGTATCAGAACGTAGGATGGAGAAGCGGATATATTATAGTTGGGCTGGCAACCGAATCTCGTCTCCCTGCAAATAATCACGCTAATGAATCCACAATGATCTGATGATAATTAGAAACGGTGTATTTGACAAAGTATGCCTTGTCAATACTTCCATGCACTGGTAACGTGGTCGCTTATGAAAGCTTTAAACGTTCACATAGCAGCATGAAATATTACTTGACTTTAATTAGTATAAATAATGAAAAAAACCCATCTTATTGACTCGATGGATCCGTGTTGACCGATGATATTCATGGGGAAAATCATATACTTCACGTGCGTCATCTGGCGTATTTATGTTGCAGGAGTTAGCCAAATGAAAAAATAATTGACACTATAATTAACAGTACACCTGGCGTATTCCGTATAATAAACCAATATGACCCTATATTGAGTTAGTGACCACATGTTTTAATCGACGACAATTTTTTGCTCCGGGCTGTATTATAAATTATGCGTCAAATATATTAAAAGTTGGGTTGCGGTCAGATCTTGGGTTAGGTTTAGGTTAAGGATTAGGTTTAGGTTATTAAAGAGTTAGTGTTTAGGGTACAGGTTTGTAGTAGGAATTCGGCCTGTTGACCTAATCCTTAGACCAAAACGTGGTCGTCGGAATTTTGGAGAAGGACCCAAAGAAACCAAAATTTGGTCTGTTGACCGCAGAGCAATTATCGCCGGAGGACGAGACCAACAAACGTTGGCGACGTTTTCGTATCAATAGTACATTATACATAATCTAATAGTTTATAAGAACATGTACAAGAATTCTAGACAAAGTAGTGTCATTAAGAAACAAGTATGTTTACATTGATCCCACTTCAGAAAACGATAAGGAACTATAAGCGACTATAAGCAACAGGAACGAGGCGCCATTCAAGTACAAAATAACCTTGTCGCCCTCTTGCACCCAGACAGTCTTTGAAAAACAACTGACGGCATCACGGAAAAACCATGAACAAGCCATTGGCTAATTCTGTTTTCATTGAGATTTGATACTTGTAGGTCTCATAATTCGATACATAATCCTCTCGCCTGCGAATCACGACACAGACTCGATCGTTTCTAGCATGTTTACATTTGTGCTCGCTAACCCAGATATGCTCCTCCAAAATCGAGTTTCAAGCCGATCTCAATGGTGATATTGAACCAACACTGTTTTCTGAGGGGAAATACGTATCCTTCACGAGTAAATAAATTCGGCCTCATATCCGGAAATGATTCGAACTCTACTTAGGACCTCTCACATCTCTCTCATGTTTGTTTATGCAGATTGCTGATATGTATACTGAATTTTATATGAAGAGTAAATTCTTCTGCATTTGAATGTTTTTGTAAAGATAGGTAATTGTTTCAACATAATCTCTTACACACAGTGATTATTTCGGAGTTTCCTCTATCAGAAACATTATTTTAAATTCAGAAACTCAAATTAACCATTATCGAGCAATTGAATTATATACACTTTTCCCAATGATTGATTCTATGGATTATGATTCTAATAGGTTGCTTCTTACCTGCGGATGAGAAATCAACCAACATTTTCCGGCTAGAATTAATGCCATCACATGGGTTGAAAAACATGCAAGGAGAATTGGATAGGGACTTTCGTTTACACTTTATGCTTAAAGATAAACTCCAGTTCTGGTAAAAAAAAAAGGAAATTAATTCTAAAAGAATCAAACGAAACTTACTCTGAATGTTCAAGATTACAAATAAATGACATGTGCCAAACAATTTTGGATGAAAATGTATATTGGCTGAGTAATGAGCATAGAAAGACAAGGAAATCAAGGTAGTACTAGCCCTGACACCATGTGTGTTGCTGTGTACAGTGCTTGTTACTTTACCAAGACTCGGTCAAATTTATTATGATTTTGATGACTCCAGAACCTTGCAGTGCACACCAATACTTACATGCTACATGATCAACTGTTTCTGATCCTCTCCACACCTTTTCTTTCACAATGCAATTGCTTTACCAGTACTAAAGTTTATCTTTAAAAAGAGGCAAACGAAATTATGAAGACGGTACAGAATGTTTTGATTACTCAGTATCCTCACAGATTTCTATTTGGTCAGCCGCCAAAATAGACATGAAGTCCAAAATTTAAAAAGGTGTTTTAATGAAGTGAAAGTCAGCTATTCAAACGTCGTGATGATGCAAATATTTTGTAGCCAGAGCAACCATTATTCTTGTTCAAATTTTGATCCTAAAAATGAATAATCATACATTAATTTTTCTCCACAAACATCCATAAAAAAGACAGACACGCACACACACACACACACCAATATCGCCCACGCACATGATATGTGAATACAGTAGCACATTCTCGCCTTCATTTTATACAGACAAACGAAACGAATAAAAGAAAGACACCACAGTCAAACAGAATGAATAACAGTAAGCCACCACATACGACGTATTCGTCAAGGTTTAACAAAGATAAAAGAATCGACACCGGTGATCTCCTCCACATCGAACTCGGTTACGTACTCGACTCGAAGTCGACCTCTCACGGAACTCGATGTGAACCAGAATTTCATGAGGTGTACGAGTGATTCTCGAGTGAGGCAGGTCCCGGAGAGTATATTCTGGGAAAGAAAAAAGAACCAAGCCTTCGGACGGGTAGATTTTCAAGAGGTGACCATGATGGGGAGGGCGTATCGACGGTGGAGGATTCACCGTTTGAAGAGTCCTTGAGACCGTCACAACGGGTCTGGCAATCTATACCCAGCACGCGTGCCTCAGAATGCGGCCTGTTGCTTGATGAAGCTCTATGGAAAGTAAACCATGTCCGTACCCAAGACCTTGCATAAACTGATTGCTTGATGTTGTAATAGAGTGGTCACGGAGCAGGGCTTTATTTACATGTCCAAAAACGGCGTGTCTCCGATGTCCACTTCATTTATCTCAAATTTATCTCGACCTTTCACCTTTCCTAAGTATTCACTCGTCCTTAACTTTTCTATAACTCCTAATTGATGCCTCATTTAATTATACTTTGTTAGTTATAATTGTGATACATGATACATGTTCTTTAATACATGTTGCATACATGCATTCTCCTAACGCATCTCTTTTCGGGACGTTTTCTTTAACGTTGTGATCACTTTCAAACAAAACTTAAGTTTCGTTATTCACGAACTTCAATCAAGCTCAATCGAACAGGGCTGCAAATGTATATCGTAATTGAAATACTGAAAATAACATTGATGGTAGTTGTTTGATGATCTTCAATGCAAAATGTCGTTAAGGTTGAATCGTTAATTGGAGCACACAATTTATCAATTGACCATCTTTTCACATTACTGTAATTGAAGATGTACACATCTGTCCTGTAACAAGAGGTCATCAGATACTGTTGCTATAGTTCCTGCATCCTTTTAGCCAACTGTCTTCTTTACTTCCCTAAGCAAATTGTGTTTCAAGGCAATCGGATACCCCTGATAACATCCGTACCAATATGGCTTTGCGCACATCCCAGGCGGAACAGTCACCCTCGCTGCGACCAGAGCATCCTCCCCATCGCTCTGTCTGTCTCTCAGTCTCTGTCTCTATCTCTCTCACTTAAGTCTTATCTTGTCTTAAGGTTAATTAATGTCGAAGCGAGTTTGATGTTAGCATGCTCGTGCGGAACGTAGTTTAATGTGAGATTCTCACCCCAGCCTCCTGCCCGAGGGAAGGTTTTTCAAAAGTCTTCCTGAATATCAAGATTGGAGCGAATCTCGTAAATTATCAGTCGCCATGTCGTCAGATAAAGGCAAATTGGAATTGGTAAACATTCCCAAGAAACTATGCTATCTTCACTCGTGGTTTGCTCTTAACGTTGGCTGCGGTAGTGGTTGAGGTTTTGTGTGGATGTGCGGTGAAATAAAAAGATTTTTAATTTGCAATGGCCACTTGTAATACCCCGCACCTGTTTCCTTGATATGACTGTTATGATATTCTGCTTTTAGCCATTATATAATGTCTATGTCTTGCTTCTGCCATTGATGACTCACTGTGTTGTTGACAAGCTGGTCTACACACAAGTGCCAGTTTCTCTCTTACCCGTTTTCTATATTTGTCCACCATTCTTCCCTTTAAAATCGTATACATAACACGTTCACTTTAACTTGTTTCCCAATTTCCTTCGACATGTTCAGCTTGCCTTTGACCAAATTGGCGGAACTTTTCGCTCTCGCTGACGCCTTTGCTCGTATTCGAAACTTTTCAATTAATGTTCCAGGAATAAAAGTCTTGTTTTTTGTGTGTGCTTGGTCACGTCTCTATCTCTCTTCATCGCACCACCCCCTTGTCTGCTTGTCATCCCAATTTCACCGAGTCTTTCTTCTATCGAAGCCAACCATCTGACAAATGCATTTTAACCTTCCGTGATCCTTCCACGGGTGCCCCGCTATCCAACCGATCCAGTAGTTTAAAGGTGCTATGTCCCATTTGCAGCCAACATCAAATTCTGTAGAATTTTGTAGGAATTATGAATCTGTCACGTATGTCCTATCTGTGAAATTTAAACGTTAGCCGTGTCCTAGTATTCAAATTATGCAAGGAAATTTATAGACTTCACTGTCAGACACTATTGAGTGAGTGACTGACCTCATTTTTTTCTTTGGTAATAAAATACATTAAGTAAACTGTAAAGGGTACATGAGCAGTATTTGTCTACATCAATTATCCTCTTCTTACAATAGCCACAATTAAACTGATTGGATCTGTGGGCAGCACAACACGTACACCATTCGGTACAAGGGTCTGAAAATAAGACTATGTATACTAAAAGGATTGCAATCCTAAAGTCGATTAGACTAATGGTCGTTATTTCCCCCACAAAACGAAAAGTTCAAGCCCTTTCGTTTTGAGGGAAGTTCTAAATTATTATTATCTTTCAACTGCCTTTGGAATTTAAACTTTTCATTTTTTGGGGCTGCAAATGGGACATGGTACCTTTAAGCAGACGGGTTTGCAGTGTACCATGTATATGTAGGTAAAGAGCTCAATGCTGGATATGGTGCTGCCGTAGGACAGTCGGGTTTATCATCCTGAGGCAAACACCAATGAAATTATATAGATACACATATCGATCTTCGTTTTGGAAAAAACACAATTTTTTTTTAAAGGAGGAAATTATATGAAAACGCCATCATCGCCCCCTTCTCCACAGTTTTAGTTCTGCCTTACCTGCCCTGGCCTACCCCCCCCCCCCATGATGAATTAAATATTGTTACATGTAAAACGTGCTTTAACTGTCTAAGTAACAATTTATTTATATTTGTATTTTAGAATTTTAGAATTTTATTGACTCTTTGACCCCCTCTCGGGGTATGAGAGTACAAACAAACATAAAAGTATAAATAACAATGCATGACTTATGAATACAATTCACATACATTATACATAGATAATGACACAAAGATAAAAACGATAATAGGTATATAGTGTATGAAAGTACAAACATGAACAATGAACCAACTAGTAAACACAAAGTATATATACATGTACAGGTACATGTACAATGAATGTAGATAGTGACAAACTGACAATAATAAAAGGATAAGTATAATGCAGTTTATATCCTGCATCAAAAATTTGTTGGCTTTTGATTGGTTGAGAGCTTGTCACATGACCAGAAATATTTGACCTATTTTTAAAAAGTACTATATGAGAGTACTATTTTGGTTTACTATTTGGGAGTTGAAAAAAAAATGTGATTTTTTTTTTTTTTGGAATTGAATCAATTTTTTTTTTCAAATCTTAATTTAATGAAAACAAAATATTTTAAATCTTTTTAGATCAAAGTTGACATTTTTTTTGTTCTAAGTTTTTTTCTTCCAAATTTTTTTATTTTTTTATTTTTGTTTTAAATAAATACATTTTTGATGCAGCATATAAAACAAATATACCATGCCTTCTATTCGAGGTACTGGTTAAACTATGGGCCTCGGTGACTACAAAAGTACCATTTGCTTCGGGGCTGCGTCCCTCAGCAAATAGTACTATTGGAGTCACCTCTTGCGCATAGTTTTAACCAGAACCTCTCAAGGCAGTGTATATTTGTATACTATTTACAAGCTAAATAGTAAACAAAGTATGCTGTTTCACTATCCTACCGCTACGAGTACGTGTAGGTTCAGCTCTAATTGTACTTCTTGAACTGCTTGAACTATCTTCTTTCTCTGTTTTTTGATTAAATTTCAACATAATAAGGCGGGTAAATCTCGCTAAATTCTTCAACTGAGAAGTGCTTCTAGTATTAAAAAGTTCTGCCATGTGCATAGCACTTGGGAGTTTAGACTTACAACACTTTTTTGATAAATATAAACATCTCTCTCTTTGAAAAAACGGACAAACAAAAATATAGTGAAATTCATCTCCTATATCAGTGGACAGGCAGAGTGTGCACTGCATATCACAATGTGGTGTGTTCGCATCAAACCGACCTTTGTTTACAGGTAATTTATGTGATCTACACCGAAACTTACAGAGAGTAAAAGCATCAGTTTTATTTAGGGTGAGTAAATAGCTTTCAAATATATGGTTGCCTTTAAATATCCTATAATTTGTGCAAATGCGATTTGACCATACTGCATCTCTCCATTCCTGACCAAAAATATCATTTAGTCTCAGTTTTAGCAAAGAATTAATATTTAAGCCAAATCCACTATTTTGGCCTAGCCAAATATTGGATAGACCAGCTTGATTAAATGTGTCTTCAATAAATTTTAACCATGAGGAAGTAAATTCCAAATGTTCATCTTTATGAATGGCAGAAATGAATTTTAAAAGGACATATGAATATTTGCTATCTTTACCTCTCAAAATTCTTGACCAAAAATTAACCATTCTACCCTTCACATGATTCAAAATCAACCTCGTCCAGTTTCTCCATAAACCATACAGTCTGGAGTATATGAACCTACAGATAATAACGTTCTGAGGAATTTCCTATGGAAAACTTCAATCTGCTTCATGTCCCCAGACTTCACTACCATACAATAAGATAGGCAAAATCAAATGGTCAAACAAATGACATTGAATATCAACTGACAACTGCAATTTCTTCGCTTTAGTCAACATACTGTATAACGCTTTTCTAGCCTGCACTATCTGCTTGGCCATTGCCTTTTTGAAAGTACCATTATAATTAAACAGTACTCCGAGATAAGCAAAATCATATACCACATCTATTTTTGCATGACCATACGTAAAATTTGGTATCTTCCTAACTTTCCCTCTGGAAAAAATCATTATTTTAGTTTTACTCGCATTGACTGTTAGGTGCCATGTATTACAATATCCTTGAACTGCATTCAGCGCTACTTTTAATTCGTCAGGGCTTTCTGCCAAAATGATCGTGTCATCAGCGTACAATAAACAAGACAACTTTGAAAAAAGCTGTAATTCGTATAATGATTAGTATGCCGATCATTGGCGAATGATAATTTTCATAAGCAGCGAAGCTGATACTAATCCTTTTTTTCTCATAACTCATGAAGCTAATGATACAAGCTCAAATCCTTTAGCTTCAAAGTAAAACCCTATTTTGAATCACCATGAATAATATATTCATAGATTCGGCAACATGAAAGACGAAATGGTCGGGGCAATCATTTGGAAAACGTCTGGTCATATCTCTATTGAGCAATAATATTTACAGACGTAAAATGGAAAAGGTCAACATCTAAATGGAGAACACGAACGGTAGGAATATAGCAATATAGAAGGACATGTAATAGTGAAAAATTAGTTTATGCTTGCAAGGACCGTATGGCTACTATCGGTCAAATAAGCATCTGCCTTAATCTTGTACATCTCTGTCTATAATCTCTACTTTCTCCTTTTTTTCATTTCCCCCCATCTATACTTATTTTTTTTACTCATCTATTTCTCGCTAATTATAATTTTGTATTATTACAATGTGCTTTTATACACGTTTTCCCACTATCAGCATCCCCTATCGTGTGTTAATCTCTCACTCATCTCGTGCCTGGAACACTGGTGCCTCTAAAATTGGAATACATTTATTTTACTTCTTTTCATAAATTGATTGTGACAATATTATTTATTCTTGAGATATAAAGTTTAAAGCTTCTCAGAACCTTATAAATCAATCTATATGACTATTCAATGACTGATCAATGGAATTCTAATAAGACATAAACTTTATGATGGGATTATTATCAATGAATCTTTCTCTCTCTTTTTCTCTCTCTCTCTCTCTCTCTCTGTCAATCTATACCCTCTCACATCCACGCACTTCCACACAAGCATGTTCCGCTATTTCTTCTCTTCATCCGTCTCTCATTCCCTGTATACCACTTTATCTTTGGTTATCTTTATATATTTCGCATCGTCTCTCTCTTTCTCCATTTCTCCTCTCTCTAATAATAATAATAATAATCATTTAAAGTCCACTCCAAATTTTATTAAACCGAAAAAGGATTGTTTTTTTTTGCCCAATTGATCGTGAGCCCGGCAGCCACTGAGCATCGCCAGATCGACGTTGCTCTATCCCCTTATTGTTGAACGCCAAACGAGGTAGCAGCAACTCCCGTCTTTTAACGTCTTTTGGTATGACGCGGCCGGGGTTCGAACGCACGACCTCCCGGTGGTGAGGCGGACGCTCTCCTGACTGAGCCAACACATTTGTATCCCACTTCATCTCCTCTTCCTATTTCTTTATTGAATATCCATCCCTCACCTTGGTCTTTCATTGTTTTCTTCAATCCATTCGCTCTATTTCACTCTGTACCACTCTCTCACTCTATTACCAACCTTCCCCATCTCTCTATCACTCTTTCATAAAATCTCTCTCTCTCTTTCTCGTTCTCTCTTTCTCCGTCCCTCTTCCTTCATAATTCTTTCAGAGTGTACATGTATACGCTTCAAAATGTAATAATGGCGCCATTCAATATACCTTCTGTCGATATCACGCCAAATCCCGCTTTGAGGCAATACTCGGTAAATCGTCAAATTGCCGACTGGATTTAAGCGTGCTTTTCCGATCTATACGATTCAGTGACTCCTGTGGGCTTTTTTCCTCCTTCCCATATCGATTTCGTTAGCTTGACATGCTCATTGTCAATTCAACGCGATATCCATTCATCATTGTAGAATATTTTCACGCCCCTGTTTTACCCGCAGGAATTCCATTTCGGATATTAATTCTTTCGCATGGGACGTTCTTGCAAAGCGATCCACTAGTTCGGTTGGAAAGTAATTACCAGGTCTCGGATGTTAAATGGTTGTTATCTAAAAAGGCGGCCCGTTCATGATCGTTAAGCAATTATGAGACGTTCACTGAATCAGTGAAAGAATCTTCGAAGCTTTCCGCCTTGCATGTCTTAGGTTCTTCCTTGAGAAACTAAAGTGGTATTATGGCACGTCTCCCAGGACAGATATTGTTGCTGTTGAACCTTCTAGATCGCTAATTTAGATTGTAATGCTGACGGAGAGACGTGACCTGTTTAGATATAGTAAGAAAAGATGGGGTGGTTATAGACAAAAAAAGATGGAGTGGAAAAGATTTTTGGAATGAATGACACACATCCATTATTCTGTAACCCAACTTAAAACTTCATCCAAGATTGTGTATCAAGGATATTCAACAGAGTCTGGGGCTACTTTGGCCAATTACGTCTCATTCAATATTCAGATCCAATGAGACAACTGACCCCCGGACCATTATTCCCAGCGGAGATTTGCCGTCGGAAGAAAAAAATCTCCGGGAAATTACCCCCATCTAAGAAAAGTACCCCCAAAGTGATTTCTTACTTGTTAATAGTTATATCCATATAGCATACAGGTTGTCCAGGGCTGGATAGTAATGGGTAATTGGTATATGGTTAGTTCATCTAGGGGTAATTAGTTGTCTAGGTGATAATACAGGAAGTGCCTCAGAAATCGTATTAATCTATTTTGATAGGAAGCCGATCATTGTCTTGGATTTTAAAAGAACGTGTTCAATGTACCTCGTTTTTAATAGAGTTTATCTGCTCTTTCTTGTTGTACGTTTATTCCATATTCCTTTCAATTAAATACATTGACATTGAAAATCCATAGATGTGATGTCCATAAGGACTCGTTCAAATTCGAGGGAGCTAACAACTGTTCAAAACAATAACTTTACTATAGATTAGTTGCTACCCTGCTGAAGCGAAATAGGAAGTTTTGGCATGCCATGCTACAACACATGCTCTGCATTCTGGTTTGTAGCGACCAGTAATTTATATTTTCTACAAACAATGACAAATGTAATGGTTGTCGCTTAATCGATCTTTGAATTGTACATGAGCGAAGAAATCGTTCCAAGAATGAAACCAAACCAATGATATCTATACCTCTAGACTACAAACCGCTCTCACCATAGGCACTGTGTCGGAGGTGCAGTAAAAAGAAAACTCCCCAAGAATCTACCTGTCCAGTGCCAGCGAAGCATCTGATTTGTATGCAGGGCACACACTGCCGAGTATACACTGCAACCCGATCGCTTAAATGGAGGTTGTTGTTTCCTCTGCTCGTCAATCAACTCCGTTTGTTCTCGTGATCTCTCCATTGCTAAACTTCCGTGTTGGACGAGAAGCACCACGTCCCTGAGCCAACTCAAATAGAGAAAAGACCCTTAAGAAATCCGTCAAGAGACAGCGATCCCAAAATTGAGCCAGAAAAACCAATCAAAGTTCGAACATCGGGAGAAGGAATAAAAGAGAGGTTTTTTCGTCTGTGGTCGTGAATACATGCATCTGTTGAGGGCAAAAATAGGACTCGGACAATACACACACCCACTCACACACATTCCCGCCCACACATCGATAAGCTCTTATTTACAAAAAAAAGTAGAAGAGATATAGACGATGAAGGCATCCAAAAGACCACTAAAGACAACGACTCAAATTAGTTTAATGCTCGCTTTGTCAATAACCTGAATTCTTCATGGCAATGCTACCAAATTGTACTTTGTTTCTACAAAAAAGGCTTCACTAAATTCATGTGAACTCTTTGTGAAGGTGATTTCGAAACCAATCTATGTGTTCTACCGGCAACGAAATGTGCAAAATGATTGCCGCAGAAATATTCGGAGAGATTTATAGGCCAGGACAATCCGAAGCAGCGATTTGTTTATCCTTGTTTATTCGTGACCATAACGATCTAAATGGGAAATGTGTAGAGTAGATGAAATATCGATTGAGCTTATGGATTTGAATTACGACTTTTTGAGTGGCTTGGGGGAGATTCTTCCCTCCCGTTATGACGATTGATCACGTGTCTGGTATCATATTTGGCGCCATTTTTCTGAGCTATCAGCAGACATTCCAATGTTGCCATGGCATATTGCAGTATTTGGAGAAAAGATAAGACGCGTCTAATGAATATTTGTCGTCTGCCTTCGAACTTGTTAGGTTTTCAAAGCGAAATGGATTACAAAAGGCATAATGCATTATTTGGAGAAATATGAGAACAAACATTAACATACTGCCCATTTATGTCTGAACTTGCACTATTCTTTTGAAAACTGGTTCATATATCGATAGGAAATGGTGTGCGACAGCGATAATGCCTTTACATCTTCTCTCTATTATTTGGATTTAAAAAAGTAATATTTTGCGAAAGTAATCAGAACTGAACATAACTTTGAATTAGTATAGGAAAAAAAGAAAAAGGCGGAAGAATAATAATGAAGAAAAAAAAAGGGGATTGAAAGAGAAAGACAAATGAAGAAGAAAATGAATGTGATGATGAAGACACCATTTAAATCAATTAGAGAGATACAAATAATAATGATAATGATAGTGATGTAAAAGAGTAGAGGATAAAATATCACTTGTAAACTTTTGGGATGTAATAATACACGATAAAATATGAATAACGTTCAAGAAACCTGCTACTTTGGCGTACTTTCAACGCAAATTTTGAGGAAAAAATATAGACTCGTTTTTTAACTGTTTACACTACAGTTACATCGTTGACCACAATCCTACCCAACCCCGTGGGTCGTGCTATCAGATTATGAATTCTATGGAAAAACTGAGAAGCTATATCAGGGAAATATTATTCCTAAGAGGGAAAAATCACTCGTCGATACCCTTCAATTCGCCGGGAACGCTGGCCCAAGGCGGAGATTTAACAGCAGACACCACGACGTGTAATCCCACATATTGAAAATGTTGTCGTGCAAGTTGATTTTGTTTTTGCGACGGGCGTCCCCGAATCTGGGTTTGATTATTGCTATAATGGCAAGTAAGCCGGCTTTGCGTCTTATTCTTGACTCCCATCGAACATGTATGTCTGGTCAAGTTCTGTCTTCGCCGAGGCTTTCATTGAGATGTTAGCAATTAGATTATGAATTTAGACTGTCAGAGAAGGAGAAACAAGTGGAATGACCTTTGGGACATGACTTTTTTCATCCTGCAAAAGTTGTTAGGTTGAAATGGACGTAAACTAATGGATAGAGATTTAAGGGAGATTGGGTGTGAGAGAGAAAGAGAGAGAGAGAGAGAGAGAGATGGGGGAAATGAGAGACAGAGAAAGAGAGAGATGAAGAGAAGGGAAGAGAAGGGAAGAGAAGGTAGGGAATGATTGAGAGAGTGAGGGAGCAAGGGGAGGGAAAATATAGGGAGACAGATAGAGACAGATATAATTATGAATAATATATTATTTTCTTTCTTTTTTTCGGGGGGGGGGAACGAATAGGGAGGAACGATTAAATGTCTAAATTATCAATACAGATAGAAAAAAAAACATATATTTTTGCATTGGAAAAAGAACACGTCAAATCACTGTGACACATTATTAGACCTTATAAATAGTTTTGTATTGAGTTATAAGTTTGCAAGGGATTTGATTGTAGCGTGTGGGTTAACATGTGAAAAACATTCTACTAAAATGTTGGTTTTTGCTGATTATTTTAGATTGGCCATCTTTATCACTTGGAATCAATCGCTGCTCAATCAAATGCATTATTGAAAGACAATGTTAACCACGAGCCTAATGGAACATGCATGCTTCCGTAGACAGCATTAAGTCATTAGGTGCTGTGAAGTGGTTGTCATTTGTATTATTACATTAAGAGGGTGAATCTTTTCACAAGAGATACGCAGCTCAGACACGACCTTTCGACATTTCACTATTCACACTCGATAATGTTTGGTTGGATGTTGGAAATGCTGCTGAAGATTTTATTACAGAAAATGTTGGCAAAATATATATTTCTGATGTCATCTACTGAAAAAAGAGATCGTTTAAGTGGTATCTGACTTGTAACGGGGTTGGAAATTGCTTTAAAAGACGGCGACGCGATGAATATTCCCGATGGGAGGCGAAACGAAGGCGATTGGGGAGACTAGGTTTCCCTCCGAAGAGAGGAAGAGAGAGATAGATAGAGAGAGAGAGAGAGAGAGAGAGAGAACTATCGAGACAGAGAGGCAAAAAGTGACAGCGACATTGATAAAGAAAAGAGAAAGAAAGAGTAGGGCAGAGAGAGAGATAACAATACCGAAAGAGAGAAAGAGAGGGAGAGAGAGAGAGAGAGAGAGAAGCGCAGAGATGAAATTACAGAGACATACATATATATTAGGGATAATTTTAGCAAGTGGAGGAAGAGGGGGGGGGGTAAACACAAAAAAAAGAAAAGAAAAAAGAAGAAAGAAAGAAGAAAAAAATGAAAAGAACAGATAGAAAGAATAGGATAATTAGTTAGGGTAATGAAGTGAGGGATAGAAAGATTTTTATTGAGAAGGGTAAAGAGGGAGAGAAAAAGAATGTGTGTGGGTGTGCGTGTGTGCGTGTGTGTATGTGTGTGAGAGAGTAAGAGAGAGAGAGAGAGAGAGAGAGGGTAGAGAAAAAAGGGAATCATCAAGACAAACACAAAACAATATTTTCTTTAAATATCTGAAAATACATTTTCTGACCCAATTTTAGTTCTTAACCTGCTTTTCCTTAACCACTTTTCAAAACTGATTACCCTTATATGATAATTCGAAGTGCTTACATGGCCTACGCATACAGCTAATTGAATAAAGTCTTCATACGAAACAAGAGTAATGTTGCAGGACTTTCCCTCGACTCTGCCACCGATTTTTATCCACGCTTGCCAGACTTGGCAATATATATTTATATGAAAAAGAGCACCAAGTGTTCTTTAAATCGTAAATCCTATTAATTTCCGTTTCGTGAAGGCTCCCTATTTTAATTACACGCCCGGGCTTTGCGTGTTTCCCCGCCGGCGTACATCTGTGTCGGGCAATGAGATGAACACGTCATCTAGCAATCGAGGCTTTATTTATTGCGAATTTTCATGGTGGCTCAGGTTTTGTCAGAGAACACCTAAACAAATCATATGACTGCCTGTTTAAATACATTTTTTCTCTGTTGTTGCGATATTGGAAATATTATGGAGAATCATCTGTCAATGGTCAGAAAGGCGTGCTATTTTCGGAGTTCGGTATATTCACCCTGAGGGGGGAAATGTGTGCTGATTTGATTTTTTTTTCTAGTTATGATTATTGACCATCACAATGCGTCTGCGAATTATTATTGCTTTACTATCTAAAACATTCTCTATAGATGTGCACCACGTGTCTTTGCTTCGCTCTTATGCCATACTTCTATACGAATTTTACGCTGGCAGAGACCCAACAAAAAGTCATCTCAAAGGCAATTTCATTATCTATTAAATGTCCCATAGAAATTATTTTGGGATTATGAGATGCATATTACGTTTGCACATTTCAAAAGGTGCTCGGCAAGGCTATTGAAACTGCCTTTAATATATTAATATTTGAATGCCTTTCCGGTCGTGTTCCACATTTGTAATTGGTTTTAATCAGTTGATGCTGAATCTGATATGTTTAATGATATGATAAATGTTTTCATGCATTGTGAGATCTGGTATACCATGGGACACTGATTGAGTCAAGATTCACATATTGAACCCCGAGTTTGTTATTCATTTTTAAGTGGAACCCCTCCCCCTGTTCTACAGTCTCCATTCGTGTAGCGAACTCGGTTGCTAAGTAAGATTAGGGGCGGATGCAACCTTTTTAGAAAGCACGGGTAACATCTTTGGTCAGTTGAAATATATATGAGGAAATAGTAGAGTATTCTAAATAGTTGCATGTAGGAGATGGGTTAAAGAGTGGGCTAGGGATTATCAAAATCTAGTAATAGCAACAAAATGTCATGATATAATAAAACAAAACTATATGTATGCTTTGAACTTAAAAAGGGATGAATATTATATAAAGAGATTGGAAGTGCCTGAAGATTCCGGGAATACAATTTCCATCGCGTTTTCCTATCTCGTTTTCTTTAATTTATCCTCTCTCTCTCTCTCTCTCTCTCTCTCTCTCTCTACGTTGTCTCTTTCTGTCACTACCCTACTCCCATCTCAGCCCCTTATGATTATTTAAACCAGGAATAAATAAACAAGACCTGTCTAATAGTCGTCAACGGCTTACCGTAAATTGCTTTTTGAAGATTTATTTTCTTTCGACGTATGAATGAGTCCCTATCATAATGTCACGTCTCAATACGTGCTCTTCCCCTCTAGATCCACTCTGAGATGAGATATTGCACCATTCTTTTTCTGATCAGGATTTCAGTCAAATATTTATTGTATGAAAAGGGGGCTAGAATATACACATTGCGTTCATTTTAAATAGTATTGAGGTACAAATTAATGTTTAAGCTGTCATAAACACGTATCGCAATGTTTCTGTGTTTACATATTATTACAGGCTGTACCAATTTGAAGACTATAAACAGTTTCGGATTTATATATCATGATTTATAAGGTAGTTTTCAATGTGTGTTTATTTCATCCTACGTCCCTTCCTCCGTAAAAAAGTAGCCATCTTAGGGGATGGATCATATCGTCTTCTTTTCTTGATCGCTTCTATTTTCTCTTTCCTTTTTTGCCCTTTTCTATCCTTCTTTTCCCTCTGCTTTTCTCTGTCGATCGATATGGAACGGGGGTGCTCCCTTTATCTCTCTGTAGCTACATTAATCGCAATAACTCATACTGCCCACCACCAACCCCAAGAACAAGAGATTAAAATGATTTGTATTGCCCAACAGCAATGCAAAAACAACAACAACGATTCAGAGCCAATGCTTCATTAACAAGTATCTAATGGTATTTTTTTTGTTTAAATGTCATCGCAGTGCGCTGTTAAATCTTTGTTATATTGTGCTATTTTCTTCACGTAATATTTCCTCTGTGATAAAACCCCGTTGATAAAAAAAGAGAAAAATAGTTTAATGGTGACGAAATAATACTCATTTGTCAAGAGTTAAGAGCAATATGTCAGGAGTCACTGTCGTCTTAACATATTCAATTCTATTACATTTTGAATGCTATTTGACAACTGCGAACTTATGTTACGCAACACTATACTACTTAAAGTGCTCTCTTTTGAAAAACATACCGATTCCGTCTACGAAGCAATAAACTCGACAGAGACCTTGAATAAGCATGTTTAAAACATGGAATTAAAGATGCCATGTCAGTGATGTCAACAGTTCAAAGATAAAGTTACCTAATGGGCACGGGGTTACAATTGAAAAGAAACAGTCTTGAAGCAATTGAGAGTGGGTGGTTATGTCATGTATGTAGTACATTAGCATTGATGCATACTGTTAGGTTATGGAATGATCAAAATAGAAATTAACTAATCTTTGCTGCGTATTAAGTGCACAGCGCTCATTATATCGTATATGGCACCACGCATAAATGTTTTGTATGTGTAGTGTAATATTTTGAGCTATAATTAACATATCTCGAATAGGAGGGCAATTGAAGAGTTTTAAGGGGGCATTTCTACTGTAAAATTCTTCCGAATAAACAGAAAGCTCTCGAAATATTTTCATCTTAACCAGAACCTTCTCTTTTAGAGCTTCTCAATATCATTTTTAAAGTAAAACAAACAAACCGAGCGAATATGTCGCATTGCCTTGGGCCAGGTAGAACTTTTGATATTCTGGCAGGAAAAGTTTTAATTTTTTATATATTTCGTTTCAGGTGATTCTCCCGTTTCATAATTTGATATCCATATGTTTTAATGTATTGAAAATTGAAATGGCTATTCAGTTACATGGTTTGTGTTCAAATGAGAATGCTTTGAATGTGGATAGATTATTAAACATTTTATTCTTCAAATTTAAGCAGGAAAGATGTTTCAACTAAAATTTGCACTACAAGAATATGGACACTATCAGAAGATTCCTTTTATCAATGAATAAACAGCCACTTCGGTAGTCATACAAAAGTGTACATTCTCGTGTGGAGAATACTGCAATTGGCAATACGCGTGAAATCAAATCACAATAAATAATATATCTCTATACAATAGTAATTTAGGTGGGAATAATTGGGAACGGGTCAGGTGTCATATTCCTATCGTGACAAAAAACTAATTTATGGCTCGCCCTACACATAAATCACCGCCCCCTTTTGCTGTTTTCTATATCCAATGATGTAGTGGGGAGGTATTGCCTATAGTTCATAAACGCGTCACAAACGCATGCGTTGCAGAAGCGAGAAAATCGGTAGAAGAAGTCATGGGAGTGTGAATGTCACAGCATTGATGCCCTCGAAGAGGTGCCTCTTCATTTCCTTCCCGACACCTACAGGTACAGAGATGAAGTGATACTTGATTATCTTTCGCCTCTGGAACACATTCGAAGGTTGGACGTGTGTTTGCCATCACGAGGATGGATTTGATGTTTGATGACGTGTCGTCGCCATCGCGACAATGACCCCCTCTGTGTAATGTGTTTATGCGACAGGCTCAGCTGGTGAAGGCCACCTGCTGATCGAACATTCAAGGACCACTCCGCTTTGGCGCAGTGATTGTAATAAAGCCCGTTGCAGACGATACGTCATTGCCCTGACGCAGGACTGACGAGAGGACTGAGTCAGTGACTTGCGTGCCGTCTGACGCGCCATGTCAAAGTGATATGGTACAAAAGGTTAACACAAAATGAACAATACAAGCACTGATTTGAATTAATGGCGTATGCGCTATTCACCTCCACATGACTTTCTAGCGCATCAAATGACGCTAAAGAAATGACACCCCGTGCGTGTGACTAGTGCGTGACCGCCAAATGCGCCGATGAGCGGTTTTCGCATTCCCATGTAGAAAGAACTTGGTAGATGATGGGTAAGGACGGGCTCCTAAAATTACCCAACTAAAATACGGCAGGCATCATCATTAAAGATGTATTTGATCAAAGCGTTGACAGCGTTCACCATAAAAAGTCAAATGCAAATAAATTGACGGCATTTCTCGATTTCAGGAAAGTGCTTATTATTTATTAATTTAATATGCTTATCAATTATTGATTAAATATTTAAATATATGAAGATAAATGACCGGGAATAACTTCTGAAGATATTTATAACTATTCCTTAGGTTTCTAATTAGCCATACGAATGTATTATTTAGCTTAGTAGTAGCAAATATCTTCGTTCTGATGCCAAACAAGTTCAGTGTCTATTTTGCCCTGCTTCTTGTCTCCAATTGTTGCCATGGCTAAGGTCTATGGGGACCCCGGTGCTAATATGTGCACACCCGCAGTTTGAGTACAGCACTTAAAAAGAAACCATACCGGCCATGTGACTTATTGAGCGGTTTTCCATCTTTTGTGTGTGTCTCTGAGTTGACTGCCTGTCACCGATGCATTCACACTGCCTGTAAAAGCCTGAATTGTGACGACATGTTTTGTAAATGAGGCAGTTGGCGTTGATATCGTTTTAATCATCTACCGTAGATATGAACTTACTAGAGAGTGAATGGAGCGGTAAGAATATATATTTGTTTTAATAGATAGAAAGTTACAATGATCCGATGACTGATACAACGTAACTAAGTACCTGTATTTTATTTTAATGGCTCTCATAAAATTTGTTACATAATAGGGCCAGTTGTTATTGAAACAAGTTTGGGGTTCTGTTTGTTTGTATGCGATCGCGTATGGGTGTGGATAAATGTAAGTGCGTAAATGTATGTGCGTGCGTGTGTTTGTGTGTGTACGTACGTGGGTGTGGTGAATGTATGTGCGCGTGTGCGTAGGTATATATGTGTGTGTGGAGTATGTGGGGGTTAACCGTTCAGAGGGCACTGCGCTGGATGTGAACTCCTCTGCGTAAACCTGATGTAACGGCAGTGCGGACGTCTCATAATAGATTGATGGTCATGGTGTCGGAGCGTCAGGCCATGGGTGCTAGGCGCTATCCCCGTGGACACCAATATCTGCGCTTAACGGAAATCGGTTTGAAGACCCTGTAAAGGCTCAGCGGCCAGAAGGTGTTGGTCCCTTTTTTCACTTTAGAACAGACAGACATACATGACACAAGCATGATCTACTAGAGATAGGGGACACATAGATCATACGCATCTCCCGAATTTTCGACCTTTTGACAATAACATTTCTTTCTTTCTGATATCTTGGTATCTAGATAGAATCTAGAACATTAATAATGAACGGAAGGGGTTGATATAATGATTACAATGCAAATGATGAGAATAAAATATAGCGATTGACGGTGACATCTCAAAACAGAATGCCTGTATTCCTTGTAACAAAGCTTCCAATACGTGCCAGTTGTTTTACAATATCCCTTTTCCTTTTAGAGTTCATATAAATCCGTAGTCCATGGAACGAGAATCATGTCATATGAATTGTAATCTTGTTTTTGTAATACCTCTATACAAGTAACCTAAACACTATCTCGAAATAATTATTCCCTTCGGGGAATTAAGACTAGTTTCTAAATTAACTAAGTTGGCAGACTATCTTTAAAAAGAACTTGGCGCCACTTTATACTCGATGTCTCAGTAGCATATTTCCCCTGACTCCATGTAGCAGGCGCGCCGGAAGCAGTTTGGGATTGGGGGGGCAAACATTCCAGGGGGCTCACCTTCCGAGGGCAGTGACGTAATGAGAAAAAACGTTCGGAAGGGGGGGGGGGCAGACGAAAAATCTGCATCACCACCAGTCTTACACGTTACATGCAGGTCCCGCGGAACGTTTTTCAAAGTGAAGTATTAACGATCAGGTAGAGCGTAAATTGGCGTGGGGTCCAGCCTCGGCAGGGTGTCAAGGGGCTGAGCCCCCGGAAGCTCAGGGATTTTAGGTATTTAATTACGGTTAGATGAGCATCCAGGGGCCTCTTTAAGGCCATTGACGTGTTCCAGAGGGGGGGGGGGAGCCCCCAGAAGCTCAGAGGTTTTAATATTTAACTACGGTCAGATGAGCAACCAGGGGCCGCCCTAGGGCACTTGGTGGGGTCCAGGGGGCAGGGCCCCCGGAAGCTCAGGGGTTTTAGGTATTGAATAATGGTCAGATGAGCATCCAGGGGGCCGCCTTATAGGGCCCTTGGTGGGGTCCAGGGGGCAGAGCCCCCGGAAGCTCAGGGGTTTTAGGTATTGAATAATGGTCAGATGAGCATCCAGGGGCCCGCCTTATAGGGCCCTTGGTGGGGTCCAGGGGGCAGAGCCCCCGGAAGCTCAGGGGTTTTAGGTATTTAATTACGGTCAGATGAGCATCCAGGGGCCCGCCTTAGAGCCCTTGGTGGGGTCCAGGGGGCAGAGCCCCCGGAAGCTCAGGGGTTTTAGGTATTTAATTACGGTCAGATGAGCATCCAGGGGCCCGCCTTAGAGCCCTTGGTGGGGTCCAGGGGGCAGAGCCCCCGGAAGCTCAGGGGTTTTAGGTATTTAATTACGGTCAGATGAGCATCCAGGGGCCCGCCTTAGGGCCCTTGGTGGGGTCCGGGGGCGGAGCACCCGTAAGCTCTGGGGTTTTAGGCATTTAATTACGGTCAGATGAGCATTTTTTATGCCTTATTTGTGACATTGGCAGGTCACTAATTTTTTCTCTCCGTCTTTCTTTCTTTTTCTCTTTAACATACTTTTTCAAAAAGTGAGGGGGGAGGGGCTCGAGCCCAGCCACTTTGCAGACCATGTCATAAAGGCTTCTAAATAAGCGTATTTTTCGCCCGACTGTAATTTGGGAATTTCTTATTTTCCAACAAACGCATAAAAAGGTATGATTAAAAAAAAAATGGAGAAAAAATACCGGAAAATCATGTCATAACAGCAACATGTGTAAATCACTGGTATCGTATAGATATACCCCCCCCCCCATCAGTACGCCAGCGTTCAGGGGCTCATGTCTTCTCACCCCTACAACAAAACCAAAAAAACAGACACGTTTTCCCATTCTCGCACAATATGTCCACGATATGCGCGTATCGCTATTATAAACCGTATAGGTAGCATGCGCAATGTTTATAAAAATTTAATTCCTGTGAACTTTCCTTTTCTTTGAATGGAATGGTATATGTGCTTTAATTCAGGTTTTTATTATTGTTATGTTCTTTTGGGTTAAAAATACAAACCATGTTTATTCCTTTACTGCTTTTTTTTTTTTTTTTTGGAGGGGGGGGGGCGTTTTGGGGGGCAAAAATGCGTTTTGCCCCCCCACTTTTTTGACTGGGGGGGGGCAACTGCCCCCCCTGCCCCCCCCCCCCCACTTCCGGCGCCTATGCCATGTAGGCCTACTTAACAAAAGAGCTGGATTAAATAACTATGTCCACATTTTCGTTATAACTATATCTTATAATAATACAAATAATTTTTAGCTTTTGTATAGCGCTTAATACATCTCGGACGACTCTAAGCGCTTTACAGATAATAATAATCATTCGGGCAACTCTCTCGGTAATACCCAACGATTTTGCTGATTTTCCTGTCAATAGGTATACATGTATAACTTTCATAGTTATTCATTTTCTATGTATTTAAGTCTTTATTCTTCATTATATAATTTTGAAAAAATACATTTTAGTCCTCCATGGGCTATTTTATTGAGTCAAACAAAACATTTTACAAATCAATGAAATGAAGTCTTTCTTCAACTCAAATTAAACAAAATACTTTAACATTTCTCTCCGTGTTGTTCATACAAACAAATGTTGCAGTGACTGCCATTTAGTAAAAAATTGTTTTACATTCTAGATATAGAATGAATATATCTCTTGTCTTCATAATATTGAATAATTAATATTATATAGTGACTTTCTTAGTTTTAGGGTACATAATTATGTCTCCCCTTCTCGTTCATAAGTTCTTTGCTAACCCTGTCCTTCTCATTCCGTACGATTAGTTTCATTGAGTCGGTGCTATATCATTGTGTTCACGTAAAAAAGATTCTGCTTTTCTCCCATTCCGGTAAAGTTATTTCAGTATCCGACATTCTTATTATTATGATTATTAATAAGAAATAAATAATATTGTCGACATCAGCTGTTAAAAGACATCCATAGTTACAGGATGGTCATTCACTAAATACAACATGACAGTCATATTAAACTTCTGATCCTGATTTACCTTTTTAATTTACTTCTCGCCCTGTTCTAGAAATTTGACGCCTCACTTTGTCCTAGGTGATTGAATACAGGCACACTTTTATACCTTCGATACTGCTCTATTTGCCTACCACGCCCGTGGAGCAGCGTTGTTGTAGGATAGTGTTTGCTGTGATAAAGCTTTTAGCAACGCGATACCCCCACGCTGCTGCGGGGCGTGAACTAGGTCGGGCGGAGCAGAACTGGGACATTTTCGCTCCAATAAGTGCCGACATTGATGCTGCTTTCGGCTACTGTCTCTGATCATAATTCCACGATGATACCATTCATCAATTTTCGTCCTGATAGCATCAGCAGCCGCGACCGCCCCATCATCATCATCATACTTAAGTTTATTTATTAATTCATATTTTGTTTCTGACCCCTTTTGAGAGACCTACTTTACCACTTGCACATTTTTGTTGACCCATTTTCCATGTTTCATCATGACACTGATTAAGATGATAAGTCGGTTCGGGAGTGAAGGGGGGAGGGGGTACAGACTGCTCCATTTTATAATGTAATTTCCAATAAGAGGCGTGAAACATATGGTATTGTATCAATAGACTGATAGTTTGAAACGATATACTATTATATACTGATATTTCCCTATCTGTCAATAAGTCACGATTTGATTTTACGCATTTAACATTAACAACATGAAAATTAAGCCTTTTCCATGCAGCTTAGCATCTTATATATATTACGCAATATTTCAGGGTACTTTTGTACCTGAATTTGCGCTCAATACATAAGTGAAAGAAAAAATTGTATCGCATCACTTTAATAGAATAGTTCTTCCGTATACCATCTCCGTAATAATGTCCGGGTTTAATTTGAGTATGTGTTCTTGTAATAATAATGTCTTCCTTGTAATACCCACGCCGGTGCAGATGGAACTACGTGATTTAGAATTTAATATAAATTGAACAATTAAATTCTCTGTTGCTTCATTATGGGAAAATTGCCCAGGTTTGAGGAAGCTATCACTCCTGTTGCTATACATGTACACGCATTCAAAAAATTATTAAATATTACTCCATCCCAAGCAATATTGATGCTTTGAAGAATGTACACGGTTGCCCAAGACGTTCGAATATTTTTTTTCTTTACCTCTTTTCATAAAATTCAATGTAACATTTGTTATACGTAAAGTTGATATATTCTTATAACTCTATTGACCAATTATGGAATTTTGATCTACCAGGTTCCGAGAACGAACTATAAACTTTATGTACGACAAAATAAATCAAATTGTCACAATACTTCCTGAAGAGAAATTAAACAAATATTTGTATTCCAATTGTATGGGAAACAGCGAAATTTGAGTGTCCACACCCTGTAGACTATATCACCACGCGACCAGGTTGAAAGCCATCGACGCCAGACCTCATCATCATTAGGATGACGGAGGCGGGGAACGGCGACCACGGTTGAGAAATTGTATGATGACGGGGCAATTTTATGGTCATTTTCAATTGTGATTGACCATCCGTTACGATTTTTTTCAGCGGGCCTGGAATTCCTCCGTTGTTGAGAACGCTCGTTTAAAGGTATAAACCAGTTCTGGTCCTGCGATTGCAATATGAAAGAAACGTTTTGGAATCGATCAGAAAAGGTTGATCATCTCGCATATAAATATTGGTGTGTACTGCAAGGTTCTGGAATCATCGAAATGATTTTTAAAAATTGGCCCAGTCTTGGTAAAGTTACAAGCACTGTACACAGAAAGATGTATATGGGACTACGCGATATCTAGCCAGTCCGGATAGATATGATAATTTACCAAATATATCAATTAGTAGGCGGTTTCCCGGCAAAATTTTTATCATCACGTATTAGTCAAAACATATTCTTTCACATGATTGGTAATAAGAGCTTCCATTTCATTTTTGAGAGGGGGCGTTTCCAAAACTGGTCTATACCTTTAAAGAGAAAATTCAGTTCGGGCTAGGTGAAAACATAATTTGTGAGCCTTTTGCGTTCTCTGCATATAAGGTTGGAAGAATATTTTAGAGCCATGCTTTTTAAATGCCCTCACATTTGAGATACTGTATATCGAGAGACAGTTGATGAATTTGGAACAAACATTCACGTCACATGTGTGTGTAGTCCCACGTACTTTATTTCTGTGTGCAGTTCATCTTCTTGTCATCGAATCATTTATTGTTGATCAGTTGTAATACCTTATAATAGACATATGTTTTTTATTTTCTAAACAAAATGATCGAAATTTTCGAATTGCTTCGGAAACCGGTTCTTCTACCATGTTTACAATGAAATTGAATGATCAAGACCCGTTTTTACAAACACCTCAGAGATTGGAGACTGCAACTTGCGATTGATTAGAGGACTTCCGATTGTTTTGGATCAATCGCAACTCCTTATAAGAAGGGGCCCTGAACTCAGCTCTCTGTTTAAAATACATGATGGGTATACAGGATTGACGGAAATTATACTCGAGGCGTTTCAAGTACTTAATATTTGGTAGCAATAACACTTTCTCACAGAGACGGTACGGCAATGAAATCCAGTCATGATGATTTATGGCCTTAACACTGAGTGACTATAAACCGAACTTAGCTTCCACTCTAGGAATATTGGCGTTGAACTCCCACCTCGTTCCGTATTCAATAAAAAAATTCATATTTTGTAGTGACGATTAAGTTTGATGTTGCATATGCTTAAGCAATTGAAATATTTTGTTGGCGCCTTGGATTATTTGTTACATTCTTTTTTAATTTCCAGTCCCTCACTGTCAATTCATCTCGCCCTCCTCTTCTTAAAACAACGACGACCATACACCAAAGTCTGGTCCACTTTAGAAAAATTGGCATTGAACTTTCACCTCGTTCCGTGTTAAATGAAAAATTCATATTTTGTAGTGACGATTAAGTTTGATGTTGCATGTGCTTAAGCAATTGAGATATTTTGTTGGCGCCTTGGTTTATTTGTTGCATTCTTTTTTATTTTCCAGTCCCTCACTGTCTATTCATCTCGCCCTCCTCTTCTTAAAGGTACTATGTCCCATTTGCAGGCCCAAAAAATGAAAAAGTTAAATTCCAACTGCTTTTGAAAGATAATACTAATTTAGAACTTCCCTACAAATTGTGGGGCTTAAAAATGTCTTCAAGTGGGAAAATAATGACTATTAGTTGTCAAATCGACTTTAGGGCTATAGAGCCCAAAAGTAATAGTCTTGATTTTCAGACAATTGTACCGAATGGTCTTACGTTTTATGCTGCGCAAAGATTCAATCAGTTTAATCTTGGCCATCACAAGAAGTGGGTTATTGATGTAGACAAATGCTCATGTACCCTTTACAACTCTTTTCATGTATGTTATTACCAAAGAAGAAATAAAGCCAGTCAGTCACTCAATAGTGTCTGACAGTGAAGTCTAGCAAGTAAACGGGTTTCCTTGCATAATTTGAATATGAGGACACTGCTAACGTTTAAATTTCACAGATAGGACATACATGACATATTCATAATTCCTGCAAAGTTCTACAGAATTTGAGGTTGGCTGCAAAAGGGACATAGTACCTTTAACACCGAAGACCATAAACAGAACTCTGGTCCACTCTAGACAAATTGGCATTGAACTTTCACCTCGTTCCGTGTTAAATGAAAAATTCATATTTTGGAGTGACGATTAAGTTTGATGTTGCATATGCTTAAGCAATTGAAATATTTTGTTGGCGCCCTTTTGCATTCTTTTTCAATTTCCAGTCCCTCACTGTCAATTCATCTCCCCCTCCTCTTCTTAAAACATCGAAGACCATAAACTAAAGCCTGGTCCACTCTAGACAAATCGGCATTGAACTTTCACCTCGTTCCGTGCTAAATGAAAAATCCATATGCAGTGACGACTTAGTCTCGTGTTGCATATGCTTAAACAATTAAACTTTGTTTGGTGCCCTGGTTTATTTGTTGCATCAAGGAGTTACCAGCACTCCTTGGTTGCGTTCGTTTTCATTATGCAGTCCCCCACTGCCCACTCATTTCGCCATTAGTGTAATTGCCCGACGGGTCATCGTTTATCGCTTTACATAATTTCTCACATTCATTTCCGATGCACTGCTGCTAATACACGCGAAGAAGAAAAAATGCTACCATTCGTTGACGTTAACTCTTACGTCGTGAACTCAAATGAAAATTTATTTCGTGAAAATATTTTCTTACAAAATTAAATTGCAGAAAATGAAAGTATTTCAGCTCAGAAATGGGGGAAATATAAGATAATATAAGAACCATGTGCCTAACTCAGCGTGTCATAACCAGCTTAAAAGCATGTAATATTTTTTTCTTAAATAATTTTTTCCGCAATTTTTCTTTAATTAGCTTAAAATTGGGTATTCCATCTATTGAATGACATATACATCTCAGACCATTTCCAACCACGTATCTTGCATTAAAATAAATGCAAAGTGATGCTTTGGATGAACGCAATTTTCAGCAGGCTTCCTTTAATTTGCTAATTTCTAGGCTGATCCAAATATCCCTTCGTGCTGGATAATTCTGAGATAACTCAACCCACCTTCTTAGTCTCAATTGCATCCCAGGAACTAAAGACAAGACCTCGATAGCTCTTATCGATCACATTGTACTGCGCATGGTCTCACATGTTCAGTAAGCTGTTTATTTTGTTTCCTATTTCTTTCTTTATCATCACTTCTTAGGCCATTAAAAAAAATATACATGTTTAGCGTCCCCGCCCGCTTCCTTTTTGGGGGCCGCCTCCTATTTTTTTTTTTTTTTTTTTTTTTTTTGAAAGAAAAAAAACATGAAAAACACTGCTAAAATGGCTCTATTTCTGATTTAAAAAAAAAAAAAATTGTCGGCGGCCATCTTGAAAAAAAATAGCCCCGACTGTCAGGGAAAATGTACCGAGCGGCCATTTTGAGCGGCCATTTTAAAATAAAAAATAAAAAGGGCCTCCTCCTTCCTATTTTTCGAAAAAACAGGACGCTAAACATGTTTTTTTTTTATTTGGCCTTATATATATATAGCTTCAGGCGAGGACATAATTTATACACTTCCCTCTCATTATCTTTTTAAGGATCATCATGATAAATACAGCAGGCGCAGTCTTACTGATTGATTCTATTCTTAAAGACATATGGGGTTCGCTCTTTCTGAAAAAGAAACATTGAGAAATCTCATTTTGCCCTTCGAAATCCGCTTTTCTTGGAATCAACTGTTGAGTGTGTATCTTGGGGCATCAACGTGTCCTTTAACTGTAGGTTTTTAAATTTGGACAATCAACTACAGAATTACACCATCCACAATGTCGCTACTTTTCTTATTAATTGTATTCATGAAACCACATGGGATCCGCTCTTTAAGAAGTAGTGGCTCTCGCTCTTTGATTCTTGCTCTTGCCTTTCAATCAACCGCCATTGTAAATAATCTAAGTGAAAACATGTGTTCTCTTTCTGGTAGTTATTAATGAATATGAACAGTTCATAGAAAAGTATGAATTCAAATGTGTGCCGTTATTCCTATTATTTCTATGCGTAATTGCATTTGAGACTTAAGTTGTCTACATTAGGACGATAATACTCGAGTTACGGCGACAAGGCAGACGCGGGACCGAATAGAAGATTACATTATTTGGAAATACCGAGAATCGATTTGTTTTGAATTCGGATTTAACGGTGTGACTTAAGGATGAACAAAACATTAAGCAATACTACCCCCCCCCCTCCTCCCAACGCATCCATATTCTAAAAGTGATCCCCATCTCGTCATACGTTTATCATCCTCGAGCCTTTGCAGCTAATGTCAATCACAGATGATTTAAAAACATCGTCAGCAGACGTCATCATTAACGAGTCCATCTCGGACCGTCATTGGGGAATTGGATTTGACATCCCGTTGACACTTAGATCCTGTATATACACGCCTACAAGTCACGCGGAATGACTGTCATGACCTCCCCCCCCCCCCCCCCCCCATATCCTCAGGCAGGGATGATGAGGAACTATCGTACTGGTAGTGGAGGTGCTGGTTGTATGTAGTTCATGTAGTTAATTTACGACGGCCGGGTTCGAATGGAAGCGAGTTAGTTTCGTAAAAGATGTTAATATTACAGCAACTCCTACACTGTTAACAAATAATATCGCTTTGCCAAAAAAAAAGATTTGGAATACCTCAAAATAGAATTAAGCTGTTGTAATTCTGTTCCAGTTTGTATTTACTTGTTTTCTGTGTATTTATCTATGACAAAAATAAAGAGAATACGCACGAGAGAGAGAGAGAGAGAGAGAGGGGGGGGGGTTGTAAACAAATGATTATATAGATTTATTGTACTCTTGCTCTTCTTTCGTCTACTAGTAAATGGTTTAAATCCTTTTTCAGAGAGTCCTATTTTTGTTTTCTAATAGCCTTGTAATATGATGTTGACGTTGTACATTTATTTTTCAACTGACCAAGAAAGTAATTACATCTTTAAAAAGCAACCAGTGTTTCTACAACTTTGGGTCCTATCCGAGGGACGTGGTAATCCAAGCCCGAAGCCTTATACCAAAGTACCCAGTGCATCGATATGACCGCGAACCCGAGACCACCAGCTTATGGTTCAATATTGTACGCCATTTTATCTTTGATATTTAAACTTTTTAAAAATTAATATTAACATAAACATCGTGATCGGAAAAACTTGAAAAAACAACTAAAGTGTTATCTCAATATACTGTTGTATTTCCAAAAGAATTCACATTTCGAACATATATTATGCCATTGTATTGTTCGCACTTTGCAATAGGTGATGCGTTGAACTTTAAAAATTGCCCTAAGTTGATTTTTCGAAAGCCTTTACGATGATATCAAATATAAACATAAAGCCGTCTGTGGATCAGAGCATCGTAGAAGTTCGTCTTAGTTCGCTTTCGGACACGCACTTGCTTTGGGATGAGCGATTCTGCTTTGATACACATTTATTATTGATAACATGATGACATTGCCCAAACACCTAAGCCCATCGAATAAAAGAGATGAACCGAGACTGATCAAATGGTGCACAACTTAGATACATAAATAAAAATGTCATACACAAACTTTCAGTCTCTGAAACGGTAGAAGGAGAAAAACACGGAGTTCGAGACAAAAAATGTAAGCAATGAATCTAGGGGTTATATCTTGTATATCAACAAAATAGGCTCATCCCAAACTTTAGGATTACCCTATCTCTGTCCCCTTTCAAATCAAATTTTCGCTCTCTCTTTTTTTATACCTCGACAACAAGACAAGAAAGTGAAGATCCTTCCAATCAAAATAGTTTTCCAGTGAATTCAATCTTGTAGAAGTGGGGAAAGAGGCCTTCAATTCCGTCATTTGGTTCATATTTTGATGAAACATAGTTGTTTGACAAGTCGGAGAGAGAAGAACTAATCACGGAGGAACACAGCTGTGAATTTTCCTAATGAAATTTGACATCCTTCTGCGTATACAATACGCCCTGATTGTTTATTTCAGTTTAAATCCCTCATTCTAGATAGAAAGTAATCCCCCGTTAGATGTGGAAATTGTTACTTCCCTTGGTGGTAAGTTTGTAGGGATTGTGCATTGGCGTAACCAGTACTTGATCAACTGGCTGTGGGGGGGGGGGGGGTTGTAAGAATATCACTAACCGTGTTCTCTTGGTGCAACGATGTCTTGGCTTCCAAACCCTCCAACATATTGAAATGTCTAGACAATTCACTGCAATCAGAAGATCAACTGTTTCTTTTTACCTTTTCTTATCTTTCTTTATTGTTCTTCCCCTCCCTCTTGTCCTTCTTTTCTTCCTCATCAATTCTTCTTCTTCCTAATCTTCTTTTTCATTTTCTCCTTCTTTGTCGTCTTCTTCTTATTATTATTATTTTTGCTTCTTTATCATCATCATCATCATCATCATCATCATCATTATCACTATCATTATCATTATCACTATCATCATCATTATCACTATCATCATCATTATCACTATCATTATCATTATCACTATCATCATTATCACTATCATCATCATTATCACTATCATTATCATTATCACTATCATCATCATTATCACTATCATTATCATTATCACTATCATCATCATTATCACTATCATTATCATTATCACTTTCATCATTATCACTATCATCATCATTATCACTATCATTATCATTATCACTATCATCATCATTATCATTACATGTATCATCATCATTATCACTATCATCATCATTATCACTATCATCATCATTATCACTATCATTATCATTATCACTATCATTAGGATTATCACTATCATTATCATCATCATCATCATCATCATCATCGTCATCATCACCGTCATCATCACTATCATCATCATCATCATCATCATCACTATCATCATCAACTCACAGTTTTAACGTTTTCCTGGTCTACATAATTGTGAATGCATATGCGAGGGGGCGATACCCCATGTTCACCTTGTGCTGGGTACACCACTGATTGTATTTTCACGGTGTCTGATTATCAGTTAGCAAAGGAGGGAAACCACCGAGAAAGAACTAAATCAGGTGTTTATTTGCATCACGCGGACCAAATTAGCTACACGGCACATGTTCTCTATTGATGTGATTGATAATACAAAAAGCTAATTGTGCGTGGTCCCAATTAAATTTCTTTAGCCCCAAAGGATTTTATTTCATAAAAAAAAGAACATGTGCGACATTGAAGATTTTCTTTTTTGATTAGGAAGTGTTTTTCGTTTCATATGAGACATGTTGATGATTGTATACATGTATGTGCTCTGGGCTATACTTTGTTAAATGTTTAGCATTGGACTTTGGTTGCGATCAGATTTTAGGGAAGTTTGGAGTATAGTGCTAGCTCTGGGGTTGAAGTTAGGAATTCACTTTTTTAAAGGAAAATAACCCCGAATCAATTAGTTGTCACAAAAGCATATCGTCGTTCAATCACTTGTGCTGATTATATAATGTTCTGTTTTGTCATTGTACATGTACGATATGTTCCATCGTAGTTTAGAAACACATCCTGTATACAATAGTTATATTACATCATTAATGATGATGTCAGTAGCATGAATGACACTACATTGCTGTGAACTAGATATTGAGTATGTGGTTTCAGAACTTTCCGACCTCCTGAAGCAAATTTATCCAGGGGTTGACGCGGAGGGAGGTGTTTAAGGGTGATGTTGGCAAAGCATGTCATGTCAATCAATGTGGTGTTGCTCCAAGAGGAGACTTCCCTAGAGCAAGAAACAAGGAACAAAAATATTGATCCCGACGATGACCTATAAACCCCTCGCACCCTGTCACTTATGTCTCACACCCATTGGCCGAAGGAGCTGGCGAGTCATTTGCTCTGTCATACACGCAGAGGCGCCATTCTCCATCAGCGCCACAGCGCCACTGCAAATTTTCCTTTATACCTTTATGGTCATTGGATTTCTAAGTAATGTCACAGGAATATATACGATGGCATGCGTAACATGTCCGGGATACCGAAGTCGCGATGATAATTTCTCATTTTGTTTTGTAAATTTATGGTCATCCGCCCTAAATATAAAATATTATATATACTTGTTGTTTTCCGAAGTTACGGAACATTTGCTGTATTTTGTGCTATTGCCTCGTCACTAATTTATAAAAGCGTGATTACGCGCGTATTAGTTATATTTTTAATATCAAGAAAGCTCTTCTTTTCTTTATTAGTGCCTAGTAAATATGGTCTAACAATATTTGGGTGTAAGTTCGAAGCAATAATTAAACAAAATCTTAGTGATTAACGATTTTCCACAACTGTATTTCATTTGTATTTATCTACCCTACTTCAGCCGATTACAGTGAAAGTTTTTAGTACGCTATTTTTCAAAAAAAATTGTTGAATAAATTACATTCAAATATATATTCATTGAGGATGATACATTTTCGAACATAACAATTTTTTTACTGTTTTTTTTTTTCATGTCATGTTTTGCTATTTTCATCTTGATCCTGACCTGTTTAAAACGTCAGATTATGACAGATCATTGATTCGGAACCATTATATTATTACAAATGACTATAATTTTATAATGTACATAGCAAATAACAACCCCAACTATTAGTGACAGTCGTTAAACCGCATAATCTTAACCTTGAAATTGTTTTGCTATTGACCTTGTAGTGTTCAAAATATCACCCCCACAAGATTCACTTGGGGGCCTCTCAGATATAAACAGTTTCATTCTCACTTTTGTGCCGCCAATGTCGTGATGGGTTCAAAAGCAGATGTGTCAATGTCTCGTCATTAATCTTTCAATCACCTAATTAGGATTTATGGATCAGTGATGTAAAAAAAACACATCACTTGCATTTGCTTGATTTGGGATTAACGAGTCTTTTGAAAACGATGTGACAAACAAGGTGCGAAAACAACACCTCATTAGCACCATTAAATGATCTATTAAAGGAATTTAAGGCAACATGGGAGTCGCGCTCCTTATCTGGATTAAGGATTAGTGATACAATTTCGATATCCAAGTAAATGTTGAGTTAGGATATCATTTTAATTGCTAGCTGTTGGCGTATGTGAGTGCGTGTGCGTGTAAGTTGTTTATGAGTGAATAGGGATGTAGCCATAATCATTCTATATCGATGAATACATTGATCCAGTTCTTAACTGTCCCTTTGCCCGTTTTTGTTTCTCACTTGGATCAATGAATTAAATCATGAAGGCCACTGAAACTAACCAAGATAATAAATGGTTGACTTTAACCTTATTTCCTGCACAATTCTGAAGGTTTAAAATGTGGGCCTTCTCCCCCCCCCCCCCCCCCCGGCCCCCGTCTGAAAATGTTAATACATGCATATCATTTTCGTATTTAGAAAGATGTATTCGTTGTCATTTAAAGAAATGATTAAGGATATACAGATGTACAGATAAATAGCATTATTCTTCTGCATCTGGTAAAATGTGAATACTGGTATAAACATAATGTGTTACCAGATAAAAATGTTGATGGGAGCTTTTTATGTTCTTTTAATTGTGCATTGATTTGATCACTTTAACAGATAATTTTCATCTAGATATACACTGAAGGACAAACCTGTCCGAAAATTCAGTTGACAATTTTTACATTGCCAGTCAGTTATATAAAAGCTTCATTGTCAAAGCCATCTAACCTATTTCCTGAGGCTTATTGTGTATGTAAACTCGTTTCGGGATTGTAACATAAAATAACAGTGCTAACAACTTCAATTTTGTTTGCACGTGGAAAATCTATCGATGTATAAATAACGCATCATTCGATAGAATCGAACTAATGCATTAAATAACAAAGGTTGCTTTATAGGTACTTCAAAATATAACTCCTGATAAGCTGATCTTTATTTCGTTTCAAAAAAATATCTCCATGTGATATTTTGTATGACGACATAAACCACTATTTGTACCCGGGGAAACTTTGGCATTTTAGAACAACACTAACGAAGAAAGTAAATCATGTTTGTTTCACTTATTTAATTCAAACTATATTTCCTTCAGCTACTTCTATTTAGGTGAAGGACATACCTTTTCCGAACCGCAGCTATTAATTTCTACATTGCCATTTATCATTCCAGACACCTGACCTCATTCTGAAAGCTAATTCTTGAGGCTTGCTTTCCATGCCAGCAAGCTTTATAATAAATATAACAATAACTGTGCTTACATCTTTTTAAAGCACTGAAAAACCACTGATGTATAATTAACGCATCATTTGGCTTTTTTCCTGAAAACGAATCCAGTAATTCCAAAAGGTCATTTCTTAAAGATACTGCAAGGATTACCCGATAAAATTTAACTCGCAATAACCTGATTCCTTGTTCCCCTTATCTTCATGCCAACTTCGATATTTTTTTTTTATATTTTAGGGGTATGACTATATTGAAGCACTCCCTGTCTGTGTTTAGAATTTGAAGTTTTAGATCAACGTTAATTAAGAGTAATGCTAAATCCGGTTCGGCTTCGTTTGAGGCAAATGTCATTACGTCCCAGTTGCAGGCCAAATACTTCGAATGCTAAAGGCCTTTTGTCGACAGAGGAATAGATAACCCAGTTCTCCGCTGTAGGAAAAAAGGTATTATTTGACAGGATCTAATAGTTGATCGTTTTATTTCCTTTTTTTTCTCTGCTTGACATAATAATGCCTTTTTCGATGGAGATAATATACTCACGATCACTTTCAAGCGTGGGTGAGCCATACCATGACAAAAAACACTACGGACAAGTAACGAATGAAGTATAAGGATGGAAAGTATAAAAATGACATTTGCATTTCCTTGAATGCATCATCTAGAAGAATTGGTTGTGTTTCTTACTACGTACATCCGTGTCTAAGGAATACGCCACAAATTTGTTAAACTCTTTGAATGCAATGTTAATGATCGCCCTGTGCCACATTGCGTTTCTTATGGGATACAAATGGATTGAATAGTATTGAAATGTTCTCAGAGTTAATTGATCTATACATCTAAAAGGGTTGTTATGTAGCTTATAAATAATGGAAATAGGTAATTTTGAATTAACTTTTGTTGCACAAAAGAACCCTTCAGACAATTGACGCCCCTTTTTATGTTCATCAGCACTCGCTGCAAACGAGCAACCGTGTATACAGACATTTATAACAAGCAAAGGTTAACATCATTTGCTTTGCAATCTTAGAAAGGACAATATTTAATTGAAATTTTCTGTATGAAACCGCCTCTCTGCCATTCCTTGGAAAAATGGATAGGCGAAAGCCGTATTCTCTCACTTAATAGAAACACATTTTTTTCTTGCGAGAGCTTTGGTCTTTTGAAGATATATGTAAGTCTTCTTGAGTAGCACAATATAATTGCTAATCGGATTAGAATTTTAAAAAAAAATTACGGTTTACCAAAACGACGGTAATAGTAGCTTATCATTTAATTATCCTGTCATTTCACCTTTATGATACCAAAATGAAAATAATTTTAGCGAAAATATTTACTTATTCAAATATAAATGTAAGGAAAAAGAATACTGTATTGAATCGAACTTTCATCCATCAGAAAGGATGGAGAGGGAGAGAGAGAGAGAGAGAGAGAGGGAGAGAAATAAAGAGGGAGGGAGAGGGAGGGGGTAGACTAACTACAGGAAAAGTACGAATAATCTTCAAGGGCTGTTATACCATCATATATTTTATCTGCATTAACAGTTACTTGTGCAGTTACAGTACAAACTGTGTTCTGATCACATGTATTTCATGATTTTTCATTCTTTTCTTTCTATTAAGAATGCCTGTTGAATATATTTGCTCGTGTATGAACAGGAAATACCCAAGTCGATAAGAAAAATATTGAATATTGTATGACAACAAACACTAAATATGACAATTCTGTTATTTATTATTGCTGTAATTATCATAATAGCTCAAATAAGGCACACACGACCTGCAGTGAATGAAATTTTATGTCCAAAATAATCTTACTTTTTCATTTTTTATGTTACGATATTGTGATAAAACTTTGTTGGTCATAGTTATGGATCATTATCTAGAAATTTTAGAAAGCATAGGTAAAGTCGACAAATGTGATGTTTTTTAAAACATAATCTCTTCTTTTATGTATTTAATTGTGTCAATAATGAGTGATTCATGCATACATTAACAAATCTTATGCAATCAAAACTGATCGCGAATTATAATCGCGAATTTTAGTGAATCTAAGCCCTAATAATGGAATTCATAAACCAGGGATTCCTGACATCATTCATATATTTTCATTCTGTTCTCTCATTTCATTATTTCTGTTCTTTCTTCATCATCGTTCTATCAATTACTTTACACTAAATTTGCGTCATTTCAGGAAAAAAGGGGGAAAACCATTAAAAAGCCCCTTTTTATCTGGTATAAAGGGCACTGTTGGGATCACCTTACGTTGGTATCGAGACCACTGAATAGCATTACGGGTGTGAGTGGGCGACTATGTGTGGGTGTGTGTATTCGTTACTCATACAAATGTCCTTAATATTCACGATGATATCTTTCGCGTTTCGCCAACGTAAGGATACACCGGGATGATAAGTATGTATCGTTTTTGGCTTGTAACATGGGGGAGAGTCTTTTGGGAAAAAAAGGTTAAATAGTGTCTTGCAAATCATCAAAATTAGATCAAATATTTTCAACACGATTTAGAAAGCTAGAGGTATAAAAACAAATAGGGTCAAGCAAGTAGGGTTAAATGAATGACTTGGTTTATCCATACAAGGGGGTGGGAGAGAGAGAGAGAGAGAGAGGGGAAGCAAAGAAAGAAAGGCAGATAGAAGAGGGAGTTAAAATATGAGTTATGTCAACTAAATGCAGATCGCATAAACATAAGAAGGAGGAAGGTACATACGTAGGTAATGCAATAAAGTAAAGAAACTTTCAAGTTGCTGGGAAAATGTGATAAAAGTGTATACGTCCAGAGTAAGAACGAAGGATATATTCTATCTAGAATGAGAGAGGGAAAGAGAGAGAGAGAGAGAAAGAGAGAGAAGAGAGAGAGAAAGAAAGAAAAAGAGAGAGGTATACCCGTTATCTGACATTTTCGATTCGTTATTGAAAAGGCAAACTACCTGGAAATAATAATGTCTTCTTACCGGAGAGGACGAAATCATCAAGTCTTGAAATTGCAAGATTATGTGAAGAGAGCAATTTCTTCATGCAGGGCAATGCTCTAATAACATGCTTCTGCTCATTTTCCTTGAAACAGATCAGTTTATCAGTAGTGGTTTATCACTATTGTGCGAACACTTTCGACTAGGGCGCATATGATCCACTAGACGAGTATGTTGTACTTTAATATAACAAAGGTTCTCTTTGATTTCATAGATCAGCAGTTGATGTTAAGGTGTACCAAAAAAAGAACATCAAGTATTAATACTACAGAAAAACACTTGAAACTTGACATAATACGCAAACGATAATTATTTTAAAAGAATAATGATATAATTAGTGAATCATATTTTGATTTATAATAACTGAATCAAAATTGTTCGTTGCTATTCTCTGATTTCTCTTTCCACTCAACGCCTCTGTCTATTATTCGTTAACTTTTTACATGAATGATACATGGGACGAAGTGTTGCCGGATCAAGTAATAACTTTTTCGATGACAGCCACACATGACATGACTCGACAGAGCAGAGAGGATATCCGCAAATCTGTAAACATTACAAGAAGGAGGAAGAGAGAGGGAGAAAGAGAGAGAGAAAGAGAGAGAGAGAGAGAGGGAGAGGGGAGATAGATATAGAGAAGGCGAGAGAGAGAGAGAGAGAGAGAGAGAGAGAGAGATGGATCGAACTTTTTGACATCTTATCTACAATTCTGATTTCTTTCTAGATGGGTTTAGACTTAATGGATTTTGTACTCAAAGTAATTTTGCTTTAGATAAATAATTTAACATTATATGCAAATCTAGACCTTTAAATACAAATCAACCATAAGCGAATGCGATTTAGTGTATCTTGTACATCAGTCATATTCTCCAAATGAATATAGAAAAATCAATAAGAATAGGGACATCAAATCGAAATCTTCGGGAAAAAATACATGCGATAGATTTATGGGATCATGTTTATTAGTCTACTTCTGAAAATGAAATTAGGTTTCTACGAATCCCGCAGCCACTTGGTGTTTTATTATTCATGATTACATCTTCTAAAGACTCCATTTAATATACTGACGTCAATCATGATAGACTATTCAAAATTCAAAGTCTGCTTATTTATCTCAATTTCTGTGAGGGGTAATTCATTAGAATTAGGGGACGTAGGCTGTCTGTAAACACTAGATCACAGAGAGACACTATATGCCCCCCTTTCCAGCCATCTTAGAGAAAATCCTTGATAAATCATTCGAAATTTAACTGATGATCATTTATCTTCATATTCATATATATGTATCGCCTTATTGATCTTGATACATTCATTATGATAGTCTGAACATTCAAAACAATCTTAATCACTTTCGATACCTTATTGAATTTCCTTAAGAGAAAACAACTGCAGGTACGTAACATTTCATTGTACTGTTCGCACAATTCAAAAGGCTCTCGATAGGGTCGGTGGTTGATTTTTGTCAAAAGATTTTGCTATTGTCTTATTCTATCACAACTTAAGGACCTTCCAAAAGTTTCTCCGATATCCGTGACACGATCCCAAGTACTTTACAAAAATCAACCTTAGGCAAATTCAGTGGCATTGTATGTCACCATTTGGAATGTGCTAACGTTCTGACGACTTTAGAATTTCCCTGGAGTTGATTATCAAAAGTAGTTGCTATCCTCTTTCCTATAACAGTTTACATGGTGTTTATAGTGAGAGAGACACCCTTTCCTGAAACAGAGGGGCATTTTCTTATTCAGTGGTTGAAATACGATAATAGATCTTTTGTGTTTGAAAGAACATTACCACAAATCATTTTAAAGTAAATGAGAGGTATACGCTAATCTTCTAAAATCGTCAAGGTTTCTGTTCATTACCTTTCAGATATATCTGCTTGTTGACAAAATTATGTAAACGGCTACTAAATGTTTCATCTTTAGTCCCAACGACGCATTTTCAAACCAGACAGTCTGAAAACATCAAAACCACATAGAGCACAGAGACGCTCTTAAATATCTTTATGAGCTGTCTGTAGAAAAGCCTTTGCCATGGCCTTATGCTGTTGATAGCATTATCTGGATTAATGCACATATCTAAATGATGAGTAATCGCGGAAGAGGTTGGTACACCATGTGTAAAGTCCTCGAAGGATTAAGGAAAGTAGATAGAAAATAGAAGTGAGATGGAAAGGCGAGAAAGTGGAGGTTGGAAGGAAGAGTATCTTTCGAAAGTGAGAATAGTCCTGAAAAGGACTGTAAACCAGAAAGTTGTAGGCAGGATGAGAGGTTTGAGTAGAAGACTGGATTGAGTTGGAGAGTTGAGTAGGCGAGTAGAGTTGCAGAGCAGGAGCAGGAGAGTAGACTCGACGTTTCGGACAGGTTGACTGTCCGTCCCTTTACACTCCTGAAGACGGGCAGTCAACCTGTCCGAAACGTCGAGTAATAAAAACTGTTAGGAAAACCAAAAAATAACTTTCGATTTCCAATCATAAATATATTGATAATCAGGCGATCGGTTTGTAAAAGTCACGGAATTACTTACTGATCTAAAGGTTTGCAATTATGATTGCAGCATTAGCTAAATCCAGGATTTTGTTTCAGAATCTGGGTCACTTTAAAGGAACTAAGATCACCTGCATGTATGAGAATATCTTTCCTGCCTTTCCTGTGCGGTCTCTGTCAGGTTTCACTCCAGTATGCTGATCATTATACCCATCCCACGTGCATGCCTATTCGACCCTCTTACTCTCATAAACTTTAAACAAACTGTGGAATTTTCTAAAATCTGTCAGTTTTCGCGAGCTATAATTTTCTTTCAAGCGTTCTAGAAAGGTGAATTTCCATTTGCAGCCGCTCTATTCATATTGCCGTAAAACGATGCCTTTCCTATGGTCATACGCTATATTATCTTCTCTATAAGTGGGTATTCCGCACCAATAGAGGCAAGCAGGAGAAGGGGGGGGGACTATATAATTTGTCTATTTTTGTTATTTTGTTTGGTTAAAAAATTACTTCGTACGTATAAGGAATTGAGTTATATAATAAGTCTGATGATACGGCTGCGAGTGAGATCTTGACAGAAGATAGGAGGAAAGGAAAAATGATGAACATAAAAACGAAACAGGACCACTCAAATACTATTCTGCAATTGCCCATGGTTTATATCTCACTCGGTCGATCTTATAGGATATATCACTAGCATTACATATCCAGATCTACTTCCAGACATGATAAAACAACTGATATCTACATGAAAATGTGAATTATATCTTCAAGATCGTTGTAAGCAATCGTGTCTTTATTTTTACGGTCCATTTACGACATTTTACAATCTTTTGAGCCAATTTTTGTGGACAGAAATGTCCAATTTCCATTAGGGTTTCCAGGAATCTTACTTGTTTTATGCAATCGACCTTTTCAAATGTCCCATATTTTGGGAATATACAGGCCTGTTGAATAGTACGTAATATATTCTTTCCGTTCATTCCTTCTGCTAAATCTTAAAGAGATGACAAATGTCAAAATAACCCTCAGTCGCTGATATACTGGATATATATTGTAATTCATAATTTAACTAGCGCCATTGATGTAGACACTCATTTACTAAAGGTGTTCGGTTACCCCCTTCCTCTTTCAATCCCTCATGTAAAGAGTTATGGAAAGATCCTATCAATAATCATTTTAAATGATTGTTAGGAGGAAGAAAAAAATGTTTTTTTTGATAATGTTAGGCCTGAATATATATTCCATACACACATTCACACACACGCACGTACACACACGCACACATATCTGTAGGTAGACACACACGTATATATAATATATATAAAGAGAGAGATAGAAAAAGAGAGAGAGAGAGAGAGAGAACAATATCACTATATATCAGCTTAACCACACCAGGTAAACCGACAAATATTGAGAGAAAGAGAGAGAGAGAGAGATAAGCAGAGAGAAGGCTCCTTTATTCAACCCAGATGTATAAAACCGTGTAACGGATGTTGATTAAAAGTTAGCAGTAATACGGTTTTATCCTCCACTTTATGCAGGCGCCGTGGGAACCGCAATCCCTGCATTCCTCAACATCATTTCAATCGAGATATGATGTAAGTATTTTATTGATTCTCTGATGGTCTCATTTGAAATAGTCATCTTGACGACTACATCTCCTCTGAAATAGGTAGGAAGAACACAAATAATTCCAATATCGTAGCTCTTGACAGACTGACTATTCAATTCTTCAATCTCCTCTTCCCTTAGCATGGCCTGATTCCGCAGTGCGCACTCTAATTATGTCACATAATTGTTTTGTTGGTGGCAGAAATACTATTCAGAAAGCAATATTTCTGTATAAATTGATTCTAAAGATATCAGAAACTGGTGGGTGTTAGCTTCAGTGATACGGTAACATGGCCTAAGATTATTGACGTATTTTCTTCTGCCGCTGCCATCTCATTTTTGTGGTAGTCAGACTGGCGATTGACAAAATAGCTTTTCACGTATGGAAGGTAAGAATAAAATGCATTTCGCATCAGGAGAATCAATATATTGAAGGAGTTCACTGATCGGAGTGGGGCAAGACTCTTATAAAATGTCCAATATTCGCGAATTTTTGTTTTGCATGTTTTTCTTGCCATAAATATTTCCAATTCAGTTTTTATTGAATAAAAAATGATTCGTTTGCACACTTGGGTCCACATATGTTTCTTGTTATATACTTTATTTAATTAGCATCCAAGTTATTCCCTAACTATGGGATAATTGTTACTTTTCTAAAAATATAAATTTGAAGAATATCAAATATCACTTCACTCTCAATGCAACTAGTGAATTATTTTTTTCTCGTGTGCGGTTACCAACGGCAAATTAAGCTCCTTTTATTGGATTATTATTCCTTTTTTAAATATTGTTTTGAGGAATATGAAACTTCATTATCAATGCAACTAACAAATGAATTTTTCTCGTGCGCGGTTAGCAACGGCGGATTAAATCGTTGCAAATATGATCAAAGCATCAGAATTGCTATATTCTAGTATAAGCCGATTCAATTCTGCTCCCACAGAAACAGAACAATAACGGAATTATCCCTATAGTAAATATATTACGCGTTCCCCGATGTTCAAAGGATTTTTTGAATTGGTCTTTCCCCCGAGCGTATAGCTTATTCCAGATGACCCTGGAAATTTATTTAAAGGGGAAGTAACATGACGTCATGTGACTGGTCTCCTCGATGGGATTCTAATCGGATTAATCTCAGAAGTACAATATCATCTTAATAATCAACCATTTCAATTTAGCCAATCATTGCAAAATGGTCTAAGGTTTAGGGAAGACATCTGCAGAGACTGTCCGCTGTTTTGGATACCCAGATTCAGATAATACTTTTTGGTTTTTGAAGTGAGAAATTCGAAGCATTCTGACCGTACAGTTAGATGTAAACATTTGAGAATTTAAAACGACGATATGTCTTCTTCTTCTTCCATTTGAGTACATACCTCTTTACAGAGTATTGTCGTACCATACTGAGGTGTGCAGGTGGACCACTGCACCGGGCTTTCCCCTACTCTTATACGAATATTGCAGTGGGTTCTTAACTTGCAAAGGGACTCTTCTCTACACAGGGCCTCTATTTAACGTCCTCTCCGAGGGACCAAATGTGATTACAGTTGAGATAAAAAGTTAAAAGTGAAATTGCTTGTTTCAACACTTTACGAAAAATAGGAACCTGAAATGGACTAGGAATACCTATACAACCCAGACGAACTTCCTTCCTGAATTGTATCCATTATTTCTGAAGCCTAATCTTTAAGTCTGATCTGATGGCGCGGGCATGTTCAAGGAAAGAACCGTTTAATGGGAACATTTAATGAACATCCAGGTTATCCAGGCCTGAAAACAGACCATGTGTGAAATGTGCCGACCACGGTACAGTAACCGTGTAACAAAAATTACTTTTGACGCCTACTGTGTCATGCCAGAATCACTTTGGAAATGTGCATTTAATGATTAACGTGTACCAACTACCAACATGTATTATCACTATGAACATGACGGACAAAGAAAGAGGTGAATATGAATGTGAAACCTGCTCTACACATTGTTACATAATAGCAGTGAAGGGATGTTCCCTTTGTCTACCACAGCAATTGTTGAGGGTAGAATGAGGAACTGTATATTTTGTCCTCTTTCTTTGTCCGTCATGTTCATAGTGTATGTTATCAATGTTAGTAGTTCCGTGTTGTAATTAAAAAATAACACAGGGAAAATGACGACTCTAAACAACTATTATACGACATTAACACACACACACGCACACACGCTTTTCTATCGGGTAATGATTATGCGTATATCGCCTTTTACTGCCTCCGTTGTACACAAGAGTAATTGCTGACATCGTATATTGTGTGTACGTGCTCAAATAATACTAAATCATTCTTGCTAACCTTTAGTCGGCGAAATAAAATAAGCGCGGTTAAAGTTTTCCCAAGCTAATCATAATTCAATGCAATAGGAATACATCTATTCATTCAAAGCACGTGACCTCAGTTACCGATAATCCACGTACCCAACCGACAACAAGAGGTCGTGATCGCTACCCGATACTTCGTACAGCAAGATGAATATAAATCAGAGGGCTAAATTTGGAGTTTCTATATAAGCTGTGTGTTTTGGGATTTTTCGTTGTGCATGTTTTTCTGTCTTTTTTCTTCTAATATTTGTCTTCTTGGCGACAAATTGCTGTAAATCATCGATTATTTCACAGTATATTTATATATGATCATATTGAATGATTCTATTTGTAATGCTACATTGGTCAGACCATGATATTAATGTCCTTTTTTCTCAATTGAATGTAATATTTATGTGGCGAAAAAGTTGAACTCCAAATACTGATTAAGGAGAGTTAAATTACACTGCTGCTCAGTGGATTTCTCCATTTCCACAGTTTTCCTTTAAAAAACATACATGATGATTTACAACAAATGAATACATTTTATTTTGTAATTCGATTAATCAGATACAAAATCCATTATAATGTACGTTGTTTTTTTCAATGGAATTTCCTTCATCACAATGTTTTATATTGAATGTTGTTTTGGAAACGAAAATATAAACTAAAACTGTTGTTCTGTTTCTTTGCAAATAGATGTTTGAAAAACGTCATACCTCCACCGACCGATTACTGTATCCTTTGATGTGTTGCGACAGGTTGCAAAATATCTAACGAGTTGACCATCTGATGTTACCCTCATCATCAGTTTCTGATTTAAAATTGAATTTGATTGGCGGTTGCTTGGTAGATTTACGTTGAAATCATTTTTCAGGCGACAAGAAGTAGTGCATTTTAATCTACCATAGGCCTTAGATGATTTTGCCAGAACACTGTGCAGTAGTCTGAATCTGCCATTCAGTCCGTCTCATATAGGATATGCGCCATTAGTTCTTGAATTCGACTCGCAGTGAACCAATATGCACTGTCCAGGTAGAAATCGTTTTATATCCCGTCGATATGATATGACACTCCACAAATGTAGCATATATATTCTGATACATGTTTATCATATTTTGTGTGTTACCATTTCCTTACAAAAGCCTCATTATTTGCTTTTTGCACAAACCATCATCATTTTAGCATTACGTGGCTCACCAGAATCCGATTTTTATAACGACATTGGAACACAAATTAGACCATCTCAAAGACTTCACGAATTCAACTTAAGGACACTATCAATACCCTAGATAATATTCATGTTCGAATAACATAATATGTCATGGTAATGTTTGCACATTTCAATAGGTGACGCACGAGACCATTGGAATCTCCTGAATGCATTTGTGATCGTCGGAAATCAAATTTCATTCAAATATTCAGTTCCCGAGCATCTACCGCACATCACGTTTGATTCGTGAAGAATGCATACTCTGCAAGTTATGGAACCCAGGAGTATCTTAAATCTTGCTGTGCTGGTGTGACGTATAATATTATATCGCACATGGCTCCTGCAAGAAAAATGAATATGATGATCAATACATGCATATGATGCATTTATATATAGATGATTCTAAATAACTAATACTTATGACATGCTTTCTTTATAGATAAATTTAGAAGAAAAATTTAGGCAGCATGATTTTTTTTTATTTAACAATGTTATATTAAAGTGAAACGGAAAAGTAAAGGTAAAGAGGAAACTCGTCTTTATTTAAAAATAAACAAGACGTGTGACATTAGCCAAAGTAGAAATATCAAGTATCATCCTAAATTTTCTACAACCTTTGTACCCAACATTTGTGGAGGCAAATCACAGTTTGATAACTGCAGGCTAGATAAACATTATTCATGTTTTTGTAACATCTTGAACCAGGAGAAAATTGAAGTCTTTTTGCAGGATTTTTTTTCACTTAAGGATTAAACAACTGGTATAATAAAGAGAAACAGAGATGTAAAAACTGAAAGGAAACTCATCTTTATTTAAAAAATAAACATTACGTGTGACATTAGGTAAAGTTGAAATATCTAGTATGATCCTGAATTTCCTAAAGCTTTTGTACCAAACATTTGTGGAGGCAAATCATGGTTTGAAAACTGCAGGCTAGATAAACATTATTCATGTTTTTGTAACATCTTGAACCAGGAGAAAATTGAAGTCTTTTTGCAGGATTTTTTTTCACTTAAGGATTAAACAACTGGTATAATAAAGAGAAACAGAGATGTAAAAACTGAAAGGAAACTCATCTTTATTTAAAAAATAAACATTACGTGTGACATTAGGTAAAGTTGAAATATCTAGTATGATCCTGAATTTCCTAAAGCTTTTGTACCAAACATTTGTGGAGGCAAATCATGGTTTGAAAACTGCAGGTTAGATAAACATTATTCATATTTGTGTAAGATCTCGACCCAAGCACTCCCCTTGGCACAATAAGAGTTGATCGCTATGAATTGATGAATGAGATAACCAGTTCGTCAAAGGTCGGTGCATTTTTATCTTCGTACCAATGTCTTTGAGGGGTACCCCAGGAGTAAATCCCATCAAAAAGTCAGATTTTGGGAAACGTGTATGAGGTATATCAGGGAACGATTTCGATTTTTCCTCTGGGACAAAACGAGATTTCTCTATAAGGCTATAAAGGGTTGTCACTGCACGTGTTTTATTTGATATATATATATATATATATATATATACATCACATTTATATCTTTCTATCCTTATATATCTTTCTCCCTCGCTCCCTTTATACGTGCACACTCATGTTCCGTCTTTCTCTTGTTAATTCATTCGAATGTTCACACATATCTCACCCGCTCTTCCATAATTATATTTGCCTTCTTTTGTTGATTATCTGATAAATGATGAATCGAGATTTCTCAAAATGCGTCCGTCTTGGGAGACTCATGATGTCGGTTTGAGAAGCTTTACTTTCCAGAAAGAATTATACCCATCAGAAGGGTTCAGAAGAATGTAGCCCACGCTCGCCACGGAAGATAGAATCTTCAATTGTTTGTACAATGCATCTTCGATCAACTAAAAACTGACGGGGGTAAATATTAAACCTTCAAATGCCGTGTTTTTGCTCCTGTCCCGGTTACCTCCTTTGAATAAGGATAGGTATCAAATTTTGTTTGAAATTCACTCAGGATTGTAGGAACTGTCGGGGGATCAAAAGATATTCATTGATTGTCAACAAAAAAAGAACCGAGAGCTTTGGCAATATAAGATACTTGACGCCCTGCGCATGAGATGCATCCATCTTCATTTGGGTGATATCATATGACTGGTTCTGCTTCTTTTGTTGAGGAGATGCACCCTATCGACCGCGATGCGCTAGTACGGTTCACAATACACTATTCTGAAGTGAGTATAAAAGAAAAGGAAAGGAAACGAAGGAAAACAAATATTAATAATATACACATCATGACGAATCAAGTTGTAGTTACGACAAACAAAAAGAATGGATGATACTACTAGTGCCTGCTGCTGCTCCTACTGCTACTACTACTACTACTACTACTACTGCTGCTGCTACTAGTACTACTACTTTATTATGAGTGACTTGTGGGCGACGCTATAGTATTTTCTATTGTGAATTACTAGATCAAGTACGTCGACAGGTTAGCCGGACAAATGATGACAAAACACAAAAACATCAATAGCAACAACATTAACTACTACAAATGTAAACAAGTAACCGAAAAGTTTTCAATTTTAAAAATGTTAACCGGCATTGTTAACCCATTTACTACTGAATTATCCCATATTCATTGTCTTAAAAGAGAAGGTTCATTGAAATTTGAAATATAGGTAAATTATACCTCTACAGATTGCTGAGAACCTTTAGAAATGAGTTAAGTACTTTTTAAGCCCTCACTATAGTGTGAGGAATGAATTAAATGCAATTTTGATTCCCTTCCAGAACCCACTTACAAATTGAAATGACCGTCGACGAAAAACACATGCGATAACGTGACGTCACTGAATGAACTACCCTACATCAAACATTCGGGACAATGCTGGATACCCATTGCAATTTTTAGATATTGGTTTAACGTTGTTTGTATATTTACCGCAAGTGGTGATATTTCCTTTATTTGGCACTTTAAATGAGATACAGCAAATAAATTATACTTTCTTCAAATATTTGTTTGATTTTTATGTTTTTTCCGTTCGAGAGAAGACTGATATAAGCCCAATTCGCGATTCGCGGCTAGCTCGATCGCACACCCGGCTGGCTAGGGATATATGACAAGCAAGCTATCGTGCATGCGCTACAGGCAGGTATATAGTACCGTACGTAAGCGTGCATCGGCAAAATATTCTAGTTCGACTTCTAGGTCAATATCTCCCAAATCTCCATTGTCGTTGTCACTGTCCGAGGTACTTTCTCCTTCTTTCTCCTCGAAACTCAAATGAAGTATGTTTACGTCTATAACGATATTTCCAGGGGACTTTGATGAAGGTAAAATACATGTAGGTCGGCTATGAATGGGTACGGCACCCAAAGCAATACACACACTACCATCGCGCACCGTCGGCAATCAGTTCAGCTGAGCTGCCCATTGTTCATTCAGTGACGTCACTATAATTCACCTGTATTATGATCGTTTTCGGGGTCTTGAGTGGGGGGGGGGGGGGGATTCGTCAATTTTAATCAACTTTTATAATTTTAGCTCGAATTTAAATATTAAACAAGGGTGATGTTCTTACTCAATTTACTTGTCGTGAACATGCGTGCCACTAGGCCATCGGACAGGCATCGGCGCGCACTGGCACGACTAGGCAGCGCATAGGGTGCGCATGGTTCACGAAGTGTTCACGAACGTTGCCAAACAAAATTGTCGTGCCAAAATTTTGAACATTTTGAAAATTCTGTCACGCATTTCACGCACGGCCCGCATCCGCCCGCATCCTCCCGCACGCTACCACGAATACTTCCCGCATTGGCACGCAGAGTATGTGTCTATGCGCAAACTATGTGCAAACCAAAATGCGGGCAAGTGTCACCGGGGCATAAGTTTACGATTGCAATGCTACTGAATTCAGTCAGATTAAAAATCAATGAACCTTCTCTTCAACACAGGGATCACCTTGTTTCAGTTGGCAGTTGGTCATATAATGACAGAGGCTCCCCCAATACCCTGGAGAAAACCTTCAAAAAGAGAACAACCTTTGTTATCAAATGTCTAGAAAAAGTGGGCTGATACAAGAAGGTGGAGATGAAACAGATTAGTTTCTGCTCACCAGGCGCGGATCCAGGATTTCTTAGGGGGGGGGGGGCCCAAATTTGAAATTATGCAAGCCAAATATTGGTACGTAATGGTGACCAGCAGTGACGTAATGCAGGGGGTGTAGGGAGGGGCGAGTTTCCCCCTCCCTCCTCCGCAAAGCGCGAAAGCTATATATGACGTTTCATTAAAGTATTAGAGAAAGAAGACAATTCGTTGTACCGTTCTCGACTCTTAATCCTTGTCTAAATTCAGCCCCCCCCCCCCCTCCGCGCAGCGCGAAAGCTTTGACGTTTCATTAAACTATTAATGAAAGAAGACGATTCGTTATAGCGTTCACGAAAATTATCCTAGTTTGAATGCAATTTTCCCCTCCCGCGCGAAGCGCGGAAACTTTTACGTTACATTAAATCATTGACGAAAGAAAACGATTCGTTGTACCGTTCTCGGCTCTTAATCCTTGTCTTAATTCAGTCTCCCCCTCCCTCCCCCCTCTTGCGCGAAGCGCGGAAACTTTTACGTTTCATTAAATCAATGGAGAAAGAAAACGATTCGTTGTATCGTTCTCGACTCTTAATCCTTGTCTAAATTCAGCCCCCCCCCCTCCGCGAAGCGCGGAAGCTTTGACATTTCATTAAATTATTAGAGATAGAAGACGATTCGTTGTACCGTTCTCTATACTCTTAATCCTTGTCTTAATTCAGTCCCCCCCCTCCGCGAAGCGCGGAAGCTTTGACGTTTCATTAAATTATTAGAGATAGAAGACGATTCGTTGTACCGTTCTCTATACTCTTAATTCTTGACTGAATTTCAAAGATGTTTTTTGTCTGCTCCTTTTTCTCCCTACGTCCTCTTCCTTTCCTCTCCTTTCTATTTTTTTTCTACCCCCCCCCCCCCCCTGGCTACGCGCCTGCGGTCAGATAAACAATTTTTGATACCTTGTCCGACCCGGGAAGCTCAGGGGTTTTAGGCATTTGATTACGGTCAGATGAACATATTTTTATACCTTATTTGTGACACTGGCAGGACACTAATTGGCGTGAGGTCCAGCGGACGAAGCCCCCAGAAAACAGGGGTTTTAGGCATTACATTTCCGTCAGATTAGTATCCAGGGGAGTCTAGGGCCCTAGGCCGTGTGCAGGGGACGCAAGGGCCTTTCGGCCCCCACCCCGATCCACACGTTGTTGGCGGGATTAATCGGAACTGATCTCCCGTTCTTTTCACCCTTTTCTTTTCTTCTTTCTCTTTTTGTTCCCTTTTAGCTCTCCTCTTTCCCTTTTCCTTCTTTCTCTCTTTGTTATAGCGGGGGCGGGGGAGGTACGGGCCTTTTGCCCCTCCTCGATCCACCGGCGGGAAAATTGCAAATGATATCCCCTTTCTTTTCTTTTCTTCTCCCTCTTTTTCCTTCCCTTTATCTCCTCTTACCCTTTCCCTTTCCTTCCTTCTCTCTTATTTTTTTATTGGAGGGGGGGGGGGTGCAACAGCCTGGGAGGCAAGGCCTTTTCGCCCCCCCCCCCCGATCTCCTTCTTCACCCGTTTCTTTTCTTCTTTCTCTTCTTTCTTCTGGCGCTACACCTCAAAACAAAATGCAAAAATATCCAAAAAGAGAGGACTGCAATGGGGAACTTTGATTTAAGCTACGCGACCATTATTCTCTCATTTCCTTTCATATTGTATCTCATAACCATGAGAATTGCCAAGCTATTGTATACGTTATTTTGTTACACACACACACACACACACACACACAAGATCATAACCTGCACGAGTCTACAAGGTGTGAGAAAACTCTGATTCAGGAAAGAATGCAAGGGTGAAAGTAAAAGCGAAAAAAGTGGACACTCTCACATGGCTTCCATGGATGCCGTCTTTGTTCTCTTTTTGCCTTCTTCTTACTCCTTGACCGTTCGCGCATATTTTTTTTTACACAACTGTTTAGCCATATTTAGTACATGTGCAAGCACGTATACCCAGGGAAGTGAAGGTAATAGAAAAGGCAAAACAAAAAAATACATAAGGATAATGCAGAGGATATTGAGAAAGAAAGACAAGGAAATACATAACGGAAAAGAAGAGGTCAGGGCTTTTAGGCACCAAATTACGCATGTAGGGACCCGCCTTAGGCCCCTTGGTGGAGTCCAGAGGGCAGAACCCCCGAAAGCTCAAGGACTTTAGGCATTTAATTACGGCCAGATGAGCAAACAGGGGCCCGCCTTAGGGCCCTTGGTGGGTTCCAGGGGGTAGAGCCCCCGGGAGCTCATGGAAAAATACTGCCATTTTAGCAATACTTGTAAATCACTGGTATCAAATTAAAAATAACCCATGTTTAAATTGTATTGGGGGGGTACTGCCCTCCCCCATCAGTACGCCATTGAAAGAGGCGAAGGTGACGGAAGGGACTACCCCCATAAAGCTGTATGATAAGTCTTATATGTAAACCCTCACAGGTTTTTGAAGTTTTGTTGTGTTACAAAATTACATTCTTTAGCAAAACTACAGCATACTTTTTTCACGCTTCACTTTTACTTTGCCGATATCTAGTATGCAGTCCGAAGGGTTGTAAATATTTACTAGGTAAATTTTAGTAAGTACTGAGCAGGAAGGGACTTCTTAAAAGAGCAAGCTGAATATTCATTTTTGGAACACTGATCTATTTCTATAACTTTTAATCTTGTTAACATACAGTATAAACTGTACATACGTGATACCAACAGAATACATATTATCTACAATATTTACTTGTATATTTTTAGGATATTATGCGAAGGAGCGTAGCGACCGAGCGAGAAGATTTTAGCATTTCTATTAGTCTAAACGCTGTACTCTTGGGCCCACCAGAGCCTTAAAGCGTGTTGCAGTCTTTAGTCAGTATTTGCTATACATTTTGTTGGTGTGCACTTTTTCAAATTATCCATGGGGGACGATCCCCCTCAGAAAATTGAGGGAAGACGCGTACCCCGTCCTTCCCCCGGGATCGCCGCCCCTGACTCGCACATTTCGCTTTCAATTGCAGAACGCTCTAGCTGTGTCCAAGAGAATAAATTCTCGGAATGTGGGGCATCTCGCAAAAGACATGGGGAAAAAAATGTGTCGTGTGAAAAGCCAGGGAAGGACACAGACACAAAGGCCCGAATCCACAAAGGCCCGAATTCACAAAGGAGGTTTGTAGACAAACCTACGTTTATGTGCGTCATAAATAATTATATGACGCGTTTCAGACAAAGGTTTGTCTAAACCTTGGTCTGAAACGCATCGAAACGCGTCATATGAAGCACATAAACCTAGATTTGTCGACAAACCTCCTTTGTAAATTCGGGCCAAAACCTCCATGGGTGCGATGTGACCTGTGTGGACGTTGGCTCCGTCTATTTTGTGTTTTGCTCAAAAAACTATCCACAAAAAAGACTATGTATGCCCCTTTTGTGAAGCGACCTATCAATATTAATGTTCACATATCAGTCCTTTTTTGGATTGCCCTCCTCCCGCCCCCCCCCCCCCCCCAAAGAAAAAATATTATCACATTGTTACATGTGTGCACAATATACATGTATATTGATGTGTCAACCTAACGAGAGTGGTGTTTTCATAATGATTATTGACCTCCTTTAAATTTATATTTATATGGAAGACTTAAGAAGATAACTGTTTACAGTCCATCAAAGGGTAAAGAGCATGCCGTGTAGACTAAAATGTGCAATGTTGTTCAATTTATGAATTCTTTGTTTAAAAAACTTGCTTGCTGTCAATAGTGTATACATATTTTATACATTTCAAATGTCGAGTCCGGTTAAAAATAGCCCGTAATGATTTCATTATTTGACACGCACTTCACATTGATTTATCTTATCGATAAGCGAAACGATTTGCTTTAGTATATAACAAATATAACAGTAATGACAAGTATGGTTTTCCCAGAAAATTGCATTATACAATGTATATTCATCGTTATGGAAAATGTTGTATATATACAACAATGGGCATTAACATTTTCCAGACCAATGATTTAATTACGTTTAATATTGAAGCTGTTGCCCTTTGTATATACATGTACTTCAAATAATAAGTAGGCTTGAAAGTGTCGCAATAAATCATGTGTGAGTGAGCTTGAAGTTTAATGGTGTAGGTTAGTTTGATACTGTATAGCCTTTACTTTGTTTTTAATGAGATATATCTCCAATCAAATCAAAATGAGTGATGTTGTCGTACAACTTAACAATATCAATCTTCTGTTCTCCTAAATAAGCCTGGGAAACTTGAAAATTGCATTACAATGTGAATTCATTGTCAGTGAAAATGTAATACAATACACAACAATGGGCAAATAATTGTTTCCAGGCCAATGATTTAAGTAAGAAGAACTTACATTTTATATTAAAACTGTTGCCGTTGTATATACATCAGGCGTGGATCCAGGATTTCTTAGGGGGGGGGGGGGGGAGGGGAAAATTTGAAATTATGCGAGCCAAATAGTGGTTCGTAATGGTGACCACCAGTGACGTAATTGGGGATGGGTGGGTGCAGGGAGGGGCGAGTTTCCCCATCCCTCCTCCGCGAAACGCGGAAGCTTTGACATTTCAATAAATTATTAGAGAAAGAAGACGATTTGTTGTACCGTTCCCAAAAAATAATCCTCGTCTGAATTTAGTTTTCCCCCTCCCGCGCTAAGCGGAAGCTTACGTTTCATTAAATCATTAGAGAAAGAGGACGATTTGTTGTGTCGTTATCGACTCTTAATCTTTGTCTAAATTCAGTTTTTTTCCTACGTTCTCTTCCTTCCTTTTGCCCAACCCCCCCCCCCCCCCGATTCACAAGTTGTTGGCGGTAAAATTGCAACTGTTATCCCCATTTTTTCTTTTCTTCTTCCTCTTTTTTCCTTCCCTGTATCTCCTCTTTTCCTTTTTTCTTTCCCTTTCCTTCCTTCTCTTTTATTTTTTGATTGGGGGGATCTACTTCTTCCCTCTTTTCTTGTCTTCTTCCTTTTCTTTCTTATCCCTTTCTCTCCTCTTTCCCTTTCCCTTCTTTCCTTCTCTCTCTCTCTCTCTTTTTTTTTTTTTTTTTTACGGGGGGGGGGCAAGGCCCGCTTGGCCCCCCCCTGGATCCGCGCCTGCTGCTCACTGTGGTACGTAATTTATAGGTAACTACTGAAGAATAATAAAGCAGAAAAACTACACGGAGCGAAGACATATCGGTCATTACTCTTTACCAAATCTTTCTGTCACCTTAATTCAAAAACTTCAAGACGCAAAATAAAAAAAAGTTTCAAAGAAAAATCAAGCGATTTCCAGGTATTTTCTACAGATCACAAGGGACACCTTTGAGATTTAAAAGTGAAATAAACGTCGACATCAATTTCAAGTTCTCTGCTATGATTGTTCAGAATATCTGCGTTTACTCACGTACTGCTTCGTTTAACATTACATTACGAATCACCTTCTACTTGCTTGCGGGGTGTTTTGTTAACGAGATTAAATTGCTTTTACCATTATTTATTTATAATTAATGCTACACCTTAGAGAGAGCTAACGGTCACACCTTAGAGGAAATTGCCTTACCTCCCCTACAAAATGCTCAATTTAATTACTGACACTCTCGACCATCAATGCACCCATATATCGTCATTACAAATATAAAATTGGTCTGCGAGTTTGACGAAGAAATTGGAAAAGATTTGCTCGGGGCCTTCTGTATTCGGTAAATAAGTTTTAGGAGAAACTGAATTATTTTGTTTGACGATGGCCAGTGGTAAAGAGAAGGAACATTTGGGAAAGTTTTCCCTGTCTAGAGTCGAGTTCTCACATTGGAGTTTTCTTTATTCAAATCACGTTTGGTGTTCATGTATGAGATCTGATTCGGCTGTTTTCACATCACTGGGCAACGGCGTGTAAAGTCATGTCGCGTATATAAACACTGCATTATTTAATAATCACATTTCTTAAGCAGCTAAAAACCATCTCAATCTGCTGTCCTTACGATGCGTAACATGAAGCAATTCGATAATCTCATCGCATGGACCACGACGTGTCGTCCCAATTCGTAGCCCATACGTCGTGAAATTTTAAACCACGATTTTTACCATACAGATATGAATATATAGCATGGAAAGCAAAATGATTCATCAGATTCGCTGTCCATGCGGCTTGAAATATTGCCATTGATAAGATGATGAAGCGGATCCTAATCAAATGATGGGTTGAGAGCGTACAGGTGACCAGGCTTTTATTTTGCCTAACACGTAATTTTACTAATTTATAAAGCAAATACAACATCAGCTTATGAAACAAATAATACACATTATTTTGTTCGGGCAAGAGTAAAATTACCCACACTTGGTACCTTCGACTGTTCCAAATATATTCATTTGAACCTAACATGCCTCTGAGAATCACAAAATTACCAACATGAGAACGCACCCTGTAGAACTCTCATCATATCTTCTTTTTAATAAAATCCTTTTTCTTGTTAAATCGAATTCCCTGAATGGTTAGAATTGACATCCTTCGTCTATTTTCAATTACTCGTATGTAATAGATAAATAAAAACCCTCCATGAGAATTTGTCTTGATATCTTCATGTGAATTTTCAAAAGTTTTTTTCTTTTACCAATACATTCTGGTTATAATTTACAATGAAAAAAATGACAATGTGAAAAGTTAATATCGAACTTCTGTACCTGTTTCGTTGTGAATGCATGCTAGTTTTTAATATATAAAGAGAAGGCACATCCCTTTCATATTTGGAAATATATTCAGGAACTATTTTTGAGTAGCAGCCACCTTTTTTCCTGAATTACATTGCAGCCAACGGTTTGTGAAAGGATTGTATTTGGTTCCTATTGTTCAAGACATGTTGCATGATATCAATGAATTTTAAATCAATCTTTAACAAGATTCATGCGGATTGTTTCCCTTTGTTGAATTCACTAATATACAGAGTTAGGATCACTACTTGAAAATTGTCATCCATCAATGTATTTTGTCAACCAGAACTGCTAAATTCATAATTCCACAAATGCAGAACATAATTTGATGTTAAATCGAGTAATTCAAAATAAAGTTAGTAGAGCAGACTCTTCGAGTGTCCGTTGCCATTGAATCTTCTGTTCAAGAAATGATTGATGTTTGTGCAATTTAATACATTCCTCCTGATTCTATCTAAATTCAATTTACCCCCCCCCCCCTCCCATCTCCTTATCTCTCTCTCTCTCTCTCTCTCTCCCTCTCCTCTCTTCTACTGATCATTTTCTGCTTCATTTCATTTTAATCTTATTTATCCAACACGATCTACTTATTTGTCTTCAAGTAGTAACATCACTTTAGCTCTAACTCATTCTTCATAAAGTGGCATGTTCTGTATATAACTTCATCTATTTGTTATTCATGTCATATTAAAAGGTTGTTAATGGAAAACGTACGGAGTATAAACATCAAGTCAAATTTGATCAAACTAAAACGGTTCTCATGTTTAATAGCGTTCATTAATTAGAGTTCCATTAATAGTCAGTGGGAAGCTCTTAAAAGATGGTATGTATTTCCTATTAAACTTATTTGCACTTTCATGAGAGATGTCATTGTTCGAAATTTAAACGAGTTAATGGATTGATGATAAACACATTAGTTGAGTAATTAATGCAAGTAAGATGATATAATGAAACTGTATCTAGCGTCTGATACGACACGTGATCGTGTGAAAGCTCTTCACAATCGACGGCACACACTATTTGCAGACCTTTTTGCCAAATCAAATATATGATAAATTGACATTCTGTTCCATTCCTTCTAAATGACTCGCAATTTCTTTTGGCAAAAGATACTTCTAGCAAGGACATTGTTTATCACGTGACTGAAATACCCTGCCGGACGTAGTTTCATATCAATTATTGCTCGCGACTGTCGCTTTCAATTGCACGTACTCTCATAAGAGTGATCGATGGGCTGAGATTAGGCGTGCGATGAAAATATTGTGGCGCAAAGCAACACCATTAATCAATATGGTGTGATGAGAAAATGATTTTCTTAAATCTCACGGATATGATGAAAATCTGCCTTGCTTCCAAAAATAATTGTAGAATTTGGGAGCCTTGAATAAATGTCATTACTTATACAGTATGTCATATCATTAACACTGAAATTTATTTTCCTGTCATCGAATGAGTTTTTAGTTACTCTATAATAGATTGCATTTTTTATAATTCCACAAACGTTTATCACATTCTGACACTACAGGTGACGATCTAGCTTGTAAAAACATTAAGAAGAAAAAAAAATAGTTATGTAGTTTCACAGAGTTAAAGGTTAAAAAAATAATCGGTTGCGGTGCGTTATGTCAGCAATCTCTTGCCCTTTTCGGTATTGAAACGATGTCTTACTGTCCTAAAATGAAGGAACAATTGGGACTGAGTATTATTTTTAGTAAATGGACAGATAGATACAAGAATGGGTGAAGTGAAAGATATATTGAAGATGTGAAAAGTGCGAGAGAGAGAGAGAAAGGGAAGATGAGAGAGAGAGAGAGAGAGAGAGAGAGAGGGGGATGAGGGTGAGGAACAATTTGTTCAGTTTTACGACGAACCTTAAACAGAAATTGGGGGGAATGAGAGAAAAGATGGGAGGGGCATATTTGACTCTTTTGGGGATGATAGAGAGATAGAGTTCAGGATGGATAGATAATATATATAGATATTATACATTTGTACGTTGTAAAACATGGGAAGAAGATTTAAGAAAGAAAGAAATTAAAAAGTGAGATAATGAGTACAGGCATGTGCGTGTGTGTGTGTGTGTGTATGTGTGTGTGCACTTACCCATGGTGGAAAACGCGAACACACAAACGTATAGGACCTTCATATCGAGGACAGACATCGGTGCCCGCGTGTGTGGGTGTGTGTGTGTGTGAGAGAGAGAGAGAGAGAGAGAGAGAGAGGGAGGATGGGAAGGGGCGAAGTGAGAGAGCTAAATGGGTAAACATCTTAGATAAAGAAGAGGTTGAGGGGGCGTTCCAGACACAGTGGCAGGCATGAGACATGAGTGTTCTGATTTCGTTAATGTGATCCTTCATAGACCAAATATTTTGTTTTTAAGTAAATGGCATACCAAGTCCAACTGTTACCATTTAACCGAGAAAACAATATATGGAACAAATTTACATGGTCAGTGAACAGTTATGGAAATATGTAAATATCTGTTACCAATTTCCTTTTGTAACTCAACCATAATAGAAGTGGAACAGATCGAGTATTCAGCATGTTAGCTGCTAATGCACTCAGCTGCTAATAATTTTCTTATCAAGTTTCGTTGATAAAATAAACACATTTATGCCATACTACAACTGAAGTAAACACTTAGATTCAATACTACTGTTAACAATTAGTTTAATTTCCCGATTAATGATATCAGTATGGTTGCACTTCAAATCCTTTTCTGGTCAAATTTGCCTTGTGAGCCAAGACCATGTAGAAAAGTTATGACAATGTTTGCTTTTCGTGACATAGAGGTTCTAACTTTGCTTTCTATCGCGATTTCATTTTGTAAAGTTATTACTTAGAAAAAGAGCACCCACAACTTCACAAATCTACATTCTGAAAACTGCAGTGAATTATTCAAACAGCATTCTATCAACGACGTTAAGATTTGTAATAGTAAAATTAATTCCGTGCGAATTCAAAATAATAGAAACCCAAGTGTAGTGTATAACCCATGTTATCTTCTTCGTTCTTCCTCTTGAAATTGAATGTACGAATGAACGAAAACGATATGCAATTAGGTTGTGATTGGTGCAGTTACATAAACTATTTTCTTTCATTTTCATCTCTTCATTCTCTCTCCCACAACACAGGTCGTCGCACTGTCACTGCCAATCCTAAAACGAATAGCTTATACCATGAGGGCGACATAACGATGATCACAGCGACCAACCAGAGCAAAGGAAAGTAATTGCCAGGAGAGAGATGGAGAGAGCGAATGAGTGAGTGCGCGAGGGAGCGAGCATGTACGTGAGTGGGAGAAAAAGTGAAATATGCCCGCTCTCCCACCGATTGAAAGCGAAGCGGTCTGTGCGCTCCTTACCAGTCTCTCGTACCACTGTCGTGAATAACGGATCAAAATAAAACCACTTCCCAACTCTCCGCCTGACTTCCTCTTTTTCAGTTTTTATCAGCCATATGAGAACAGGAGGGTGGAGCTGCGAAGGAAAAAAGGATTCCTACAACCTTTCGAAGCATTATCGAGCGAGGGAGGAAGGATATTTCTTGATATTTGCGACATGTTTATGTGAGGGATAACTCGATATTTGTGCTTCGCCTATGATGCTTGGTTAATTAAATTTCATCGCGGAAGGGATTTCGTGATTTATTTTGACAGCGAGCGGAATTACACTTCTACCCAAAATTGATTTGCTCCTAGTCGTCAGAGTCTACAAATCTTTGTAAATGCCTGGGTTGCTAGATGATGAGCGGAACATCATTTCGTGCAGTTTGCCTTTTTAATTTCATGGACATTGTACATATGTCAGATCAATTATATACATGTATGTATATATGATTGATATGTGTCTCTAACACAGCCTGTTGAACGATTTCGATAAAATTGTGTGCTCAAATATTTGATTTTCAGCTGCAGATTGAGACAGGACTCTTCTGATTTCGATTATTTAGTCTGAATCCTCTAATGGGCGATTAAAAGCAAATAGTTGTTTCGTTTGCTTTTGAATTTCCCATTTACACTTGTATTATTGAGAGGCAAATAATCATTGGAAATTTGGATCGATTGTCTGTTTCTAAAGCAAAGGTTAAACATGATGGGGTGTTTTTATGCAAAACCAAGCTGAGAAAAGTTGTTATTGTGTTTGGATAGGACGAACCACAGGAATAGATTCATAAACGTTTAAGGTGTGCCGTCTTCAAGAGACGGCGCATTCCCTGGAGATAAGGCATGTGTGAATACCATCGAAAAGATAGACCCATGGAAGTCATGTTCTATCTAACGATCCTGGTCCTCTGCCTGCTAGGTCTAAACCATGCCCAGATCAGCAACATAGACCCAAGCTCGCAGAATGAGACCCAGGTCATCACTCTCGGATTTCTAGCCCCTGACAAGACCAAGGTGGCCCGTCTAGTCCGCTTTAACGGCGGCGCCATGACCGTAGCGGTACGGGACGTGAACAATAACCCGGACATGCTGCCGGGATATCGTCTCCAGTTCCGCTGGTTGGATACGTACGGCAACGAGGAAGGCTCTATACGCGCCCTGTCGGACCAATGGCGGGATGGAATTGTTGCTTTCATAGGTCCTGGACTAACTTGTACCACGGAGGCTAAAGTAGCTGCTGCCTGGAATCTACCCATGATATCATATGTAAGTCATTCATAATTTTAAATCTTATGTGTCACACTTACGTCCTTAATTATATTTCTTTCTTCACTTAAAAGAAGCTTATTTTTCAATTTTATTTGTCATGGTTTATGTTCAATTTTAAAACATGAATAACTGTGTAAAGGGGAATTGCTATCTTTTTAAGATATATATTTCAATTATCTTACCTATCCTGTCCTACGTGCATTTTTGAAATATTGCATTTTGTGCAGACGACGGACAGACAGACGAGATAAAAACGGTGCAAGTATATTGGCGGATCTTAATAAATTCCATATTTCAATTTGTAAATGCTGATTCATCCTAACCATATATGACATTTAAAATAGCCGTCCAATAAACCTAGAGAACGAGAAAGCAAAATTACTCCTCTGCTTAGAAGTCTATTTTCGGCAAATGTACGAATCGCTTTCACGGTTGATATGGTTTTCTCCGTTATCTACTCTCAACATTCCACTTGATTGGCTCATATACAATATTAGCATGATGAAAATAGCAGAATTTTTTTCTTTTTACATATATATATATAGACGTGTTTGTGGGCCGTTTACATATCTGATTTAAAGTAAGCAAGTATATACTTTTCTGTTTACATTATTATACATTCGTCAAACTCTGGATGGACACTTTTATTAAACTCATGTGATTAAATGTTTCACTGTATCTTTTTAATTAATTCTTTTTCAAGACAGTGAACAAAGTTGTTATATTCATTTATGAGATATACTCTCTCTTTCTCTCTCTTTCTCAGTATATATTTGTTTTAATATTTCAAACTATTTCACTTGTTCAACTTTAATCGGATATATGTAACAGTTTGGTAAATAAATGAGCTTTCTGAGCACATCGTATCATGTGAAAGTGAAATTAACATGCCGACCTTTATTGACAGTTCGTGTAATATTCACATCGTAGGCCCGTTATCAGCTGCTTTCATGACTTCAAAATGTCACACTTTTTCTTTAAGTATTAGGACTTCATTGCTTATTTCTCTATAATAAAATTGAAGATGAATGTATTCTTGCGTTTTACTCTGATGAGTGCAAGTCGAAAAGCTTAAGTTATGGCTCTCTTCAATGGTATTCTCTGAAGATGAATGTATAAACGTCCAGTTTCCCGGTGACAAGTACTATAGACTTTCTTTACCTTAGACAAATATCCGTAAGTGATTAAAAAAAAATACAACAAAATATCCTGTCCTTTAGGTCTTTGAGTAAGTTCTTCTCTACCTAAAGTATATTCTACAAAATCTGCAAGAGGAAATTATGTATGCATTATCGAATGATCTATGTTAAATACGTTGAAAAAAAGGAAGGATTATTAAAGATTTTTTTGTTGAGGAGTTGGAGAAGTGAACTCCTCTTTTGTTTGTGTGCGTATAACTTTGGGTTACCTGTTACTTACTACCTTTCGCAATTTAATTGATAAAAAAAGTACTTTTTGCATGCAAAATAAGGACGTCTTTAAAAGGGTGAAACCCAGCAGATGCAGTAAATACTCGATAAGACAATAATCCGAAATGATGACTGGATTTGAGAAGCCTTTAACGCGATGTGAAGATTCCTGTCCTTGGAACATGTTCCACAAAGTGTATATTATTGTTTCAGCTGGCAGGCGCAAATCAATGATGCGATCCGAGCCCGAGATGCACTATTTCATCCCGGTTTGATTGGCGGTTGCTTAGCTCGATATGTGGTTAGAAGCAATCGTTATGGGTTGTAACGGCCTTTCATGATGATCAGAATTACATCAAATCAAAAAGAAAGAAAGAGAGAGAGAGAGAGAGACTTGTTACTTGGAATTAGTAAATTCGTATGGGAGTTAATGGTCTAGGGGGACTTTGATAAGGTCCTTATATGTGAAGATAAATTTAATTATTATGTCTCGAAAGCATTTGAAACGTAGCGTTCCTTGTTCCGTCTTGCATCTGGCAAAATATTTTGTCCCGATGCTGACAAAACATGAGAACCTTCATTGAATGTCACCTGCATGGATTCTTCTGATTCACTGATTGTAAGCTTTTTGTTTGGCCTACAAAATTTGATGATTTTTTTCATTTAATATCTGATTGCGAAAGATATGATCATCACAAATAAGTTTTAATATTTTCTGTCCAGAGGCAAATCCCGTTTTACCGCAAAGACCATCTCTTTCATCATTAAAAAGACAAATCGTCTTACTTCTTCCTCTACTTGCACCCTTTCACGAAGATGAACTAAATATTACAAGCGGTAATCAAACCATTCATACGATTCATATTTAAAAAAAATATATACACAAACTTAATGTATATTTACACATATTTTATACCATGTGGCATTTTGACTGACAAAACGTTTCAAAATGCCAAGTAGCATTCGATACACAATATCCTTTTTAATAGACCTCTCGGCCATTCAGTAAAGGAAGATGTATACTTGAGGTTATCTTATACGATTCATTCATAGGTCTCGGTATGAAAGACGTCTTTATAACTCCTCAAGCAAGCGTTGCTAAGGAATACGACGGTGATGCAGGCCATTATCGAAATACACACCGGAATATGTATTGTTTAAAATCCGGTCCATTATAGCTGAGGAATAGGGAAGTTTGCTTTCTCACAGTACTGAGATCAAGACTTGCGTTATGTACCAGAATACTGTTGCGAGCCAGAATGTGGATTAAGTAGTCACCCAAAGAATCAAAATTGTTTTAAATTGATGCAAATTCATACCATTCATGTAAAGGGAAAGCTTTACTTATCAAATATAACAAATTCCTTCTTCAAAATATGTTTGGGGCCCGCAGTAATCATTTCTCAAAAATGTTAATTTTCAGATCCAGATTTCCTGCCTTCAGCGGTCCTCCGTAGAGCGTCAGGATTCGTGACGTCACATGCGAGACATAGCTAGCTATAAAATGGCATTTTACGCCTTTTCATGTATATCATATGATTTTTTAAGCAAATTATTCGTGTTGTGCAAGAGAAAATTATTCCATCCATATTTTGATTTGTCCATAATTATCAGTAGTCGTGAGTTTTCTTCAGGTGACTGCTTGTAATAAACGTGATACAAAGTTATGGTAATATTTCAACAGGATTTTATTATGAAATTTAAAATTCGGATTGCCATTGTGAAACCTAGTGTTAAAAAGAAGCAACTCTGAAAAAATTGGGCTTTAAAAGGCTTAGGATTTCGAGAGATTTCAAATTTATCGGTGCTCCCGATAAATTAAAAATTGCGCCTACGGACATATATACAATGGTAGCTGTGACCATGAAAATCTCGGAATATGCAGTTTTTATATATAATTTATAAATGGGAATAGAATATTGGTTGGTTTAAGTCAAGAAACATTGCCTTGAAGCTAAGGTAATATCAAAAGTTTATTATTCACAAATTCATCATATTAGACTCGATTTAAGCGACAACGATCATTGAATATTGTAGGATCGCATATGCTTCCAATATGTTCATTTGAACCGAAATAATGACCTTATACCAAAACTTTGTATTACCTTTGATAACGCGTGAAGGCGTATGTACAGACGCCATTTAGGCGTTCAGTATATTACTCCTTTGTATGTTTATACCAGGAAGAAATTACTATGTCACACAGATCAGTGTACAGTGTTCTGGCAATTAAAAATGCAAACTGGACCAAAGACCCTGAAATGAATTTTCCATTAATAATATGGATATTTAAGACCGTCGCGACAAATTTTTCAGACGTGTTACTAAAAAAATATTATTAAAAAAAAAAAATCAATAATTGTATATCCCGTCGATATCATGTTTGGATCACGTGATACGTCATCGTCATGTTCTTACATTGCTACTGAAATGCCTTAGGTTGATTTTTCGAGAAGTTGATATCGTATTTAATAGTATAACCGATTTGGTTGATGTTATGACTTTTGTTAAGCATTTCAGAGTGAATTCACGCTCTACTTATGTTAATACTATTGAGAAGCAATAGTTATTTATGAATAAAATGCTTTTGGATGCAGATATAGGTGTATGACACAAAATGGCAAATATGAATGGAATTTAAATAGGATGTTTAATGAATAACTATATTATCTAGCATTATAATCTATTCCAATTTTCAGAAGACTTGTAGAGTAATGATTTTGTAACATTCCATGTGGATATGTCGACAATCTTTGCCGGAAAAAAATCCAAACTTAGACATTTACAAACGTTCATTTTTCTGATTTATGGTGAAAGCCTATGAGCTTTCTGTTTACTCATATTTTCTTAGCTCTCCACTTGGCCTCCTGAAACTTACCCTTGAGGCGTTTGCCGATATTTTCCAATATTTTGCTTTGGAGAAGTGTGTACCTATAGTGCCTTGTAATCAGAAAATGAAGAATATTATTCTACCTGTCGTTAGTTGTGATGGCTTTGAACTGTCAGATCAATCCAATTTGATTTAATTTATTCACAAAAATGAAAATCAGACATGTATAAACCATATAAACCATACAATGATTACATTTACAATAAAATACATACATCAAATAATTGGATTGATAGAAATACGTTCGTGTAAACGTCTATTAGGAACATAAGCAAATGCGGAACGAGTAGTCGAAATATAGAAATGATTTGTCATGTACTAACCCCAATCCATTCAACCTATAGAATAGAACATAGGATACAATTCAACCATTTTGTTTATCAATATGAATCTGTACGAAATGTAACATCGAGGAATAGTCTATATGTGTACACGCTTCTGTGTTTTGTTCGTAATATGATAATTGTATTAGTAATTACATTATGGCATTGCTTTATATAATTTCTTTATAAGCACTGCATCAACCTTATGAATGAAGTAAGTGACATTCCAAAATATGACAATTTAAATTTTATTTATTTATTTATTTATTTATTTCTGATATTTATACAGGGTGGCACATATCACCAATTTTGGTGGTCTTCCATGAGGCCCTGTTTGGTAATAATAAAAACAAATAACAGCATCAAAAACAAAATAGATAAATACACAAACATATAAACAGGTAAAATACAAATTAATTGGTATCCCCTTGGAATAACTGATCATTCAAGAATCATCTTTGATCATTTACAAGAAATAGGTGAATGGAATTTTCAAATTAGATACAATTTTTAAAAACATTCATTTAATAATTTGATGAAGCTTAACGCACGGGATACCAAAATTGTTATATTTAAAATTATGAGTGTGACGTTGAGTGTGGAATGAAATTTAATAATCGCCTTACCCGAGTTTTACCATGATTATGAATGAGGAGGAAGTATAAGACCAAGGTTGATGATAAAGCGTTGCGTTGCCAACTTTTACGCCACCAGCATCCTGAACAAATTTATATATATAATTCAGGTCAAGTACGCTATCGATGAACATGTTTTAATGATGGTTCACCGTAGAGTTAATATACCTTTACATGTCCTAAAACTAGGGAGAAAGCAATTGATATCCAAGAAAAAGATCAATATTTCATATACCCTTATCATAAATGAAACGCACTTTTTACATATCTGATTTATTTTAATGGGGAGGGGGATGAACGGTGAAGCAAATATAAACTAGATTATCTCATATTCCCAGACTTAGAATATAAACGTAAAGTAGCAGTTTATAGTCTCTTTTCATACGAGAGCATTATATTGCGATAGATAAAGGAGTGATCAATTTTAAAGCAATAAAGTTGCCATTGACAAAATCCCCTTCCATTTTAACTTACTTTATTCTCTTTAATGCAACGTCGATCTGTGCACATTATATTGCCCCCCTAAAGAAACATTACTGGGTAATATTGGCATAATGTAATGCCCGAAACTGGAGGTATGTCTCCCGCCCGATCGTAACTAATGGCTGATCCATAAAAAGAACCCTGATTTGCTCAAGATTGCATTTCTATTTTTTGTTGCTTATCACGGAGTAATGTAGCTCATTTTAATGTAATGGCAGCCATTTGGTCCGATAAATTGCCCAATTGAGTTTCGCGAATCAATATTGTCTGAAAGGTAGATAGATCTTCATGATTACGTTCCATTTCTTCTTGATTTCATTATTGGAATTGACAAACCCAAGCAACCGCTCCCGATCCCTTCCGAGAAAAAGCAATCGTCCTCGGCCTCAGTTTTTTAAACTGGATACGCCACTTCTCTCTGTCTTCTACACTCTCCCCTCTTTTAAGCCCTCACGCTTGAGCTAGTGGTGAGCTGGGCCTCTTCGTGTGTCGACATTATCAGAAGCAAACCCAGCTCAATCCATCTAGATATTCGACAAATGTGAGAAACGAGCACTTTTTTATCGGTGGCATTAGGGGGGCATCAGCGGTTTCGCTTAAGTATTGATCATGATGTGATAGAGACGTAAAGATCCTTTGCCTGTGGTCAGTCGAAACATTGACATTTTTGGGCGGAGACATGAAGAAGTTTTCGAGCATGTAACAGTATTCCTGAGAAGGTCAGACATCTTAGTTGAGCGGTCTTGGCGAGATTATTTTCCCGTTAGAGGATTACGCATCGCGACTTGATATTTTCGGCATTGAACACGCAAATAATTGGTCATTTCCCACGAGCCAGAATTATTAATTCCTCCCTTGCGCTTAATATGTCTATATGATATCATTGACATATCGATGGGTGACAGAATTGATAGGTCAGTGCTGTCTAGAGAGAAATGTTCACAAGTAACAAAAAAAGTATCGAGTGAGGAAGAGAGAGAGATAGAACAAGATGGACAACGATGAACGAGCGGGAAAGGCGCGGAGAGAAGGAACGAGAAGGAGATATATGTATATATGTATGTATAGAGAGAGAGAGAGGGAAGAGGGGAGAGACATGGAGAGAGAGAGAGAGAGAGAGAGAGAGTGAGAGAGAGAGAGAGAGAGAGAGAGAAGGAGGAGAGGAAGAAAGAAAGGGTGAGAGATGAAGGGATAGAGAGAGAAAAAAAAATTATATTGCGAAACCATATTTAATTGCATGATAGTGCCTAATTCTTTCATATAACCGTTCGGTTTTCTGTATTGTTTTTTGTAAGTATGTTCGTTTTTTCATCCCTAAAGTCTTCGTGCATTTTGCCATAACTAAGAAGTTTATGTTTATGCACTAGTTACGCTACTAATACTTTATTGAAAAAGAAATTGTAAATTAATTTAAAATCAGATAAAATATCCGTTATGGTTCCTTTATATTTGTATTGTTTTTGCACAATCTACAACTACTCATTATAGTAACTTATTTATCGAAATGATATTAATGCGAATATTTACTCAATCGCCTATCCGCATCAAAGTAGTCTGCAACACAATAATAGTTCGTGTGTGGATTTGTTCGTGTGTTTTTACATTGCGTTTTCGTATTTGTGAGATAATTCTCTACGTTTCATATGGAGACACCATTGTTGTTATACTTCACTTCAGCAAGCTGGGTATTACTAACCCGTTTACTCCTGAATTACATTTCCCGATAGACATTAACACAGGGACTACACGGTTCTAGTAGGCAATGGGCTAAGTTATTCGCACAAAGCTTTTTTTACAGGCTTGATCATACTGCATATTTTATAGCGACGGTCGAAGTTGCCTCGTGACAACACGTTTTGCCACGGAATGACTCGTAAAATCCACTCATAAATTGAAAAATAAAAATATCTACAAAGGAAGCACAAAGTACGATACTACGCGTGTATTGTCGTGCGTAATTATAGTACGCATATCCATCATCCTGTTAATGATAAGTGAAAGCAAAATTATACTTTGCCGGAGGACTACGATCACATGCACCTGTGCACCCTTTTTTTCAATGACGCCAAAAAAGAGGGGAATATTGTTTATATTTGGGACTTTTAGATTTGCGTGGCCTGATACGTGTGACGTCCTTTCAAGGCAGTGCATTAAAAGGACGTCGATCGTAGAAATCCACGTTGTCGTTGTGCAAATCTAAAAGTCCCTTTTCACACAAGCAGAGACAACGCTACCAATACGGCAGCCATTGATTCAAAACCCCTTCAGATGAAAAACTAATGAAGACGTGACGATCCGGTCTCTCTCTCTCTCTCTCTCTCTGTTTCACCTTCATAATAACGTTCTTGATTTAAGCAGGTTTTACAAGGAGGATATAAAAACCCCTCATATATTATCATGTTTTTTTTTCATAAAGGGGAAGACTCCGGTATTACTATTAGCATGGGGGAAAATAGTGTATATTTTAACCAAGCATCTATCTCTTGTATACAGCGCTTTGTTGCTCATTTTAATATGTTGCTTATCAAAATTACATTCCATTTACGTATATAATTATTTTTCAAAATGATAATTGCTGTGTTTGCAACTAATGTTTTGGAATCGAAGGGTGTGATTGGAATATCATTCCTCATCGTGCAGCAGGAAGATTTTGTGAGGACCAATGTTTTGGAGAACCAATCAGATGTAGTCGACTGAGGCTGCGTTCATGCTTAAATTTTGAAGGCAGAATGAGCGATCTGAAACGCTCATCGTAAACGCTCATCGTGATCGCAGTTCCACGATGTAGTGTTCATGCTTACTTCTCTGGCTCCCCCAGGCAATTCTCAGTGTGTGGCCTTAATTGGTCTTCCAGCTGGATTCGCAAACCTTCACTGTGCATGCTACGTAGACCCACTAGAGGTCAGTGCGTTGACCCCATTTAAACGCGTTTACAAATTGTAAACGCATCTTTTTGTGAGTTTACGATCGGCGATCGTGATCGCCGTTTTTCGGTGATTCTACAAAAGTGAGCTAAGACGCAACCGTGTTTTAAACTAAACGCGTAACAGATGCCTGATTCTGGCCGTCAAAATCAAGCATGAACGCGCCCTTAGAGGCTGTTCACACCGGCAGAGATAGCGCGGTCTAGCGCGCGCTCTATCGCGCGCTAGGCCGCGCTATCTCTCGTGGACCACCCCCAAGAGGTGCTCCGGTACTGGCACGCCGTTTTGGCTCGCCGTGGCTCGCTGTTGGGCGGACCGAAACGACGTTGTACCTTCCACACCGCAGAGATAGCGCGCGCTAGACCGCGCTATCTCTGCCGGTGTGAACAGCCTCTTAGTGTCAATTTAATGGGATATGAGCTATAGCTCTGCTGGTGACTGTATCATACTGATAGGTTCACTTTTGATTTGTCCATTAGTGAAGGCTTGAATGATTATATACTGATTATATTAGATAACACGCAATATGCCGAACGCGCTTATTGAGTTATTGAGCAATTTGCGAGCAATGGCTGAAAAGAGAATCCCAGCACTTGTGCAAATTATTGATGAGATATGTGGATAAATTGGATAAGCCATGCCGACGGCGGCAATCAGATTTGACATGATTAACTATTGAGTAATATTCGTTAGAATTGTTCGTGTGTGCGAGGTTTGAAATGGTCAACGTTTCTAATTAAAGTTTAATCAATCATCGCTTTCGGATTTTACAGATATAATATTTCAAGAGGCAACCAAATAGTGCCATCTTTTACTAAGATCAATACCATTGAAACATAATAAAGTACCTAGCAGGGGGACGAAGTTTGTATTCGCTTCCAACTCAAACCCAATCCAAAATAAAATCAAGAAATCGTAATAGAAGAATCTATTTTGCAATGTGCCTCAGATTGCAGGGAAATTGCCTAAGATATTGAATAATATCCGGGGGAGGATTCCCACGTATACCCTCGCCGTCCCCTCCTGTTATAGCCCCACCCCCTGGATACACACCAATGACAAACACACCAGTTCGTATAACAGATGGAGCTGTCTTCCGAAGAAGACAATAATGAATCGGTGACGTGATCTTTCTATTGTTCGGCCAGGGCGCGTGGCGTCACAAAGAAGCCAGACGGGCACGTCACGTGATCAGTATACATACCGGTCCAGCACTTGACATTTAGGTGCTGTGCCCGTCAAATGACCAACGTATCAGTGACGCAATTAAGACCCATGTGTACACAAGGTACAGGTTTGGTTAAATTCGTTATATAAAAAACTTTTATCTAATCTCCTTGATTTTGGCTTGTACATATACCCCCCCCCCCCCCAAAAAAAAAAAAAAAAAAAATAGTAGCAATACCGACCTGGTTTAAATGTTTCTTATATATGGAGCGTTCGACATAAACGTTATGAAAAGATATAAAGCATTAGGATCCGGTTGCAATAAACTTAGCATTGGTGACTTTGCCATTAATAGTAAATGCCATGGTAACTTTGATTTGATTGGCTCTTGAGTGATGTTGCCATGGTATTTGATATTGATTGCACAGATGCCATTAGTCATTTTTCTCGTAAATTTCATGCATTGGGGTCCTGGTCGTTATCCAAATTACAGTACGTTTCTTTTTGTTTCTTTTGTAGTTTAAATAATACAGCTGAGAATCGGAACTCACAATCTTGTTCATGTGTTAAGTGTTTATATTGTAAGCGCCTGAAAAAAGTTACGAGGGTGTACTGTCTGCATATTAGTTAAACAGTGTGCAAGTGTTACACTAGCTGAATATATGCTTCCCGCTTCAGTTCCTGCGGGTGGTGTTTCAAATGATGAGTAACACGTATGTTAGTATATGCTTGAATATAGGCTCGTTGGTGACATAGATGGCAGATAAACGTCCAGATGCTCCGTTACAAAGACAATTTGAAATTGGAGCCGATGTCCAGAGAATTTGTTTAGCCCTTGACCACCCGACCCCCAGCTGCTTTCAAAATGGCCTCAAATTTAGTATTAAGTGCTCTGAAGTTGAAATTCAACGCCTCTGTTTCACCAAAGTGTCGATGACCCTGTAGCCTTTCATAAACAAAAACACGTTACTTCTGAGTCGGATAACAACTTTTCTCTTCTTGTGTGTCATAATGGTTTTATAATTTAAAGGAGATATAGACAGAAAAAATGTCGAAAGGTAGATATAGAATTAAGATATTTTTCTTGTGCGTCATTGTTGGGAAAATGTGGTAAGATGTTACATATAATTTAGAAGTTAAAGTGTGAAGAGTGCAGACTAATTATGGGGTATAAAACTGGTTATTACTTATGCCGCCACTCTTGATGGAGGTAATTATAATGCATTGTTCGTAGTAGAGAGCCGAAGATACGCTTTGTGAAAAATCCATTCCTAATTTTATTCAGCCGATGGACTTTTAAACTCGGGTCTATAATTGCAAATTTAGTCTGGCCCTCCTTCTTTTATTGAATAAACGATAATTGAAGGTACTTAATGAGAAAAAAGAAGGAAAAAAAAGAGGGAGATAGATAAAGAGAAAGAGAAAGAGAGACTTTTTGATAGACTGAGACATTGTATGCAATATTCAAATATTTACGTAAAGCAATATTGCTAAAATACGATGGAAATACAAATTGCTTGACAATGCTTGAAAGTACAAACTGTATGTATATCATACAATGCGTTAATGCATATATTAAAAAGGGCAATATATGGGATGCAAGATAACAATTAAAAGACATGCATGAAGAGAGAAAAGGGGAAGCCATAAAGAAAGAGAGACAGACATAATAGAGAAAGAAGGAGGCGGAGGGAGGGAAAGATAGATCAAGTTAATGGGGACGAAAGAAAGAGAGAGAGAAACAGAGAGAGAGAGAGAGATAGTGTGTGTAGTCTTCGAGATGCGTTTGTTGCAATATCGGAGATACGTAAGTTTTACTTTAGCTCATTTTGTATTGTGAATCCTAGTAGTTAGAGTCTTTAGACATTATTAAGATGGGATGTGTTCAGATAATAATAAATACGAGGGCTTGAGTTTATTAAGAATGTTGTAGTCATGAGATTACATTTACATGGTTTCGGGAGCAAGTAATTATCTTTGCACCATATTAAAGAGAAGATCAAGTGAAATTTGAAGTGTGGGGGTATAATTACGTTTAACAATTTTTCAAAATTCTCGATCATCAATACATTTCCATCGAGCTTCCTGATCGCATACAGCATCGTTAACAAGAACCAATAAACAGTACCGATCCTAACTTATTGCCTTGCGGGACACCACATAATACTTCTAGCAAGGGAAAGTCACATGTTTACATGTGTGTGCTCTGAGTGCGTTCAGTCAGGAAGTTGCAAATGACTTGGATGATATACCTTCGCACTCCTACGAGTACAAGCTTGTTGATCACAACTGAAAGATTTACTTAATGAAATCAACGGTGGTAAGATGGGCATAGTTGCCAAGTTTATGAATTCCTTCAATAATAAACTTCAGCATGTGAACACGATTAGTATTTAAAGAGGTAAGTTAGTGCCTCTGCGATCTTGACAGTACTTACCTATTAAACAAAAACATTGCATTATTTTGTATTACATTTTAAATGCAATTGATTCTGATTTATTACAAGTCCTCCCATCAATCGCAAATTCAATAACTCCCAGCTCATTAGTACATAATTGCGATTTGACGTGAAGCGATGGACATTTTGAATCAAAGGCAAGTGTTTATAAAATGGACCCTCGATATGCTAAAAGTCAAACTGTCATGTTTTGTATGCATTAATACGAAAACCATTTGTAGACTATCAAATCCATGGTCACTAAGCCAACATTGTACACCCCAATTATGATCTTGACTTGGAAAGTGAAGACTAAAATGGAAGAAAGAAATGTTTTCAAAACGTACGTTCTGTGCTCTAATTCCTCTTGAGGTAAGCCACTTGAAAAGTGAAAACACACATCTTATTCGGTTACTACACTTGATAAAAGGCTAGAAAAGATCACAATGGCATAATAGCTTGACGTCATAGCTGACGCCCAGGGCAAAACACACTCCATGTAAAAATGACAGGCAAATCTATAAAAAAAACTGACACTTAAAGAAAAACTATAATACCGAGAAGCTATAGAACTTCAGGCATGGCCTTCACAAAGCAAGCGAATTCATCGAAAAGCAAAGCATTTAAAAATGGTAAATAATGCTTATAAAATGCGAAAGCTTTTTGCGGCGGGCATTGTCCCGCTTTGTATACAACAATACATGAATGACATCAACAGTAAAGAGGAATAGATGATTGGGGCATTTACTAAATGCTGATTTCGTTATCCTAATTTTTGTTTGATGAACTGTGTTCACATTTTTCACGAACATATTTACTGCAAAGTTTTATTGACTCACCAGATAAGCAGGTTTTGACAAGTGTTTATGTTGTTTTATATCAATATTCGTTCGACAAAGCTTTCCATATTTTGTTCGTCCATTATTCTTTGCAATACCATGGACAAATTGTACATATCTCCCTGGTTTTCACGTCTGTTTTCAATCAGTTTTTAGTAATTCAAATCAAGTATGTGCGTTGTATTTTTCAGGGAAATGCAAAACAAATCAGAAAGTGCTTTATATGAGCTTGACAAGATGAATGCCGATATAATCTTATACTTAAATATTGTTAAGACATATTGTTCTTAGTTGAAAAGAAAAATACAAAAGAATATCATTGAATGATTTTCGCTTGCCAAGTCAAATCTCTCTCGATGATGAGGTTCTCCATTCATGTAAATTTACGGTTGATGTGTTATTTAACGGTGTACCTGTTTGCCAGTTAGCACAATGAACGTATTTGATCTCCCTTTATTCATAAGGGGTGTCGCTGAGATGCGCCCGATGTGGGATAGAGTACCGTCGTGGCGTGTCATTTGGCAAGACATTAATCCACCTTTGACACTCTCCACCCAAGTATTAAATGAGTACCGGTAGCAAGAAATTCCTCGAATGCTGTGAGCACAAAAATAGGTAGGTTAGCAGAACCGGGGCAATATTAGAGACCTTTGAGCACCTTGTTATGCTATGTGCGGTTTAAAAATATCCAATAATATGATTTTTCTTATTTCATTCATCTATTTCGCCACTGTGGGAGACCTTGACAGGAAAGTGATGGCCTGCGTTTTGATAGTATTTTCTCAATATTGTAATTCATATAATATGTATTCTTTTCTTTGCCTTCTAATTGCAATAACTGACCTCACTGGAAGTTATCCTTTTGAAGCATTTTTCAGGAATCGTCTGCTATCATATCCGAGAATCATCCATTAACGATGAGAAGGTGTGCGTGATAGTTCACCTCGAACCGGGGAAAATACACGTAATAGCCTTTAATACAGAAAAGTGCATTGTGATAGTTCCACTCTTGTTGTTACACTCTTTATAATCGGCGTACCAAAACAAACGTATATCAGATTTTGCTCCTACATTTCCAATTCTCATCGAAGGTAATGAGAATTGTTAGTGAAGGTACACCTGATGGATCATTATGCACCGACACGGGTTTTACTAATGATAGATACAAATATAAATCGCTGCAAATATTGGCAATATGTATATGAAGAGGATGACAATCGGCTATCAGGGAGTTATTACTCTTTTGCCATTCACCAATAATTGATGTCGAATCACAACCCAGGGATAACCATATTATATATTAAGAAGAAACAAATTAATGTGGTAATGCAAAGATATGAGACATCGATAGCTGTACTTCCTCCGATGAGTCCCAACTGCACGATTCCGTATTAAAAAAAAGTAATATGAACAGGAGTTAAGAATGATACCTAGACCTCCCTAACGATGTCAAACGCCTCATTAATTGAGTCTGTTTGACTTCTGTCTACTTTTTGTATGAATAAAATGTAAATTGCCACCATGAATGTGATTATTACGAGGACAGCCGAAGCTTCGTTGTGTAATTGACCGTAACGCGTACCTATTAATATTTCCATTATGAGTGTTTTATGAGGAATGTGTCAGAACGCCGCGATGTCAAATACTTTTAGACTTGGATAAGTGTTTTCAAAATCATTTTCCATAATGAATATGATTTTGGAAAACAGTAACTTCATTGCCCGTTTTGTCCAATTACCTATCAATATTTCAATCATGAGTGTTTTATAAGTATTGCGTTAGAACGCCATGATGTCAAATATTTTTAGGCTTGGATAAGTGTTTTCAAAATCATTTTCCATTATGAATGTGATTATGGGACATCAGTAACTTCATTGTTTCACGAACCTTCAGACTAGCCGTTCACACCCGTTCTCCGTGGTTTCATATGAATAAATCCACATGATTGTGAATTTTTCACTGGAGTGACATCACGACTTCCTGGTGCCATAGACTTCAGATCCGGAGTTGTGTCCATTCTGATTGATATCTTTTGACTATTTTCTCAAACTGAATGCCGTAATAGAAATCACCCCGCAATGATTAGGACTATAATAAATATGTCCCTTCTTCCTGAGTGAATACCATTCTATCAATACAAATATATTTGGGTGCACCAGCCCTTTCTGTTGTTGGTGACGACTTCGTTTATTTTGGGTCAATGTCCTTTCTGATGAGAGCTTTCACACCAATGTTTCTGATACGAATATTGTAATAAAAAGAACATGATACCCTTGTGGTGTCGAAGCAGTCGACAATGGGTCTCCTCTGCGTGATTCCGAATAATGAATATTTCCTATCTTCCACTTCACGTTGGGCTTGCCCTCATATTGAAGACACAGCCTTGCCATTCGCGGAGGCACCTTGTTTGCAGTCCATCAGGTGCCTACTCTTCTGGATAATCTAGTCATTAAAGATGCTTTCCACAGATCATCCAGTAGACCGTCTTTTCGTTGTGACATATTCAAATCATTATGCAGGGAACTCACTGTGTAATTAAGTGGAGCCCAGTTAACGCCACAAATGAATTAAGAACAGACGACAGAGTGGATGAAAACCTATTTCTCCCCTTTCAGATGTTTACTTTGTGTAATAATGTTATTTTATGTGCACATGATTATGTCGATTGAAAAATTTTAAAAAAGGGGAAAAAAGTTGAAATTTCTCAAACTTTCATATTTGCATAATTAATTATTACTTATTAGAATAAGTAATTAAAATGATGTGTGCATCATTTAGACCAAATGACAAACTTAACGAAAGACAAATAAACCAGCATGCCAACAATTAGTTTAGTAGTATTTCATTTAAGAGCACACTGGTTTATCATAGCATCGCAAGACATAAAACAGACAGTGTAGTTACCCGCATCCTTTGAACAAACCCTCGATTTGAGATTTTCTAGTGGTTTTAGGGGGCTTCTAGCAGTAAAAAGGCTACAATAAAATGTCTCAGTAAGCCTGGTAAGCTTCACATTGAAGAAAAAAGAAACGTGCCGGGCAGCGCTCAATTCGATTTGAAACTCGATATGATACCTTTTTCACTTGCCAGACGCGTCGGGTGTGAGAGAAGCCAAGAATCGCCAAAGAAGAAACACGACGCCATATCAAAGAGAAAACGGGTTATCCCGCCCTCTTACGACTGTCCTGTCGTATTAAGCACGGATGCAGGAGGTAAATACCAAAAGGCAAGATGAACTTTTTAGAAGATCCAGATCCGAGAGGGTGTTAGCGTTATGGTGGCGAGGTGTCGGAATACACTTTCGTGCTCTGCAAGTCGTCACAAGAACCCCTCGCTGCGGACGCACCTAGCCTGACACTTGGAGAGCTTGTGGACACCTCTGCGAGACTGCGACCAATGTCGTTGGATCAACAGAGAGACGCACAGGTTGTAATTCTAGGGAGTGCATATTAAAGAGAAGGTTGAGTTGAAAAATAATTTGTGAGCGTTATATCATTCTATTATCCAAGTGTGGAATAACATCAGATAAAAAATGTTCCCTGAAAAGCATGGCTCTTAAATTGCTTTAATTATCTATATATGGTATGTAACGTCATACAAATCGGGACGGATTTTTATGCCACATGTTCGGGTAGTCCCATATTCATTTTCATGTGTACAGTGCTTGTAACTTTACCAAGGCTGGGCAAAAATTCTTATCATTTTGATGATTGTAGAACCTTGCATTACACACCAATACTTATATGCTAGATGAACAACCTTTTCTGATCGTTTCTTTCACAGTGCAATCGCATGACCAGAACTCAACTGTATATTTAAGGCGAAGAGTTTGTATATTATTTATTGAAGGTTATCGTTGAGAAGGAAATCGTCCAGCTAAAACTACCTTATCGGAACCTAATTACTTTCAAAAGTAGTTATACTATGAACGATGAGGGTGTATCAGTTTCAATTTCAATTAAAGCATTAGACGATGTATTTATCAGGGATTACATTGAACCATTTTACCAAGAATTTGCTGTTGAACAGCTGTAATATAGCTCCTTTAGCAAACGAACCATGATACCAATCGCTTCGACACAGATTTATTGGAATAAGAGAATAGATCTCTATAAGATAAATATTAAAGTCGTCCTATGACTTAAAACTGATTTCTCCTAATGCATCTGTAATCAATCATATATTTGTAATCAGGGCTTATGGATATGCCCTTTTGCAAAAGTTGGTGACTACTTTCATATCTACGATAGATTACAAAGAAAAAACAGAATTTTCCAGTTGCCAGATTCTTGGTTGTTAGAAGAAGGTAGCGATATAACACACATGCACACCCACACACACACACGCATCTCCTCTCACACACATAGACATACATACATTCCCTCCCACAACGCACACCCACACATAATATATACATCATCCCTTAGAAATAAAATCACAAAGTTTTGAGAAAATGCAATTTCTTCAAAGTGTAATCTCTATACCGTCGCTGCCAAATACGGAGATGAATCAGGACACACATTTTATATATATATATATATATATATATGCATAAATATATGTATGGATAGAACACCTGCCTCTCTGTAACTCACATATGAATGGTACACTTGGCACAGTTTAGCCATTCATCGCCAAAGCAATCCTTCCCCATGAGACATATTTCCCCCTCATCCTAGCCGCTCTTTGCTAGAAATCGATCCTACCCATTTGCTCATTGTATACCACCGGTGCGTGCACAAAAGGTGCTAAGCTTTTACTTTTTTTTTTTGTATAGCTCAAGTAGGGTAAAGGCCTGCGAGAAGGAGATGAATGTGACTGTTGATAAAGGATATCAAGATATTGGAGATTTCGGGGGCGAGAATGACCGAGGAAGCGATGCCTCAGAGGAATTTAAGTTGAGCGTAAAATATGGTGCCAAAAATCAATTATTTGTCAGCCTGTTCGATTGAGGTATTCAGGGAGGTATGAAATCGACCAATTTAGAAAGAAGAAGAAATGGTATATCTAACAAAATAAAACGTTAATTTAGAACAGTGAAATAAAGATACTGCAGTCCTTGCCAGGGACTCACATAAGTCAGTGCAACTGTTTTATGTGTCCTCGTTTCTTAATCTAGTACTTTTGTTTAGATTTATGTGATGCTTTTCGAGGGGGAGGGGGAGGATTCCTTAAATTACAATGCCCTATAAAGAAAAAAGATAATATTTGAAAGCAGTTACGAGGTACCCTTTCATTATACGACCACGCCACGCCATCGCATAAATAATATATAACTGACAACCCATTAGGATTGTATGAATTGTTCATTACGGTTGAAAGCGGATCTTCCTGAAAAGTCATTTTCGTGAATATTACCTCGAAAATTGCGCACACAGTTTCTCAACGGTCTAGAGTTATCGTACGCAAAATATATTTGAGTTTAAATGACTCATTATCCAAGAAAGAAGAGTTTGTTTGTTCCTTTTAAATTATAGTTTGTCTGGGGTGAATATTACTAGTAAAAGAGGTCTCTTGCAATATCTGAAGAAATCTACCTTCAAAGACTCTTCGTACAACTTAAAGGAATTGTTCACAAATACCAACAAAGTTATGGTAAAGGCGAATCATTAATTACCGTTAAAAACGTAGATTAATTTGTTGCCGTAGGGCAGCGTCATTGACTACCATTGTACGAACAAATAAAGCGATATGCGCATTTGAAAAATTACGTTGAATCTTCTAGGATATGGCCTAACAATATTGATTAATGCACGTAATGACGCAATCCAGATGACGCCTCTCATACATTGGGTATTAATGTCATGTAATTCATTATTAGATGATGATTATAATTATAAGATTGTCCTTTTTATAGACGTTGGCACTTGGAAATTCATCGTTTAAATAATCTAAATTTTGGGGTTTAAAGCAGGAATTCCATATGCGCTTTTGAAAAATTACGTTGAATCTACTTGGATATGGCCTAACATTATATGACGATATTGATTAATGCACGTAATGACGCAATCCAGATAACGCCTCTCGTACATTGGGTATTAATGTCATGTAATTCATTATTAGATGATGATTATTATTATAAGATTATCCTTTTTATAGACGTTGGCACTTGAAAATTCATCGTTTAAATAATCTAAATTTTGGGGTTTAAAGCAGGAATTCCATATACTTTAGTCACTGCCATTTTATAGACGATGTTTAGAGACGGCGTCAGTCACTGAGTACATTACTTTAAATTTAAACCATAATTATTGTCACCGTAGTATGACAGGTAGGGAAAAACACTCATGGTATTTTAATGTGAAATAAAATATGAAGATTAAAATTCAATAATTCCACAATTATATTGCAAACTATTGCCAAAATCCTATGTTACTATCGAAAATTATTTTCGATTGGCATAAAAGTTATTTTTCTTTTAGTCAATCACAGCGACTGTAATAACATGTGATAGTTGAAACAACCGAATTAAATAAGTGGGATCGAATAACAATATTTATGTAATAAAACAAAGCAGAAATATATTCGATGCGATGCTTCATTGTAATTTGCCTTCTACTAATCGCTAAATGATTGCGGAGAAACAGCATCATGACAAAAATACACGAGATGAATTAAAAGTCATGCTGAACTCATAAATTGTTCAATCACTACACAGAATACTCCGCGAATTCCAATTACGTGAATACAAAATTCGGTGCGACGTTTCCCTAGATTTAAAAAAGGTATTCAATATGGAGCTTTAGATCATACATCTCCATCACAAAGACGTTTAGCTCCTGTCGTCTTCTTCAAACTAAACTAATGCGGATATAATGATAATGTATCGCTCAACATTAATACCCCATCGGCACCTGCTCGTCGTTACGTACTGATGAGGCGAATAAACCATTTCACTTTGTAACACAAGAACGTGAGCCGTGTCTGAGGAGAAATTATGACAAATTACCGGAATCAAGTGTGCTTGTAACGTACTTCAATCTTACGGAAGGATACTTTTAAAAAGTCGCTCTTAGAGAGTAGGTGCGCTACAGTAACTGTAGAAGCGTGACAAAGTGAGAGGGAGAGAGAAATAGAGAGAGAGAGGGGGAGGGGTGAGAGAGTGTGTGTGTGCGCACGCGTGTGCGTGGGTGTTCAAGATCCTTGCAGTGTTATGATACAATAACTCTGGCTTTGTTATGCCTCCTACCTGCTAGAGCTGGAGAATTATATTTTTGTAATCGAGCGTATTTTCCACGTCCATGGCCTCATTTCTACATTCTATATCGCCTATATATTTCTTTGTGTTACAATTGTGCTTGGCTTAATAATATGCAGCGTATTCATAGGATTTGATAACAAAAACAAAAATTATTGCTCATTTTAACATCTTTACAACACTGTAGACAACTAGAATGGTCTTTCCTGACATTTCTCGTTCCTCATTTTGACAATTTGTAGCTCTGATGATTAAACATTGCTCACTGAAATTAAAACAGTAGTTTTCCTACATTTGAAGGCTAATCTTGAATTTAGAGCACACTAAATAAAATCAATCTATAGTAGTTACTTGAGTGTTTTAGCTGCTAAGAATCATCAGCAATATATTATATCTTGTTGAAAAATAATTTACGATTTTGTTTCTTTCTTGTCAACGTTCATTTCCTCAATACTGCTCATAAATCATATTACATTGGATTCACTTCATAACATTCCGGATATGTGAAATACGAATCCACGAAATACGAAATACGAAAAGGCACTCTGGCGACTTGGTAGCATGGCCGTTGCTATGGAAACGTATCACCTAAGCAACACATTGCGAAGGTGAAGATATTCATGTTCCTGGCTTTGTCTCCGAGGTGTAATAAATTACAATTTAAGAAAAAGGAAAAAAACGAGGAAAGGAATTATTGATATCCCTAGAATGGATTTGATCGAGGTTATTGAAGCCTAATTTAAAGGAACAATTCTTTTTTTGGATCGGTATGGGGCTCAATATTTGCACCTAAGTAGACATTTTTGCTTCTTGAACTGCGAGATATAACCATGATACAATCTGATAGCAGTGCATATTTCACAAAGAAAAATACTTTTTAATTCTCGCCATGTGCCAATAAGGCGCTAAGAATTCGGGAGGGGGGGGGGGTTCAATACACTAAACGATGCAGGTTTTACTAGTAGTATTTCAGTAGGTTGTTGAAAGTGTTATAGAACGAATACGGTTTTATTTTTATTTCCTGACAATTTGTCATTTCTTAAGTACAATACACCATCTTGTATGCAAATTTCTCGCAGGAGAAGGAAAAGTACCCAACAAAGTTAGAACCTGAACTGTGATGCTACGTATAATCTTCAAGAACCATAAGGGGTCACGTCAGCCAATTAGCTTTGAACATTGACATATGACAAATAGACTCCACGTGTAATGTAATGAAACAACATATGTGTATTCGCTTGCACTACGATAGCTCGGATAGTTTGTCATGTTTGTAGCGAGTTCATGTAAAAAGCCAACCCTGTTTGTAATCTTAAATTGAACAAATTGTCCACATGGATTTGGCCTTTGAAGCTTGGCGAGCGAGTATTTGGCAAGATAAATGCTTAATTGGATTGTTTGTAAGTTCGAGGTTTTGTAGTCGTTGTTTGGCTCTTTTTTACACGCACTGTAGGGAAACACCGGGGGGGGGGCGAATCAAGGATTATCAAAAGGGAAAGGGGTTGAAATAATTCCTCTTCACTCAAAAAATTCCCACTAGAATGTGAATTTCCTCAATTTTTTGGTCGGGTCCTTCGGGGGATGCACAATGTTTTCTTATGATTTTTTCCACCTCAGATTAAGAAGTATCGACAATCTTTTCCAAGACGTACACATATTCAGATTCAGAACTAAGAGGCGGTCCCTTTGTGCCGCCTCCCCCTCTCCCCAATACTCATCTGAACTCATCCCACTTATTTATTTTGTACAATCTACAATGTAACATCGATTATATAAAGTTTACTGCGAATGATTGATGTGGTTACTATTTACACACAACATTGAACGTATCTTCGTCATGAAGCTGCCATTTCTTCGACATATTTTTTTCAATCATTTCATGAGTTTTCAACGTACAATATGAGCAACAACAAAAAAACACCATATAATGTACGTGTTTAATAACACGACCAATCCACCCTCATAATTTTCTTTTTATTGTAAATGATTTTATTCAAAATTGACGAATTCTAAGGTTGTTTACGTGATATCAGCATTAAGGGCACGATGTACATATACACGTTAGGCCAGTCGTCTCTACATTCATGGAGCAGAAAACAAATTGATTAACTCAATCGAAGCAAATGGAATTAATGGGGAGAGCTGTCTCGCATACTCATACTTTCTCATTGCTATCGATTCTCGTCTGTAATGATGATTAATCTCTTCTTCCCCTGTTGTCGGCTCTTTAACGACGCCTCGGTGGACAAGGTTAAGGGACAGCTCCCCGACTCCATTGTTACGTAGTTATTTATGCCTGGCTGTTCGTTTCCCGCCAAAATGAGCAAACTCAAAACAAATGTGCTGCTGGTTTGCAGCGTCGATATAAGCGTCTGACGTAGTACATACGGCTTTGTTTCATGAAGAGTAGTATTATACCATTTGTATTGGTTTCTAAAGCGACTCTGACATACGGTACGTGAAAACATTTTTATGCTAGATCTGTGGTATCACAGTGTCACATGTTTGTCATAGATAGGGCTTATTATACTTAAGGCATAAGTATGACGATTTAAAATGAAACAAGAGATTCCTTACTCGGCATTTTTCTTTCCGTAATGCGTATGAGTGATGGTTAAGATGAAATTTGATACCTACTCTTTTATGCACATTTTTTACTATTCATCATCTGCGCTCAATTACAATTTACCATTAGTGGAACTCCGAAGAAAGCCGCAGTTTTTGTTAACGTTTAAAATGAAGGCACCTGCGCGCAACAAAGGACTTGCACGTATTCGACTTCCCATGTTCAAGATATAGCAATGTGAATTGTTTAACATTTTACGTCATAACAAAAACAAAAAATGCCGCGAATTTGCTGCATCATTGCTGAACGAGCCTGTTATGTACAGTATTAGTATAAAGAACAATTGTTTTTATGTAGAGGAACTAAAAAAAAAACACCGAACTGTGAATTCCATAGTCTGGTGAGTAATGTATACTAGACCACTAAAGTGTCAATTTCGGTTAGAACCACTGTATTTTAATTGATGTTTAATATCAATCTATATTTTTGTAAAACAAACTTTTTATTAGAGTGCTTTGCTGTAAACATTACCCCCACCGATAATTTGACACGCCCACAAAGCGCGTCTTAACTTTACTACAGCGGCAATCACTTTCAGGCGTATGCCCAAATTTTTTTTTTTTTTTCTCTTTACCTCTTCAGAGGGACTTTATTGTTCCATTTCAAAATACATATATATTATTTATTAATTATTATTTAAGTAAAATGAAACATGAATTATATATAAGATCAACATAATATCTTAAAATGATCATTTTAACATTTCTAATACTTTCTTAACTTCCTCAATATCGAAGTATTTTATATTTTCTTTGTATTTCAAATAACATTTTAATGATGAAATAAAATTATTTATTAACCTCTTTGGATTGGTTGGTACTTCTCCAAAGTTCCGCTTTACGTAGTCTTTGTTTATAACTAGTTGAGCATAATTTATCCAAAAATTAAGTAAAGTATATTTTCTGTTATATATTTTATATCCAATCAATAACATTTTCATATCAATTTCAATTTCTATTTAAAAAATGAAATATATAATTCTTGAGATAATTTTCCAGAAAACTCTTAATTTCTTGCAACGAAATATAAAATGTTTAATAGTTTCTTTTTCACGACAAATTTCACATTCGTTAGACTGTACGATTTTCCATATAAAGAGATTGTCTTTAGATGGCAATATTCTATGAATTAATTTAAAATTATATTGTTTGATCTTATTGTCTCTTATGTTATTAAATTTGAACTGAAATACATCTTTCCAAACAAATGTTTCTGGTAGGCCTAAAATATTTTGCCAAAAATGGAAACCAATTTTCTCTTTTTTCCTTTCTAGTATTAAATTATAATAACTTTTCGCCGTAGTAAATTCAACGTTTATAACATCTAAAGTTGTCTCAATGTACATTGTTTCATTGAGACTTGGAGCTTTGTTTAAACATAAATTTTGACCAATATTTTGGGAATGGTTTTTTTAATTTTGACATTTTAAATAACAACAGATTCTTTACATCAAAATGGTTATTGAATAGAGAGTTATCTATCCATGTACCTTGATTTATAACATGTTTGATTAGACAAATTCCTTTTTTTTATCCACGACGGGAAATATTTTTATTATGAATAGTTGAATCCTGATAAAATCCCGGCAAACACAAAACGTTCTCACGACATTCGCAAAACAGAAAAAAAAATACTGTTTATTTTTTATTTTCTATGGTTTTATGTCTCCATGCCTCATCTGGGTTCGGATTGACAACTATTTCCATAGCATACTAAATTATATGAGTTTTACTTGGAACAAATTTTTCCGTATGTGCGGTAATTGAATAAGAGGTTCGTTTTAACGATGATTCGTCTTATCTCAATATACCCAACTACTTTCTACCAGAAGTGTTTTAAATAAAGATTAATTTTTGTAGGTATACCACTTTGGTCTGTTACACGAGTCGAATTGCCGCGCACCGAAACAATCTAACAGAGATACTTTAAGATATCAATGTAATCTTGGCCGCCTTTCTAAAAGGTCGATTCTGGACACCAAAAATAAAATTGTTTCCATGGAAACAGGGTATATTAGGATGACTTATCCATCCATGGTTTTAATTTGCAAACGGTCGTTTCAGGCAAGCCATTCTTCGTGATTAGCGGAACGACTGCTTGTCGCCTCCATCGATAACATGCTGTAGTTTTCCTCTCGTCTCTTCCCCCTTTTCCCTTTTCATCTTATTATTTTTCATTATAATCTTCTTTTCCTCTCTGTTTAATCCTCTTTTCTTGTTATTCCATTTATTTATTCAATCACGGTAGCTCGCTTCAGCGTGAATGGCTGTTTTTCAGGGAATCCGTGGAAATTGACTTGACAAACCAACAAGGTTCATAGTCATGTTTTCTGCGACAAAACACCACAGTTTAGAGAGAGAGAGAGAGAGAGAGAGAAAGAGAGATATAGAGAGAGAAGGAGAAAGAGAGGGAGTAAAATGGAGTTTGTTTGTTGTTGAAAGCGCTCAGAAACATAATGTAATAATGCTCTATACAAGAGCGGGTTATAAACAAAATATATATTATCCTTCTATTTTTGAAAAGCGATTAGAACAATACAAAAGCATGTCCTGTTCAACAAATGCCAGGAGAAAGAACATTGAAACATATGCAAAAAAGGACCTTGTCCTTTTATAAAATTGATTCCCCTATTTTTTTTTTTTTAAGGTAGCAAAAGGTTCACGGCCTTTCTGTTAATTTTACGCCCTTCAATAGTGGAGTATATATTGATTAAATAGCTATGATACCCCAGCAATATGATAACATCATTTTATATGAACAAAAGTAGAATAGCATGTCTCGATAAAAAAAACATGATAGAGATAGATGTAGATTGTTGGTCAAACAGCTTGTGAGCGTCAAGTAACGCCCGGCTGGAATGCTCCCCAGGGAGTGGAGATTGTGCACACAATGTGTGCAGGCAAGCACTGAATCCAATGACCGGGGTAATAGTATATATTTGTAAAGCGCTATATAAAAATTAAATATTATTATTATTATTAGATAGACACAGCGAGATGGAGAGAGAGAGAGAGAGAGAGAGTGTGTGTGTGTATGTGTGTGTGTGTGTGTGTGTGTGATTGATGGAGAAAGAGAAGGAAAGCGAGAAAGGGGGAAGGCAAGGGAACGTGAAAAAGCGTTACAGGACAGCTAGTCCACCCACTCGCCATGCCGGTGAATATCCAGAGCTACGCAATGCCATTGGGAAGGAGTGATCTTCATTTAATCAAGAAAGAAAGAAAAAATATCAAACAAAATCAATGCAAAAGATGTATGCAGTCTGGTTTGCTGGTCGTGTGATTTTATTTTATTTGTTCTGTTTGGTTTGACCAGGGACCTGGTCATCTACTTCACACCATCTCACCTTATGCAGGAGATGCTAATAAATGCTAACCTGACATCTTCAGATATCACCCACACACGGAATGATGACATGATATTGCCCGGGAGGGTGGAGGTGTCTTCTAAATACACAGCGGAAGGATTAGAGGGCGAACGAATCATAACATTGCCCTTAAAGAGAAGGATGAGTTTTGGTAAAGATGCAGAAGAAAAATGTGTTTGTGAGCATTCTCGACATTTATTTGTCAGTTTAAGAGGAAAGTTAGAGTAGGAATGTCCCTCGAAAACGACTGCTCTTAAAATGCCCTCATTGTTTGAAATATGACAAGAAACAGCGGAAACGTTTGGACAAACGAAATTCACGCCACATTAGCGCGTACATGGGCGTCAATCCTTAAGTAATTGTTCAGGGGGGATGAATGAATTGATCATCCCCCCACCCCTGAACAATAGGTATCAATCGCAGATTTACGCCCATGGCGCGTAGTGCCATATCTGTGAGCAGTCCGATTTGATTTTCAGCAAGATTAAATAAATTTCATTTAATTATGATGATGCTAAAAATCTCTTAGTATACACCAACCACAATGAACTAAAAAGTCAGCATTTCCCAATTTCTTCCAGACCGTTTTTTTCTGACGATGTAATCGCATGATCAGAAATCGAACTCGACCTTCTCTTTAAGACGCGCATCAATCGCGAAGTCGAGGTTCATGTTTGATGTAAAAACACTCGAAGCTGTCTTGGTCTGATTACTCCACAACCATTACCCTTGCTTTCCTCATCTAACCCCGGGGTTGGGATGGGCAGACACATTCTCTGTCTCATCGCGACATCCATGAACACCTTCGGCTTCGAGTTCTCACTGAGCGCCGAGATTGTTAAATATAACCTGTAACCATGCAATTGGAAGAATTGTGCTTTCATGATAGATTTCTGCCTGGATCCAAAATGGTGTCTCTGCATGTTGCGTCGCATCTTCTGAACTCGTATTTATCCATGGGTGTATCCTGAACTTGACATCAGGAGAGGGTGGGGGGAGAAACAACTCACCCTATCGTGATTCATATGCTTTAGGTATGGACAACCCTTTGTTTGGGCGTTGGGTTGTGTTTTAACGTGCGGAGGGGGGCGCCTAAAACAGAGGCATTTAAAGGGGAAAAAAGTAAGTCTTTTGAGAAAATGTCCATATTTTGTGGGTTTCTCGACTCACGATGATTCCCTGATACCTGCTTACTTGTCCAAAAAACAGAGTTGATGTATTTTTAGTTTCGTGGGCGGAAATTTGCCAAATGCACTTCAATTACGCCAGTGCGTACGTTCCTTTAAATTTCACCGAACAAGAATATGCTGCGACCATGATATTTAGTTTCTAGGCCAAAGTTTGTATATTCACGCCACAATAGTCCTCTCGCTCAAAGTCTTACTTCTGGATTGAAATTTCATAATTCTCATCTGGTCCTTCATCTATGAGCAGCCTCTGTGATGAATGCTTTTGTGATTTCCTTGATCATGCTGGGTTAATTAGGCTAATGTGACCTTGATTCAGATTGACAAAAACAATTCTGCAAATGCTGTCTGACAAAGGGAAATGAATATGACAATTCTGTAATTACTACTTTACCCACCCCCCCCCCCCTCCCCTCCCCAAGCAAAATGATATACATGGTATATATATATAATACGGAATTTAGCATTCATATATATACATATATATATATATATATATATATATATATGAAGTGTATTCCTTTGAACCGTACTAAGCTAAGTCCAATGAGATTTAATAACACTAGCATTACTGTTAGTCAGCCATAATCAAGGACATAAAGAAAATAACTGAAAATATTGTATTTAATAATAAATAATGCAAATATCACATTCACGATTTAAGTGAGGAGACTATTTCAAATTTTGTTATATTTCCGTTTAACAATTTTTTCCAATCTCGTTTTCTATAATCCATACAAAATCCTTAATGTTATACAAATCAAATGCAACGGGGAATACATTTTCTCCCACGCGATGAATGACATAGTAGAGATAAAAATACAATACAAAGATGTTTGTCAGATGAAATTTTACGGTATGGTATCATAATCATCAACTCAATGCTACAATGTTGAAGGGCGAACAATTAGCAGAAAGTCCGTGAACCTTTTTGTTACCTCCAAACATAATACGGAAATTAAATTTCATAGAAAGGACAAGGCCTCTTTATATATGTTTCAATGTGCAATCGTATGGCATTGGTTGCACACGATATGCCATTGTATTGTTTTGTTCATTCTTCCTGCTTGTCGTTGCTCCATATAGGATGATAATAATTAATGTCCAAATAACCAGCTCTTGTATAGGGTTTATTACATTATGTATCGAAGCGCTTCCAAAAAGCTTTAGACATTATTACCCTGGCTGTATCATAGCTTCGCGGACTGATTTTCAATGAAAATCCTACTAGGTACACACCTGCTACATCTAGTTCAAGTGGCCACATTGCTCAGATGAGAGAAAATGGTGCTAAGGCAGTGACTTCAATTCTAGGTGTACAATGAAAGAGAATCTGAAAGTTTGAGCTTAAACAGACCATTATTAAAGGGACTTAGTAACATTGTTCAGATGAGAGGAAATGATGCTAAAGTAGTGACTTAAATGTACAAGTAAAGATAATCTGAGAGTTTCAGTGAAAATGAACTATTATTAACGACACAAATTTGGAAAAACTGATCTGATCGATTCCTTCATTCTCCCAACTATATTATTACAATTTAATTATGATTCAGGTGAATGTCAATCTTTACAAAGCAATGAATTGGCTCTATTTACCATTCCTGACATTTAAGTGTTGGCAGATTTTGAAAAGCCTGTCTTATGTCTTATTTCCACGGACAAACGGTAAGAAAAATTCAAAAATGGTTGGGAGAATTTACCGTTAGAGGGTGTCGCACAGTGACGCCTTCCAAGAAAACCATAAATATCTTTGTAGTTTAAGATTTTTTTCAGGATTTTTTGGATGTTAGAGGGTACGTACAGAAGAAGGAATATATATAATAAGTAACATTTCATACAACAATTACGCAGTTTTTTCATCAACCTTCAACATTGTTAACGAGTCACTTTAATAAAGTGCCAATGACTTGAACCTCGTACAGTGTGATTCATGATACGGTCACTTATCTACTCGATTATACCTCGGTGATATTCACACGTTGCCATGCATGCAGGTTCGTGTTTTCTTGAAATAAATCTCTGCTAACTAAATGCGTATCCTAAACTTGTTCTTATAACCGCTTTGTACCCACCTACCTTTCAAGAATCACGTAACATATATTTGTAGCATATATGCTTTCTTCTCTTCCAGTAATATTGCCCATTTCGTTTCCCACATTTCCTAGTTTCTATCCTGCTATTTCGCTCTGTCCAGTGACTCTGCTCTCAATTAAGTAGATGCTTGGTTAAGGTTTTCAAATATCTTCATTCTCATTTCATGTACATGCATTTCGTTGAACTGAGCTGAACTCAAGCTAATGAAGTATGTAGTTTCACTTGCACGCAGGATTTTTCCAGCTCGGTGAAGTTACAATGCAGATACTGCCCAGGCCATGCATGCCAGGCTGCGTGTTTATGTCCACCAACAGTCTATTTACATTTTGTAACACATTGTGAGCCATATAGCTGTGGCTCTTAACGCTATTCAACCTCTATCTTCACTCTTTGGATCTATTCATGTGCATTCCATTAGCTAACTCAGGCTCAAAACAGCTAGCACGGCTACTCTTAAGTTTGAGGTGTCATGCAGAACATTCAAGGTCGGTCATTCTCAAAGAGAAGACACAACCCAAGAGGGTAGCGGCGTATGTCATTTCTCTGTGTTCCATTCATGTGCATCTCATCGGTGAAGTCAGGCTTAAACACACCCGAGTACATAGGTTTCGAATTACAGTGCGGTACGTTGAAGGTTGGATATATTTGGAGCTAAATATTGTACATCAAGATATAGTGGCCTTTGTCCAACGGCTTTCACAACCTGTAACAATCTAAACTAATAACTTAACTTAAACGCAATGACTGTTGCTCTAACCAATATTCAATCCATATATTTTCCATCTTAATAGTTCATTCATATTAAAAGCACAAATACCTTTATCGTGTCTATATTTTGAGGTGCCAGGCAAAACATTGTAAGATCGGAGATCTTTGAGGGCAGATACAGTCTCTGAGGTCAGTGGTCCATGTCGACTAGTTTTTCAGTCTTTAATATATGTAGCTGTAGGTCTTACCAATATTAAATCTCTGTCTTTCATTCAGGTGCATCTCCTTAGGTAAATCAGGCATAAAGTGCAGCTACTTTAAGACTTTATTTAAAGTACGTTGTAAGGTCAGAGATTTCCGAAGGCAGGTACAGCCTAAGATGTCAGCAGCACATGTCCAAAGGCTTTCACAGCCTGTACGAACCTAGCTAATGATTAAAGGCAGTGTATCTTTACAATATCAAATTGTTATCTTACATTTATATTCCTATCAATTGTTATGTAAGGCTTACAACACCGCTACATAGGTTTCGAATGGATGCACGGTACGATGAAGGTTCGAGATTTTTTTTTAAAGTTTCGTATTTACATCCCGGGAGCTTAGTGGCCTATGTCAAACGACTTTTATAATCAGTAACAGTATAATGTAAACCTAATTGTTGTGGCTCTTATTAATATTCTATACCTATCTTCAATCTCAATAATTCATTCGGGCTAAAACACATATATTCTATCATGTGTTTGCTTTTAGGTGCCATGCTGAACATTGTGTGGTCGGAGATCTACAAAAACAGATAAAACCCCTGGGGTCGGTGGCCTATGCCCACCAGCCTTTGCGGATTTTTAAAAATCTAGTTTTAGCTTTTACCAGCATTCAATTTGTATATTCCAGTCATGTGCATCTTATTAGCTGAGTCAGGGTTGAAACGCAGCTACTTTTGAATTTTATTTTCAGTAAATTGTCAGGTCGAAGAAAATAGATGTATACCCGGAAATCAGCGGCCCATGCCATCGGCTTCCATTCACAGTCTGTAAAATTAACTTTAGGCCTTTTAACTGCGACTCTTACATGTACCAATATTCAGTCCCTACTCTCTATTTCATGTTCAACCTATTAGTTAAATCAAGCTTAAGACGCTGCTACTTAAGGTGCAGAACAAAAAGGTCGGAGATTTTCGAAGATAGATAACATCCTACGTCCAACGTCTTTTAACGTCGGTATTGTAATTGCCTTGGAGACGTCGTGTCCCGCATGGGGTTATTACGGAAGACCGCGCAAAAATTGACCCCTTTGGTCGCAAAATGATTGGATCAAATCCCCTGGTGCTGAGCAACCAAAAATACAAGGGGAAACCCCGGGAAGAAACGCCATATCTACAAATAATTACATGTGTAAAGCGGGATTATACAAATAGATTGTTTCAAAGTGGTTTACGTCACAAATGGATAATGGAAAAGATATGCTGCTTAATATGTCTTGAGGTAATAATGAAATATGATATATACTTTGGTGTTTAACTGAGAACGGTTTATTTGTTGAAAGTATATATATATGAATATATATATATATATATATATATATATATATATTCTTTAAATTTTTTCAGGATACAATCCAGTTGATTGGGAAACATTTAACAATGCTTGAATAAATTATCAAAGATTAAGTTTTATACCATTTTTATTATTTACTGCAATAAAAAACTAAAAACTAAAAATAGCCGCAAAAAGATACTAAACTATAAACTGCCGGAAATGTTTGAGGAAGATAACAAAACGAAAATCAAGACTTTGTGTGATCCCCTTGAAATTGCGTTTTTGCGTGAGGAATACTTCATTAAGATTTTGCTGTGGGCTATCTTTGCTGCTCATAAATTGTTCAACATGTCATGGTTCAATGTCTCCTGCTAGGTATTGGAGTGGATAAACTACTGTACACGTTTCTCTTCGCATACTACTCAAGCGATTTTACAGCAATGTATCGATTGTAATATCAGGTGCAGTAGACGAATAAATACATATGCCCATTTGGTGGGTATATTTGTGAATTCATACTGAAAAGTTATCCAGACATACAAGATCTGGTATATCAATGTACCCTATTTTTTCTGATATATTTTTTCAAATTCATACGTAAATGTTCTTCAGGTTTGATGGTAAGAATATCAAAACTCTTTTTGTAAAAGAGGCTGAACAGGATTCCTATAACCTCAATTGTTAATGAGAAACTTTAAAGCATTTTAAGAGCCGGTACCGTAAAGTGGGGGGGGGGGCAAATCCATGCATGTAGCGACAAGAGTAAACAAACGAACAGTAAAACAAGATCACTTTGTTTTCCTGTAAAAAAAAAATTGCATCTAAATGCTAAATTACACCGTTTTTTGTCGATCACCGATTTGTTTTCCCGAAAATAGAAATGTAAGGCAAAATAATAAGAAAACTTAACGCAATAGTCACGTTCCTTCTTGCCCGTACATGGAATCTAATAAAGGAACTATTTTAATCAACTCGGAGATCATAGGCCGGGATGAAAAAACATTCAACAGAAAGCAATCTTTCATAATACCGATGTTCTCAGACAAGAGAAAACAATCATGCGCTGGGTCGATCCATCCTTCTGTGTCAATCATACACGTTGTTTATAGCATATGTCCTGGAGCATTGGTCTTTAATATGCGTCTCCGGGGTTATCTCGCTAGATCAAAATGAAACATTAAACAATGTTTTACTTCCGCCCTTGAAGACTCGCCGGCATCACGTCAGCATCGATGGATGGAATAAGGGGGAGCTGAACCAAATCAATACGGTGCACTTTACTCAGGTTCCTTGCCAAATTAGGATATATTGATTGTGATGGGTGGAAGGGGAAACTCCTCGAGATATACTTCACTTTCGCTTTCCCTCCGTGACCATAAAATATCTCCGATCGGCGATGAACTGATTAAATTGTGTAAATAAAATAACACTTGATTCCCACGGGCTGGGAGGCGGAGTCGTCTAGATGGGTGTACTGTCGGGGTACATGCTGTAAACGTCGACTAGCATGAACAGACAGTTTTATAAACCATGTAAACAGCGGAGGGCGGGTGGTGGCGCTGCAGAAGTTGTTCTGGAAAAGATCTGGTCGGACATATGCGACCTTCAATTGTCCCTTGCCATCTACCCCTGACGTTGAACTGGTGAGGTTTTAAGATGAACTGATGCTGTGGTTTTGACAAGCCCCGTTTAAACATCTTAAACCGGGATTCAGTCATGATTTCTTGAAAAGATAAATCCCGATTTGTGTTGTGAATTGCTACATAAGTGCATAACCTTGAAAGGAAATCTTACAAACTGATGACCCATAGGATAGGCCTAGTTTTGTTTTACATTGTTCATTCAAGTGGCTAATGATAGTCTATGATCTAAATAGCTGATGAAGGCATATTGTTATTTCACAACATAATAGAGCTGGCAAAAATATCATTTAAGGAATTTTAAAAATTTGTTATTATGACCATTCTAATATCTTTCATCATGTTAATTGAGTTTTGTATTTTCTGGTGGCTCAATCCTATTCCATCGTGACTGTAGTAAGAGTCTCTTTAGTTCTAGATCATTTTATGGAACATCAAACGTAATCTTCCTTCCTTAAGGCAGTATAAAAGAAGTATCATTGAGCGCTTATTTCCGCTCGTTTTTATTTTACATCAAATTATGCTTTGACCCTGTGTATTTTAAAAGAAGAAAGACTAAATGAAAACCTACCTTAGCAAACCTTGATGAGAAAGAAGAGCAAAAGTCAATTCTTAATAATTATGTATGAAACATGTTTACAACTCCATTTTCTCGATCCATCTTTTCCAAATCCTTTAAGCTTCTTTACGACTTGGCAATGAATGAAAGGCAACGAAGGTTTAATACTTCTTTTGCTGGCGGATTCGTCCATTCACTTTGCGAAATGACTCAAAGATGTTTGTTGACATGAAATAGCCTCCAAACGTTTGATTGACACAGTCACAAAGAACAGGTTTTTTAGTAAAAAATATGTCAAAGCTTGTCAAAGCAGAGAACGTGTGAACATACACATCCGGCTACGTTTGAAAGTATAGGCTTATTTCCCTTTTCTTTCGTTCTGTATAGTCGTTTAACCTCGTGATGTGAAATACTTTTTCGCTTCTCCTAATCTTGAAAGGAGCGGCACTCATGGCTTGTTTTCAAGCAACTTAGTAAATGAAACGGCTAATGATAAATATGATAAAAACAATAATACATAAAAAGGAACGGACAATTTCCAGGTCCCTGTTTTTACAATGTGAAAAGATGCGAAAGCATGGCTGAAACCGGAATATTAAAAGTGTTGACGTAAAACTAAGTAAGATGTAGGCATATTTTATACCAAATAGTTAGTTGCATCTAATTTCCAGCTTATTGAGTAGTGTCTTATTGATATCTAAAATGTCCTGTAATATTTTGCCATGGGTATGTCATGGAATTGCATATGTTGCAGTAAAATTATCGGGTTGGTAACGTATTCACGACAATAAATGTGAATCTGTTAATGTAACAGTGAGGCATTTACAATGCATAATAAATAAAAGGCATCCAAAAGTATAAGGCTGTATTACGTGGGTCCATCATGAATTTGATGTATTTAGCTTTAGGGTACTGTCTTATAAAGATTTGCGATTACTCTGAATCAATCGCAAGTCAGCTAATCAATCGCAAGTTTGCACTCTCCTATCTCATATGTACATAGTTGCAATTGATATCAATCGCAAATATGTTGATATTAATCGAAACTGTTCCCACGAACCCGTGTGCAAGGAGAAATGATACGATTGAAAAAACTCAGTGAATAAAAGGTATTGGTTAAAGTATTCATTATTTTCTGCGTCCCTACATTTCTCAATAAGCTCATTATGAAACCTCATGACGACTGCACTGCTGCATATGTATGTATGCCGCTCTTTGAAGCTATCTCCGTGTCTCCTTTCAGTCGTGGTGCACAGCTAATATCGTCTTTATGATGAAATGATGAAAGGGTAAATTTAGAATAGAATGGCCCTTTTCAGCGTTAGTCAGCAAGAAAACCCACTCTCATGTCGCTTGGCGTACTAGTTCGTGCAAACAAACTTTTTTCTTTCATTTTGGGTTGTTTTCCCACATGATAATATATCTTCGCGATTCTCCATCTTATATACTTGACAATATGTGCTTTGAACGGTCTGCATGTATACTGCGATACGGTGAAAACGACATCAGCATTAACGTATGACTAAACAAAAATGACAAACTGAAGATGATTTTTTTTTTAAATAAAACAACATATTTTGAAAAATATATTCTCCCAAATATAGTCAATGTATTATATTTTCTAATATTTTCTAAATACTTGAGTGTTTTTTTCGTACTGAGTGTTATTCGGACGTGGTATTTGGTTAATTTCTTTGTCAACATGCATTATAATCGTGAAATTACTATGGAGAATATATGTTAATTTCTTATCAGCGGTATGTAGTTTTAATGCTCCGCTGATATCGCAATTACATTAACAGGATAATTTTGTTTAAAGATCAAGTGGCATCTTGAAATATAGATTATTGTGTGCACTCCACATTAATTTATATATCTTAGTCATCTCATTCTCGATGTGTGTCTGTCTTTGTTTGTTTTGTCTGTCTGCCTGCCTCTTTTTCTCTCTCTCTCTCTCCCCCTCTCTCTCTCATTCTCCTCCTTTCTGTATATTCATTCTGTATATTTCTATGGCCCATCTCTTCTTCTTTTTATTTTCATTCTCGCTCCCTTCCGTTCTTTTATACCTCGTTTCGCCAGCGGTCTCGTACATGGAGCGAAACGAAGCAATTTGCTGGCTTAGTACTCTCGCATTTCACCGGTCTAGGCGGAAAACGGGGGAAAGCCGAATCCGTTCATGCCGTTTGCCTCTATATTAATACCGAATGCACTTATTTTCGGCCGACTCCCAATGTGGGTCGGCTCTCTCTCTCTCTCATATGGCTTGAATTATTGCTACAAAATGGTAACTCTACGACTAAGTTCACAATCAGGGAGCTGCTGGACACGTGGTGTTCATTGCAGACATTCATCATTAAAATTGCAATCCATTATCATAAATATTTGTTTTCGCTGCAAAAGCAATCTTACTTTTCGTGAGGTTTACGGTGGCAGTCCAATACGGTCCTAGCTAGTTGTTGTGTGTAGTATATGATTGGACTCTCTATATGATGCATACTACATAGAAGAATGATATTGCATCGGAAAAAAATAAATGTATTTGTTATTATCCAATTTATAAAAGTTGTATCCCTTAAATTAGCTGTTGGAATCTATCAAAAAATATAAGTGCACATGTATCTAATTCACGTACTGTGACCTAAATGCATACAAATCGAATCACAATCGAATCTTTGTTTTTAAAGCCTTTTTAAGAAATAGAAAGAGCTCAATTTAGCACTTCCCGTGTTTGCGAGAAAAAAAAACATTTCGTCATCGCACAAATGGCTACATGACTTAGCGAATTGTAGGCAATCTACAAATCTCGCACTGCTGATCATGCAAAGCAACTTGTATAGTACTGTAGTCATATGATCATATTTGATACGAAGCTCATTGTATACAAATACAATCTCGTTGACGTCTACCTAACCCTCACTTCAAACAATCGAATGGACGAAATAGCCTTCATCCTCCCTTGCATTTCAACGTTATGCTTACCTATGTAATAGAAAGAAGGATGTTGATAACAATGTATTACGTTGGCTAAAATACAAACCAATATTGATCATTTTTAAAGAAGTTTATGATTATACTTATTATCTCTTTAACTCTCGGGATGGCATAGTAGAGGGAGGGAGAGAGAGAGAGAGAGAGAGAGAGAGATGCATAGAGACAGACAGACAGAGAAGGGAGAATGTAGTGCTGACGTCACAACGAGCGGACGAGAAACATCTGATCCCTAATCATTTCACTCGGTCGCATTTAATGCTTAATATCATAAGCTGCATGATGGATGTATCGATCTGACTTCTATAGTAATTGCCATCTATTGCGTGTTGAGCTAGTGGGTGTATTAAAGAGCATATTGTACGCCGCTTTGCTTCTCTTCAATGGGGGCGTAATGTGCCCACTAAACTTAACTTCCTTGGCATACGAGCAAAGTAGAAATTCCACTTACCCCCAAACTATTTTTAACGTGCTCTTCATATGTCATGAAAATTGCATGAACGTGGGCAATTTACCTGAAAACTTTCAATAAAGCTACTCTCTCACCAATTGGGGGAGTACAATGAGTATCATTGCACGTGTGAAATCGATTTTTGATTAAAAATGTTTTGAGAATGGTGTCCTCGTAATTAAAAGGGTTCTTAATATACATTACATGTACAGGCATCCTTTAAGAAAGCAGGGGCGACAAATATCCTTCCACAATGTTTACATAATGAACTAGACAATTAAATGAAAGTATGTTAAGGACGTCAGTTTGTTATATTTGGAAAGAAGAATCAACTATATCGTCAAAAGTAATTGATGGAATCCCACACATAGATCATAAAGGCTGAACCACAAATGAAATTTGCCTAGACGGTAAGGATATCTTCAACTGCCAATAATTTTATCTATTCGGCACAAACTTTGGTGTCTGGTTCGCCTCCTCATCCTCTATCTTCTCTTCATGGCCCCTTACTCGCAAGGGCGTAGCCACGGGGCCCATAGAGGGGTGGACTTAATAGGGGTATGACACCCGTTCCCATTAAGAATTTTCCGTCGGCAAAATTCGGCGTCTTAAAGACGGTCGGCACAGTGCGAACTTTGATGACCTTTCCCCCCTGCTTGTTGAGGAAAATGTGAACATCTGTCGGTAAATATTTGATAATCCACAACCTGTACTTTTCTTTATCGGCAGATTCGAAACTCTGATCACCTATTTCCCCGATGAAAAGTTTACACGTTCCTTGTCGGCGATTTTTTCCGACCCCCGCCCCTCCCCCCTTAAAACAAGACTGGCGACCCCCTGCGCGAACCTGTATATTCCGGAAGGTAATGTTAGAACTCTTTGCGTTACAGTTGACAAATTATTCCTGTTGTTTTTCCCAACCAATATTTAAACAAGTCAAGTCATTGTATCGATTTTTCACATTAATGTATTTACACATGTGTTGGTATCAATATAAAATGTGTTAGAAGTAGCCGGGAGATGAAACAGATTGGGGGATTATGGTAATCATAAATGCCGAAATTCTAGAAAGATATTTTGTTCTGGATCAATATCTATGAATCCATCATTTAAACCTAAAGCTTAGAGAGGGGGAACGGTGAAAGAAAGACGAACGGCATAACACGATAATGGAATGTTAAAGTGTGTTTTAATATTTTTCTTTGTTCGCCAACAGTCTGCCGCACGAGCTAATACGTAACTTAAATCTTCGAGATATGATATGGGTGAACATAAAGAGGAAAAATAAAAAAGGAAAAAACAAAAAGCGTTGAAGGCTGTCACGTAGATGTGGTTTACCCCCAAACCTATACCTTTCCATTCCATCATCCGATCTCCATACCAGTAAGTTCGGCGCATCAACCAAAACCCGGCTGTGAAGATGATGTGCGCGTGTTGCCAATCGGCTACGGACACCACTGTTGTTTTACTCATCGCGAATGGGTTTATTCAGTTGCAGACTACACGTGCCTGACATCTACGGCTCCTTCCATGCGGGGATTGCATTACATTAATTGGCGGGAAGCATTCGGAGTGCAAGTGGTTACGGTAAAGTAAGCTATCACCGACATGGTTGTACGCCACGCCACGGCACCTGGTCGCTTTCCCCGATGTGCTAAATTATACAGCTAACCACGTGTAATTGAGTAATAGGCTTTCGATTCGTATGCCACATGTCAAAGATCTGCCGCATCAAGAATTCATGCTGGAAGGATGAATGTCAAAGATGGTGAAGTCTTCAAATTAACGGTTTGATTAAATCACGCAATGAACGATGAAGTGCGCCATTGCATAGATTTTACATTAATTGCAAATGAGTACACCATGTATGGCCTGGTACATGAAGAAAAATACATTTCCTTAATTAAGAAATTAGGTATTGATTTAATGCCATGTTTCCTTCATTACCACACTTGTTATACAACGCTGTCTGGGCCTTATATCGCTTGGTTGTTGTTTTTTCGATGGAAGACAGGGATGATTGATAATCAACAAAATTACATGCAGTTTTTTTTTTAAAGCTCCCCCATAATTTTACACGTTTTTTGCAATTTATGAAGATTATCTCGGAATATTAGTCATTCAGCTATGTAACATCAATTTCTTTATATCACATTAAAATAGTAATTTTGTGAGTATGTTGAATGCTGTAGTGATAAGGTTCGGAACCCGTAAATAGTTTTGGACATTAAAAGAATGTTTTCTAACACCCTCGTCACATCACCAGACCAAGTACAGACGAATGAAAGAAAATTTCAGTATCTTTCATTGGAAAGAAATCGGTCGGTTTGGGGTCGGTTTGCGGTGTGGGTGGGGTATTGTACATTTTTAGTGATTCTAAGACTCAGCAAAAGCGCCTCAGTCATGGACAAATAAACTGTGGCTATGATATCAAAGTTCATCTGTATACATTCATAAAGCTATAACATCATTCAGAATTCTTTAACTTCCATCTTGGCTCTTCGTGAACCAAAGTCAAATGGACACGTCTTTTGACTTTTTCTAAAATAAATTAGTCAGTTAGTGGTAGCATTTTCCTTTATTACAATAACATATATAATGTTTTCCAAATGCAGTCAATTTTGAATGGTTAATCTATGTATATAGAATATACATTCTCTTCTAAATTCCTCTTTTAATAGCATGGACCTTTAACACTATATGTATCGACGATTAACTGCATGTGCTGTTCACTAAAATGTGATGTCTCGCAAGGTCTCGATATTTTACAGATATGATACATGATTAAGAAGTAAGAAATTACCATCAAAAGCAAATGTATTTTCGCCCGGAATTTCAATTCCAATTAAATCTCAACTAAAAGATTACCTTTAAAATGTGATAAGAAGCTCCGTGTCTTGTAAGGTTCCGCCTTGTCAACACAGCTGTCTTCATCTAATCGCAGATATTAGGTCGAGATCGAATTAAACCGCTTCTCAATCGAAGGATTCCCCTTCTACACACGATTCCCTTTTTCTCATGTATACATATCTGCTGAGCCTGTTGAGAATAAGGGAGTAGCGTTGGACGGCAAAGTGAGAGGGGTACTTGAATGGGGAGGACAAGCTCAGTATTAATTACAATTTAACCCCCCCCCTCCCCACACACACACACACTCTCTCTCTCTCTACCCCTACCCCAAACACGCTCACCCACACACACTCTCTCCATGTCTTTTTTCTTACTACGTCTACATCCCCTTCTTGTTACATATCTCAGTTTAAATTGTGTCTCTTTAAATCATCTCTCTCGATCTCTCTCCGACACACACCCACATACCCACACACTCTCTATCTTCAATTAACTACTTCTACCTGCTCTACTTTTCAAATATTTTTGTTCCTTAACTATCTCCATGTTTCTGTCTCTATTCCCCATCTCTCGTTCTCTCTCTCTCTCTCTCTCTCTCTCTCTCACTCTCACTCTACAGACAGACAACGCACACGCACGCACGTACATATACACGCACACTCATTATGAGCAGGTATTTTGGAAGATCATTGTCATCTCGTTTCATTAAAGTTGTTCAACAAAGAAAAGGCAATTACTTTTGAAAATACATTTATCTATAACTTTAATGGACTTACTATCTATCTACATCACCATAGTCATATCAATTTATATTAACATTCGGTGTCCACAGTAAACCAAATCTCTGTCCTCTTTAGAAAATATCTCTATAGCAAGTATGCCCAATCAGACTCATGGGTGGAAATGACTATAGCACTGTTGCACACTATCTGGGAAATTAGTCTCGAAAAATCACTCTAATTAAATCATCTTGTATACCTTTAATCCCAAGAGAAACTTTTAAGAAAGTTTAGTTTTCCGTGGAATTAGGTCGCCTTCTCGAAAAAAAGATGGGCAAGTAATTTGTTATCTTATTTCCCGGATTGTGTTGTATTTGTGGCAATTATCTCAGTCAAAATCAAGGAACAAATAGTGAGTAATGGTTCTGCCATGATTGATTTTAATCTTTATGTATGTAGTTTTCTGTTGTAAAAATGAAAATCCTTCATGTCTTTTTTCTTTCCGAAATTAGGTTGAAAATCTCAATCACTAAGGATCTCCAATCGAGGGGAATTCGCATTAAAGCAAGTCACGGGGAAATTACTAATAATTCCAGTGAAGAAAACAAATGAAAAATAGAGATATCTATCTTTAATAGTTCTTTCCGGATGGAGCGGGGTATGCGAATATATCCATTGTATTTGTAATTGCATGCTTCGGGCATTCAATTATGGCTCTGATGAGATATAACCCATCTTTTCCTCGTCTTAATCTGAATTCTATTTCTTCCTTTTGATTCTGATGACTGCGTTCAATCAAGGATTTTTGTTGGCCACGACATGACATTGCTTTAAGCACAAAACCATAGTTGTTGGCAGTCTCCAAATGGTGTGGAAATTTCCTACACTTTGTGCAGTAGTGTATTCTTAGTTTGATATAACACTTTTTCGCGAGCTAAATAAAGAAGAAACGGAAAAAAAATTGTACAATTACGGATCATCTCGGAAGAGTGCGCGGATGTATTTCCAAGAGGGCGCAGTTTAAAACCTTTTCATAGATTTAATTGAATTTAAATGAAGAGAGCTAAGTTGCAGGTAATTTGGTGTACCCATTTTCAAGATATCATTAGAAAATATATCATTTTGTGGGAATTTGTCCCCTTCTTCGGAGACTGTAGTGTAAAGAAATGTATATGTAATTTCCTTGTGTTCCATTTAATACAATAGCAGTACATATATTTTAAGTAGGGAAGAGTAATTAGCCGTATAACCAATTTTCTTTCGGCAGATATATTGTAATTATCTTCTTTTTATCCCTTTGAACATACTTTTTTCCCCCTGGCCTCATTTTATTCTTTGACATTCAGTTATTTTCACTCGGTAATTAAAATTGAAATGCCAACAAATTGTGATTATTTAGACCCCCAGTTTATTTTCAGTGCAAAGGATTACGATACAGTAAGCCGATAACTCCAGATTTAATTGGCAGCGGTATAATTTTTCTTTGGTGGTATTGAAGATGATGCGTATGTTAATTAACGAATGATTGATCGTGAGGATTACTGCGGGTCATCTATATTCATAACCGGATTTTCTCTCTATCAGCCTATCGGTATTACAAAAATAAACAGGAAATGACGTACATTGTATTAGCCTGGGATAGCAACTAGAAACATTTTCATATTTCTTGCGCTTCCGTCACTCCCTCTGTCTCTCCCTCCCCCATCTGTCTCTCTTCTACCCTCCCTCCCTCCCTCCTCTCCGCGTCTGTCGAGAATCCCCCCTTCACCCACTCCCACTCCCTTCCACCCCTCCGTTTCACCTCCCCCTCTTTACCTTTTCCCCTCCCTGCTGGAGGGAGCTGAAGGGAGAGATAGTCGTCACAGCGAACCTAAAATAAACGCAATGTGGGCACCTTGGGTAGTGTGCAGGTGTGTGAATTGTCTCTCCACCCCTCCCCTCTTTCTCTCTCTCTCTCCCCTCTCTCTCTCTCTCTCTCTCTCTCTTTCTCTCTCTCTCTCTTTCTCTCTCTCTCTCTCTCTATCTCGTATGCCATGCCCACTCTCACTCCCTTCATGCTCCCAACCTCCAATATCTAGCGGTCCAACGTAACAGTGCAGTTAACGGGCTTACTTTGAATCATCGGGACTTCGCGTCCGGTCGGGTGGTTGGGGTACACGACCTTTCGTAGATTTAATCGTAAGTTTTTCATAAAACATTTCACAAACATTACCCCCGATATGTCGTGAATAAAGGAGCATATTTTCACAAAAGGTAGGGTTACGCGACCACCCGACCCAACGCGATGACCCGATGGTTCACAGTAAGCCCACTCAACGCGTGTCGGCAACGTAGAAACGCACGGATGTTTTCGCAAAACACTGGACTGTAACATATATGAATAACATCCTCACAAACGTCCTTGTAGACGCTTGATAAGATTGTGTAAGTAAGGTTGAGAGACATTATTCATGGTTTTGTGAATGAACCTTGTTACTAGCGAATGCTATATTTGGATGAAAATTTTCCGGCGGAGCACTTGGGTTCCTGAACTTCTAAACAGAATATATTGCATCCCTGGAAGTTGCACTTTTAATCTGTCCTTTCTCTTCCATCCCTGCCTTTACCGTTTTTCTGAAAATCAGATAGAATTGCTCTCATTCACCAAGATACTCTATGTCAATTTATCGTAAAATAACTCGCCCGAAAACGTGCAGTAGCAAGTAAATCGCGATTTTATTTTATGTACGCTTTCTAACCTTTATCCATGTAAGCCGTGTGAGTATCATTTTATGTCTCTTAAAGTTCAGAGGGTGACTGCTTGTGTACATTTTGTCCAAAACATCACACCGTAGGAGAAATGACCGAGAACATGGGGCAAGTATGGTATTGAAATGGATCGCATTTTTACGACTATTGAATTGTCTTCATCCCTGTTGAGATTTTTTTCTAGAAGCTTCGGTAACTTATTCCTTAACATCCTGGAAAATTTCACAAGAAAGCCCAGACTATTTTATTTTTTGGACTTATATAAACCATGTCTGTTTTAATAAAGGGGACATTACGAATGATGTGCTCAGTACACATGGGCTCACAGAATGTACCTTGAATAAGCGTGAAAAAAAATTCTATATTCTATACTTAAAAAGTGCGTGCTTAGAATTTAATTCTGTCCTTTTTTTTACGAATTTTTTGTGATAATCATTAAGCAATTTGGCTTGCTCTTCTTCGTGATCAAATTATGCAGGGGAAGATAATTCAATTACTGTTAATTAGGTGATTAATCACTGTCAAACGGCTGCTATGATAATTAGGAATATGGTCTTAGCATGACCAGGTCTATTAGGCCTGTAGTGGATCTTTATACCGGTTAATCGCGACATTGCACGCGCACTGTCCAATGGTTTATGATACAAGGCTACTTGGTGGAATCGAACAGGCTTCATCTTATTTTAATTCCTTGGACAATGTCGAACAATTATGAAAACATGATAAGTGGCATGGTAAATAAGTGAGGGATTGTGTGTGTTGGTGTATGTGCGTGAGAGAGAGAAAGAGATCATAGATATATAATATAGGGTGAGTTAATTCGAGTTATCTTAGGAGAGAGAGAGAGCGCAAATTTTCATCACCACTTACATGATAGCTTTTAATCAAACATTTTGATGGATGCTCTGCTACGCCAATTGTTCTGGTCTATCGTACGTGGTAGTGAATTAAAATGGTTGATTTCTATTTAAGCCATTGACTACTGGAACCGGGTGGATAATGTACAGTGCGTCCCAGAAAAAACGAAACCGAGAATTATCGATGTTTTATCATAACTTAGTCAAATTTTTAATTAATAAATGACACATATTTGGAAAGCTTAGATCCTCTTCTTTCATGTGATGCAACTTATATGATGCATATTTCACGCATGGCTGATTAAAATCAATTTGAAGAGAGGAAACCAAAAAGTCATTTGGCGGACGGTATCTGAATTTTAACGAGAAAATCACATTTCTAGAAAGTTGAGTTTCTGCCCTTTCATATGACACCTCAATCAGGAAAAATGAGCAAGGAATGACAAAGGTCTGCTTGTTTGAATTAGTGCTTGCATTTCCATAATTTTATCAAACGAATTCGTTTTCACTGGCTGCCTGCCGTAGCAACAAGCAGAATTGTACAAAAGACTTAACTCCGTTTCATTGACGATCAGCCGTAGACGAAAGACTTTAATTATAATCGTGATAAAGTTATGATAAAACATCGATAATTCTCGTTTTCGTTTTTTCTGGGTACGCGCTGTATAAAGTCCTTGGAAACGAGATGATTTAGTAGTCAACAGGTTAATAGCTATACAAAGTAAAGGTTTAATTATGATTGTAATAAGGGGAGGAGGGTTAATTGGTTGAAAACAAATAATTGAGATTGGTCTTTGCATCATTGACCACAGATAAATATGTCCATGCGGCTGCGACGAAAAACCACTTAGACAAATCTACTACAGATGTGAACTCATTATCTTGTAGAGCCGAGGTAAAAATTGTAGATCTTTAGGTTTAGCTATAGAGGACCGTCGCGCCGACGTGGACGGCGTTAATATAAATCTAATGCCTGTTTCACACGATGCGCTATTTTTCTGACGTAAATCTGCGTCAACAGCTGACTCGGCCTTTAAATGCTGCGTCATAGGAGAGTTATATCGCACACAAATTAATGTAAAATCTACAAAGTGAACATAGCTTTGAACGTTGGCGTATGCGCTGATTATCTCAACAGGCTTCATTAGCGCATGTAATAACGCAAGCAAAATGACGCCTCATGTGCAACCGCAAGAGACTGGATTACTAACATATTCAAATGTTATGTATGCTTTTTAAACTAAGGTTGTTCTTGACAACCTGAAAGCTTACCCGAGATTTTCCCGATATAGCAACAAATAATGTATGTAGACTTGATGCAAAGTATTGCAGTTTATTCATTGATGACATGTTAATGGATTAAACTTGTCATGAGGTCCGCAGGAAAGAAACATCCGATAGGGCCATTAGCCGACAGTGCAATCAGTAAAATCTATTGTAGTACTGTTGTATGGTCACATTATGTTGACAAATGTATCTTTAATGCTACTTTTGCTGTGCTTGTGGAACACATGTGTGGCAGTGATGTCTAAATTGGGGTCGTAGAATCACTCTTTACTAATGAGTTGTACATTAACGAATCGCAATTAGCTTGATTGCCCCCCTTTTCACGGTGTGACACATGGACACTTAACCGTATAATTATTAATCCATTGCCTCTATAGTGATAGCGCAACGAGTAATAAACCGGCTCATTAGTTCAACTCTATGGATGTTTCTTTCACGGGGACTCAGTGTCGAGTTTACCGTCCGCACACATTACTTGTTGCTATGTCGAGCAATCCTCGGGAAATCTTTTAGTTGTCAAGAACATTTTTTGAAATAAATATCAATACTATTTGAATATTTTCAACGTGTGCCATGTCCGAAAATACAGTGGCTCGTGGAAGCGTCGAGGGCAATAAAATAGATAATGAAAACTTCACATGTGTCTCATAAATATTATCATGAATACTCCAGGGTAATATGTTCTTCTTCTATTAATTTATTTATTCTTTTTAGTGGCGGATGGGGTAGGGTAAAATGTACATGCACATCGCATAACTCATGACGTGATGTCATCAGTTATGCGTGTCAAAAACGCACTATTGATCTCTGCGGAAGACTTCATTCTCGTAAGATAATGCATTGTTTCAGGGCATATTCAAGGCATCATGCGTTTAATATCCATCATTCGGATGAAGTAGATAAACAAGTTTATCACAACGCTCCAACATAGGAAATTGGAATTATGCTAGTCGGGAAAATTAGGGTAATTGTTTGTTATTATCAATAAAGTGTTTCCCTCATCCTCCAGAATTTTACAAATTTACCTGTTAAAGGCACACTGCCATACTTGTAGCTACTTGCTCCCTCTATATAGAAAACTTCCCCAATCGGTGCCTGTTGGTCCCCCATGATCCTCTTTTTCTTATGTTAAATGAGAGCTGAGTTAATGAGATAGCCACCTGTCACAGTGACCTCGATGGCTCGCTGTGTGGTCTAATCCCTTCTTGCCCAGTAGTGGTGACGGTCTTTAAATCTCACCTTTGTTAGTAAAAGTACTTTCTTTTTCAACAGCTGCTTGTTAATGCTATCAAAATTATTCAATACAGCTTTTTATTTTTTTGTTCGTAGAATGCGCTCGTGTTCTCATGACAAAGGATGGATTGCCCTTTAACTGTCGCTTCAATGGACCATTTTTGTTTTGTAAACGAGGCACTTAACAAAGATTCGTGCTTTAAATTTGATTACATTACGTAAATGGGCTATTGTGTCAGTCTCTGATAGATGAAACGTGTCAAAGTTTGGCTATTTTTCCCCTTATTAGACATGTTAGAAGGGAAAGCAGAAGGTATCTAGCAGCGCATAGAATTCAGTTTTATACCTTTTTTGATTGAAGTTGCACTGTACGTTCGACACTTGACAAGTACAACTGCACAAGGCATGATGATACGCCAAAGCCGGTCCATAATGTTCAGAATGGAGAAGAAGGAGGAGAAGGCGAAGTAGAACCAAAAGAAGTAGAAGAAGAATAAGAAGGAGAATGATCAGAAGCAGAAGGAGAAGAAGAAGGCAGAGGAAGAGGAAAATGAGAAGAAGGAGAAGAAGAATAAGAAGGAGAATGATCAGAAGCAGAAGGAGAAGAGGAAGAAGAAGGATAACAAGAAGGATAAAAATAGAATAAAAATAAGGATAAGAATAAGAAAATATAAGAAAAATAAGAGGAAAAAAAAGAAGAAGAGGGAAAAGATAATAGGTCAAGAGCGAAGCCGATAACCATCTAGAAAGAGAATATTTAAACGTGAAGTGTAGTAACACCAATGCAAGGGGGCATTATGCGAATTATAAAGAGCAAAGATGCGTGGTTAAATATTGCAATCAACCTTCCAGTTGAGTTGAGATACGATACCCTACCGCGGCAGATATAATTCATACTTCATCTTTTCTTTGACTTTTTCCCATTTTGTCTCTGCAGTTTTGCAAGGAACCAGCGGTGAGTGACAAGGAGACCTACCGAACGTTCGCCCGTACCGTCCCGACGACGGAGAAGGTGTCCGAGTCCGTGTTAGCACTTCTCAAGCAGTTTAACTGGAACGTTGTGAGCGTGGTGGCGGCTAAAGATCTCCAGTTTTCGCGGGTTATGACCAGGTTAGTAGAGGTGTTGTGGACTAGTGGATAAGTCACCCGACTGCAGATCATAAGGTACGGGGTTCAAGTCCCGCCGCGGCACTAATGTCCTTTAGCAAGACGTTAATCTACATTTGTCACTCTCCACCCAGATGTAAATGGGTACCTGATATGCGTGAGCGCTATAGTTACTTTGGCAGCTCGGCTACGACCAGGGGTAATATGTGTAAAGCGCCATGAGCGTCAGAGCCTGGTTATCATTATTATTATTATTAAGAAAATTAAGAAAGGAAGGAGGCCAACTGAGCTGACATTTGTCTCTCTTGTCGACAGTTTTGTTTTGTTCTTGTTCTCTGACAACCTATAAGTTCCCTTTCTTGTTGCTATGTTCATCGTTTTGTGTTCGTTAACAATTTATGATTGAGTTACATCAGTTTGACAAATATCACCTGCCTTCATTATTTAAAACAAAAATTGTCGAAAGTCGTCACCTTTAATGTGCAAAGTATCAAACTAAAACTGATGTCCCTTTGATATGTTCTAATAACCTGTCCTATTAACACATAATGGTTATTGACAGGATAAATATATGTTTCGTAAAATTCCATTTCCTAGAAGAAATACTTCGCTCAAGTGGAGGGAGTATGTTTCCTATTTCACACGGTGCTTGAACCGAAATGATATCTCATATAACATATCAACCATTTTTGTTAAAGGTAATACAACGTTTTGGTATGGGGTCATGAATTGGAAGCAAATGCGATCCTACAATATTTAGTGATTTAGTGATTAATTAAGCTATAAAACAATGTTTCTTGACTAAATTCGAGCAAATTGATATTCCCGTTTGGAAATTATATATCACAACTACATATTCTGAGATTTGCATGGTCGCAGCTACCATTGAACGGCCGTAGACGCTATTTGAAATTCATCAAAATTTACCGGCTGCACCGATAAATTTTTATATTCATTTTTTCTCGAAAGCAGAAGTGTTTTAGGGGCTAAATTTTCTAGTGCTTATAATACATCCACAGGGGCATCCGAATATATCAAAATTTTAAAAAAATCACTATCCACCCAATTTTCAAAATTTCCAAAAACTTTGTATACCTTTAATGTAATCAAATCTAATGCATACGTCTTAGCTTGTTAAGTGCCTCGTTACGAATCATTTCATTCACCTGTTACGAATAATTATATTTCAGTAGTCAGAATCCAAATTACATACGTGTTGTTACAGGGGACAAGTCATAATATTTGGCCTACCTATAAATAACAAGAGCCATCGATACACCAAATTGGGCCAACTTGGTTTCGCTAGATGACAACATAGCGTATATTTTGTTGGTTTGTACTTGTCTACAACTACTTGCCATGTTGTGCCCATATCGAACCGGGTAAGCTAAACCCTCCCAATCAAATTCTATGACGATAAATAATGTATGCAATTCGGATCCTGGCTAGTGGGATACAATTATTCTTAACGAGCGGATGCAATAATTTGTAGCAAGGAACTTAAAGACTAATAAATAACATTTGATTACATAACGGAAACAATGTTAATTGTATTTCAATAGACAAAATGCAAAGTGCATACATAACGTAGTTGTAGATTGGGCAATTCATAATATTTATCCGACCTAGCAACAAACTATGCAATTTGCAATCTGACTATACAATCGTACACATTTCATGAATGCAATAGCTCGTGGTTATGTAAACGTATAAATTGAATACATTTTAAAAGTGTTCTATTCGTATCTGTGTTTTTTCTAATTTCTGTTTCAACCCCAACCTCCTTTTTTTTCCTCTCTCTCTTTCTCTCTCTCTCTCTCTCTCTCTCTCTCGCTCTCTTTCTCTCCTTCTCTCTCTCTCTCTCTTTCTCCTTTTTTCCCTTTCTCCCTTTCTCCCATTCTCTCTCTTTCTCCCTTTCTCCCATTCTCTCTTTCTCTCTCTCTCTCCCTTTCTCCCTTTCTCCCTTTCTCCCTTTCTCTCTCTCTCTCTCTCTTTCTCTCTCTCTCCCCTCTCTCTCTCTCTCCCTCTCTTTCCCTCTCTCTCTCTTTCTCTACCTCTTTACATCACTAACACCAGACTGGAGAAGTTCCTGCCACTGCACGGCATCAAGGTACAGCACGCCTTCTCCTATGAGAATCCGTACTACCCCATCCCTCCAATCAAAGACAACCGCCTCAAAGACATCATAGAGCAATCCTACACCAACACACGAAGTGAGTACCTGCAGTGGGGAAACTTATCTACCCCTCACACTATGAATACGACGGACAAAGAAAGAGGACAAAATATACAGTTCCTCAGGTAGACAAAGGAACATCCCTTCACTGCTATTATGTAAAAATGTGTAGAACAGGTGTCACATGCATATTCACCTGTTCTACACATTTTTACATAATAGCAGTGAAGGGATGTTCCTTTGTCTACCTGATGAACTGTATATTTTGTCCTCTTTCTTTGTCCGTCAAATTCATAGTGTCATATTCAATAAGGCATGTTCGTAATTTAATCAAATTTAATGCACATATTTTTGTGAAGTGCATCGTTAGAAATTATTAAATGCACCTGTTATGATGCATTTCAATAGCCAGATGTTTGTTCTACCTAGCTACAATTAATGTACGCAATTCACAATCTTACTATAGACAAAAAAAAAACTATTTGTAACAGGTGAACGGAATAATTTGGAAATGGCACTTATGTAATGTATGCATTCAAATTGATTAGATAACGAAAATGGTCTATTGCACTATCGCAAAGAAAAGCATTTCATTTCAATATCAAATGATACAGGGCAGGGGGGGGGGGGTGGTCCGTATCAGGCAAGAAGAAATGTCTCATTGTGTTATGTCCATTGACATCAGTTGAACACACGCCAATGTTCAAGCAGGCAGCAAGTTATAATACATAATACATATGATTTATAAGGCGCCAAATCCACTTGAAAGTCAAATGCTCAAGGCGCAGCTTGTGCAAGAGATGAAATACATACATGATACATTTATACAAAGTGCGATAGGAAAGGTACAGACATGAAAGTTTATGGTAATAAATTATAAGCTAAATCAAACAGATATTTCTTAAGATTGTGTTTTAACATCTTCTTACAGTTAGGGTTTGATAGAAAGCTAGTCTCCTGGAACAAAGATGGCCCTTAGAAACGTTCCTTCATGTCTCGTTTGTTTTATACAGAGTTATATTTCCTCAGATCAATGGGCCATAGTCACATCAGGGACCCGTTTCACAAAGCCTTTTTTCAATGATAATGACAAAAATCAGTGACGAATCTGCTGATAACCAATCAGAAGCAAGGATTTCAGTATTTGTCACTGATGACAAGTTTTGTAAATTACCCCCCCCCCCAGGTCTATACGCCCAAGTATGTCCAGCGTTATGTTTCAACACTGGACATAGTTATCTCTCTGTCGTTAGTATATCCCAGTATATTCTCATCCTTCATTACTCAGTTAATGACTCACAGATTACATCAATAACAATCTTTATGGAAAAGCCTGCCAGACCGACCAAGCCAGCTTTTATTCGAATTGTATCTTTTTGAACAATCATGAACAATATTTGTTATTATATCATTTTGAACATCAAAATAATTTCAATTTTTTAAACTCATTCTTGATTTTGAAAATATCAAGTGTAAATATTGTTAACATTGCATAATTTCAATCTCAATCGTCAACGTTCACACCTCAATATATACTGACATTGTATAGAATAAAATATTAATTTTGATCCCTAACCTGCATGGGGCTTTGCCTTTTTTCCCCACGCCCGGACCGATTCCCTAGGTTGAAAAAACCAGAGATAAACTAAATAAGGCAAATGCTCTGGAAAACCTAATGGCAAATCGTCCCAATAAAAATTTGAATCTCTAAACCTCCTACAAAAACAAACACCAAACTATTGTTCTGTATTAAAATTTCCACTTGAAATTTGTGTCGTGTATCTAGTGTCTGACAAAGCTAGAATGGCTACCACGCCCATTTCCCTCTCTTATTATGCCTTTCTGAACATTCCTTTCCTTCTCAATACAATAACTTACACCTGCCTAAGTTATTCAAACCATCCCGCTTCACGGAATCGTGGCGTCTCGCCACTCCCATTACGTAATCATTAAACGGATCCGCATATACAACATTTTCCTGAGGCTGCTATACGTTGTACCGCAGGAAAATACAATTATCTAAAGGTTAATGTTTCCCCAAGTCAATGGACCATCCTCTTACGGCCAGGGTCAGGGCTATAGGTTTCTTCTAACTAATGGACCATTCATCCATCCGTGTCCATGTTACGTTTCGGCAGACCAATGTGACCCTAGGGTAGAATGGCTCGTTAGGGTTAGTGTTATGTTTCTCGTAGCAAATGGGCCTTGACTCATTGGGGTGTGGTCTAAGTTTCATTGGAACAGTGACCGTTCAATGGTTTATGTTTTAAGTAAACAGGGAAGATTAACATTAACACATTGATGAGGTGTCACTCCCATATTCCTGTCGTTAGTATATCCCATTATTTGAGGAGTAGTGTTTCATCAAGTTAATGGACCATTCTCTTGCCATGGTCAGGGCTAAGTTTCTATTCACCAATGAAGCATTCCTCCACCAATGTTCATGTTACGTTTCGTCAGAGAAATGTGCGTCGCCCCTTCCGTATGTCGAGTGGCACATTGGGGTTAGTGTTATGTTTCTCTTATCAAATGGGCCTTGTCTTATTGGAGTATGGTCTTTACATAAGTTAAAATAAAGAGCACTCCCGTGATGAATCAACGTAATAACAAATGCAAACTAAAGAAACTTTAGTAGGTTAATCAGTAGTATGTTAGACTGTTGGAAAGTAACTTAACATTATCCACCTTACACACAAGTTAGAAAAACAAAACGAGTATTGTAATTCAGTGTTCTTTATTTGGGCAAGAGTATTATAATCCATAACACAGTCGATGCCAATGATCTACAATCGATTCTGCATGCATAGACTCCAAGATAGGACCATTACAATAAGATGAATGGGAAACTTCTTAGAAATTGTGTTCATCTGTTTTATTATTGTTACTGTAAAAAAGTACGATATTCTTTTGTGTATTTTTATTCAGACGCGATATCATGTATGTTGTGACTTAACATTATGGGTAATATTTATTTATATATTTAATTAATCCATTCCTCATACGTTAGTAATCAAAAGTAGTTTTTTATTCAAGAGGCGTCGTTTCAATTGCGTTAAGTCTTTTAAGGCAATCCTCAAATGCTCCAGTATCAAATTCATTGCACGGATTTATTCAATCTATCTACATCGTCATTCATTCTCATAATATGCGTCAAAGGCGATGCCATTCGCTGACAAAGTCCTCTAGAACAAATGAGCCCCCTGCGCATCCGGCATTAACCTCATTCAATTTTCTGACCCATGCTTCATGAATGAAAATGGATGATCTCAGTCAATGACAGTCTAAAAATGAACTTCATCATTGTCATTTTTTAAATGAATATCCATCGAGGCTGCCTTCACCACTCACCCAGTATAACAAGTAATCAAGATTCAGAGAAAGCATTAATATCAATATCTATTTCTTCTGAAACACCTCACCCCTTTTGAGTAAAGGTCAGACAGAATGAAGAAAAATGTTTTTAATCTTGTTCTTCGGAATACTACGTGACTTTGATGAAAACAAATTGGCGGCAAGGCATGTATTAAATGTCATGTGATTTCGCTTCATGAATGGAAAGCCCTGTTCAATGGTGGGTATAGGTTTACATTGTGCGGGCCTAAAACTTAAACCTTGCTAGATGTGACCGGATTACATGATGGAGAAAACAATTTAAAAGGCAAATCAAAATTCTTTTCAAAAAAGTTTCAAGCATGATGCAAACAAAATGAAAAATACAAATGAAAGGATAAACAAAATAAGGTTAAGTCGAACACTGAAAGAAAAAAAAAATAGATTCTGATATTGACGAAATATATTCTTCTCATAAGCTAATGGAATATTACATAGAAGATTTACATAGAAATATTTAAAGTCTGAACGCTATTTATTTAGAACATACAATAATGTTTATCTTGCCAAAATATTGATGGTTTTCTTAAAAGCACAAACTAAGCAACATCGGACAAACATGTTGTCTGACCCACAATGTCGGAGTTATCTTCAGGTCACGACCAGTAATGACATCATTGTCCTCAATCCAGATTCATTCATCTTTTTTCTGTCTCCCTGAGGACGCATCTTGTAATAGCGCTGTAACAATTCGCAAAATAAAACTGGGCCCCATTTCACGAAAATTGTCATCAGTGACAAGTGACAGATTTTGTTATAAGCTAGTGAAATCCTTGCTTCTGATTGGTTATTAGCAGATTTGTCACTGATTTAAGTCATTTGTCATTGAAAAGGCTCTGTGAAACGGGTCCCTAGTCTCCTGTGTTCATCCATTTGCGACCATTTGTGTCCAAACAAATCCTGGATGATACAGGATCATTATTAAAGCAATCCATCCCTTAATTGCTCTTCTTTCACAGTTTACGTCTTCATACCCGCGGAGCCGTACGAGTTACACGCTTTCCTTGAGGACCTCGATGAAAAGGGACTTCTTGACGATGGAGATTACATCGTCGTCGCCATCTTCTTCAAGATCTTCGACGAGTCTAACCGAGATGGACTTATAAAGGGTAAGGTCATTGCCCTTCTTGAACCCTGTTTCATAATAAATATTTATCAATTTCAAAATACGGCAGCTGTTGTAAGCTACTAAAATCCTTCTATTTGTTTGGCTCTGTGCAAAGTTGATGAAACATGATAACAATTTGTTTGATTGAAAATTCGTTTTATGAAACAGGGTCCTTTTAACGGTATCCACTGGTCTAGTTTTTGAGACCAGTGGTTTCCATTATTCATTTTCATTACTGATAAATCTGTGAATTCATATTCGTGGAAAATAATCAAAAATATAGTAACAACATGTTATCTATAAGGGGAAATTTATCGGACTGGTATTCCTACAAAATGGTACGAGAATAGTTATACTAGAAATGATATGTGACGCCATCAGGGAGTAGTCTTTTTGTCAATACACATTTCTATGGCCACAGGTTAAACGTGGAAAACAACTGTGTAATCATTGTATATCGAATGTGTTTTATTGATTTTAGAAGGTAATTATTGGGCTATTTGATTTGTCTATTATGCCTCTTTCTTTTCTTTTACGTTTATAGTTTCCTTTTTAGGCACTGTTTCATATTAGCTATATTGGTCATTGTCTACAACTTTATTTTTTCACCTCTTTCCAAAAGTAAATGTAACATTTACCTCTTCCATTACAAGTAATAATCTAACTAGACACGGGCTAGCGCGACGCATGACACTTCATCGACTAACATTTCATCCAAAAAAACTGGTTTTTTAAACCGTGGCCCGACTACCCAATTGCGTAAACTGACTTTAATGAAAGAGGATAGCGCAACGCATGACACTTTATCGAATAACACTTCATCGAATAACATTTCACCCAATAAACTGTTTTTTTTTAAAAACCGCGGCCCGACTACCCAATTGCATAAACTGACTTTAATGAAAAAGGATAGCGCGAAGCATGACACTTCATCGACTAACATTTCACCCAATAAACTGTTTTTTTAAACCGTGGCCCGAGTACCCAATTGCGTAAACTGACTTTAATGGAAGAGGATACACTACAACATTAACTGAATTTACTCCATCGTATCACCTTACTCGGTGATCCATGAGTGGAACTTGAGGATGTTAAAAAGCCAAATAATGTAGATTGATGATGATGATGATGATTCCCTGCCTACTTTAACTGACTTAATAACCCGATAAACAAGATGGGGTACGCATGTATCCACAATACTCCCCCCCCCCCCCCATTCCTTCTTGTGGATCGTTTCACCTAATAACATTAGTAAGCCAGGCCTGGTTTCAGCATTGGTGCACTTGATGCGGGATAATATAATCATCGGTGTCTCCTCTAGGGTAACCTATACACCTGTTTCTTAACAGGTTATCTTGTTAGGGTGTCACTTTAACGTTATTAATGGAGGTATCGAACCAAATTAGCGGACCTGGTGGGCGAAAACAATTCCAAGAACCCTCCCTCCTAAAAATAAAAATACCAAAAGAGGTCTTCATTTCTTACCAAAAATGAAACAATACTTCTGGTGTTTTTTTTAGAAGGGACACCGCTGGACCATTTTGAAAAGAAGAAGGAGGAGTGTTAACCTTATCATTGAGAAAAAAAGTCCGAGAACGTCAAAAGTAAAGAGGGTGTGGTTACACCCCACACCCCTTTTTAAGCGACCACCTTGATCTCGTGTTACAATAACATGTATAATTACCACCATTAGTTTGATGGTGATGATGATGATAACGATGATGATGATGATGATGATTATTATTATTGTTATTACTATTAGGCCTTTAACAAAAAGATGTTGTATCGCCCTTATTGCAACCGACCCAAAAATCTTGAAATCTACTGTCGGCTTTTTAATTTCATTTTTTTTAAACCGTTTTTTAGAAGAAAAAAATGTATTAAAGCATTCAGATCTGAGAAATATCAGCCCAAAGAGGAAGTAAAAAAAAAAAGAAGAAACATTTCCGACCGACCGACCCATGTTTTGGTACCTAAAGAGCAATACAACATCTTTTATTTTTAGGCCTCATCATTGTTATCATTATCGTTATCACTGTTATTGGTATTGTTTTTATTATCATTATTATTAATGCACTCATTATTATGATTATTATTATGATTATTATTATTATTATTATCATAATTGATTCCATACCTTAATCGCAGGTGTCTACTACCCGGCTGAAGGTCCCGATGGTATCTCCCAACGCATCAGGTACATGCATAACGTCCTCATGCTCTTCTACACGAGTGCCATGAGTCCTGACTTCAATGGATTCAAGATCGAAGCAAAGGCCTATCTCTCAGAGCCGCCCTTCAACTTCGACTCTGGTCTCCTTGAGGAATTAGGATATCCCATTGAGGTACATTCCAAAATGAATATTATGTCAACAACAGTTAACGACTAAATTATTAATACTCCTTATACATTTGTTCGTTTTTTTTTTATTGATTTTTTTTTTCTCAATTTTTTTCATTTAAAAAAAAAAAAAAAAAAAAAAAAAAAAAAAAAATCATTTTTTTTCCCTTCATTTTTTCATTTTTTTCATTTTTTTTTTTATTTTTTTTTTTTTGGGGGGGGGTTGTTTCTCGTAACTCAAGAATGAAAGGTGTACTGGTTGAATTTCGGCTTTTGTGGAATACTTTTAAATGTCAGCTCTAATATGTTACATTCTTAAGGAACGAATCAAATCTCCACATACTTAGAAATAATATAAAACTTGGGAAGTGTTTGGATTATTTAGTTGTTTACTGTATAATGTTAGTTTTTCGATTCAAACCATAATGATGAATGTCTAAATACGTTCCCTCATTTAAATATATAAACATTGAAACAAAGAAATTCACGAATGAAGAAAAGAATGATGTGATTGTTGTGATCAACATATCCTAAAACTTAACCCTTATTAAACAAAAATGACTCGATTTTGATGCAGAATCAGTGTCACCACAGCTCACGGCTTTTGAAATAGATATCGCGACGTTTTACACAAGCGTAAATCGGTCTCCAAACCAATTTGAAAGGTTAAAATATCGCTATTTTAAAAAAATTGTGTTTTCCTTTCATTTCTAAAATCCGTCTAGATCACAGAGGATGCTGCTTATCTTTACGATGCCGTGATGCTGTACGCTAAAGCTCTCAACCAAACCCTGAGCGAAGGAGGGAGCATCACGAACGGGACCGATATTATCTCAAACATCCTAGACAAAACATATCAGAGTAAGTTTTTTAGAAAACATTGCATCTTCATGACCTTCTTGTAAGTTCGCTTTAAAAGGAATAATTGGCAGAATTAACAGGTGACATGTGACCCATTAGTTTCGATTGTTAATTGGAATTTATTTTATGAGCAGGATGTAGAAACGATGGCCTTGATCATTTGAGAGACAATACTCGATAAACACTCAAATAATGATGATATTGACTACACAGTTTCACCCTCCATGTTACTGTACGTTTTTGTATAGGAGATCAATGCACTATATCACACATCCTTTATGACATTGAGGCAAAAACTTGCGTTGCTATTCATCGGGAATTATGTTTGATTGTACATGTACTTTCAGTTAATTGATCCCCAAAGTAATCAACTAAAGGTCACATTCTAAATATTAATCATGACAATGTCCTTCCACAAAATTGTTTCAAAGGGTAATGATAAACACTTGATAGCAGGCATGCATTAATCATGTTTATCATATTAATTGATAATAATACTTTTATTCATCATTCGTATCATTGGTGACTTTTTGCTTTTATTAGTGCTTGTACAGTGCACCCGAACCTGAATCCACCATCCCTATACAATTAGATGAACAAAAACGAGTGAAACATTTTAATTATGATGCAATGACAACGTCGACTAGGAAAATAACTGATAATAGTGCTCAAGTTAACGTAGGTGTATGAATGATATGTTGTATTGTGATATTGATTGTCATTTTTTTTTTTAACTGAGAGAAAAAAGAGTGATGGGTATGGATGTGACGGATTATAATTAAAAAAAAGGTGTTTTGGTATTTTCATTCATTTGACTCTCATTGCAAGGAACGAGGGTTCGAATCCCAGCCGGGCTCTAACGTTCTTTGGTAATACGTTAATCGACATTTGCCACTCTCCACCCATGAGTAGATGGGTACCTGGCAAGTGTTAGGGTTATATTAATGGAGGGCCCGTGGGAAGATCAGTATTGATACTAATGAGGCTACCCATGTTAAATAAGACCAAATCATTATTATTGTTATTTATTTATGTATTATCATTAAATGGATAAGTAGCAATTAGACAACAATGATAAGTACTATTTCAAATCACAGCGCACCACCATCAATGAAATGGCCGCACCCACCATATATCTGGCTTTGGTTCGTATCAAAAGCATATCATGTAGTATCAATATGGGCTCTGTGATTATTATTGTTGTTGAAAACTTAATTTCAATAATAGTCATCATTCTGAAGATACCTTGTCCTTCACCGTCAATGATACACTATACTTGGGTCAAGGGTTAAATGTATAATTATGCTGGTTGTTGTTTCGACCATGATAACTGAGTGAAGTGATCGCAAGCATCGACATTCTCTCCATCCTTCTTCCTGCTGCACACATTGTCTTAAGGATCTCTTATATTACCGTCCTCGGTTTTCCTGTGGTTTTTTAAAGAGCTCTTGAAACCCACGGTCTCCCTTGCTTACCGTTAAAGTAGAGCCTTACGGAACTGTTGCCTCTTTTCACCTCGATTTTTGCCTATCCCCGCGGCCAATTTCTCCATTAAGTTGACATTCGGCGATGCGTTGTTGTGTATCTTTGCCCTGAGCACATTCTGCAATAAATAGGGTTCCTTTTTAAAGAGAGAGAGAGAGAGAGAGAGAGAGGGAGAGAGGGTGAGAGAGAGAGAGAGAGAGAGAGAGAAGAGGGTGGGGTGTAGAGCGAAATATTAAGATGAATAGCTAAGATCGAAATGATACAGTCATCATAGAGTATATTAATTATACCCGTTCTTAAGTAAAACGTAGAGAAGGGCTATTGATTGAAAGATTGAAATGAATCGTAGTTTTCACAAATATCTCTGATATTCAATCCAAGGTAACAAACAAAATTAAAGTGGGCAGATTAAATATTTGATGTGAAAGAGAGACGAGAAGAGAATGGGAGAGAGACATATATATATATAGAGAGAGAGAGAGGAGAGAGAGGGGGAGAGGGGGTAGAGGGAGAGGGAAAATGGGGTGATGAGGTGTCTAATGTGTCCGATGCTGTCAGTTCAAGGGGGACATGAAGAGTAAGACATCATGTTTCATGTATGTTTTTACATTATCTCGATTATGTTCGTATAATGTACACGAATGTATTGCAAGTTGTGACGAGGAAAGGGATCATTCATTTTTTAGGATAATTAACATACCTAAGATTTCGGCTGACTGGCAGACAAGGCCTAATACACAGCGCGAGAAGCACGCCATACCCTACAACATACCCCCAAATTATGTATTTGTACACGTGTAGGATGGGTGGGTGACATGCCAGACATAGTGCAAACATCAGGATAATCATTCAGGGAATTATAACAAGATGATCTACCAAGCGAATGTGATGCCGGGTCCCGCAGATGCTTCCATCTGGAACGATCTATCATTTTGGCAGACACGCCTTAGATGTCGCACCCGGATACCAACATCCATATATCTATCTATTCCACAGGTTATACTGGTATGTGTCAGGTTATAACTTTCAGTACCACGCAGTCATTACTGATGACTCTGTTGCTCCATTATCGACGGGCTTGGGTTTTATAAACCTAACATTTTGCTTGCGACATTATGATGTTATACTAACCCAAACCCTGACACCTACAGGAATTTAACGCTGAGCATGAATGCCAGTGGCCTAGTTCCTAGATATTTGCTTCAACCTACATTATATGTGTATATAATATATATATATATATGTACTTAGAAATTGTATTTGTTATTCCAATGAGATTCATGGCGGGCCTAGTAACTCCTTGGTTATTCGAAAACTGTTGTAGGAATATGATATGGTCTGAACTATGCCACATATGTATTCTCCTGGCCTTTATCTTGTTGAACAACTGCTGACAGATTGTGGAGGTTGTATTATGGTGCTGTAGCTCTGAATAGCAGTGGAAAGCTATAGCTTTTGTCATCCTGAAATGGAGCATCGTTTCACTAAGTCTCTGTGGCACTGTAAATTGGAAAGTGTTTTTTTAATCGTTGGCGTCACTAAAATGAAAGAATTGTTTTATTGCAAACTTATAAGAATTTTTTTTCTCACATGTTCGTGGATGAATATACTTTTACAGAATCCCTTCCCCTACTCGACCGTCTGCGCCCCCGAATATATACTATAATAATGTATATGCCGCCCTCCCCATTTCATTTCTCATGCTCTTACTTCGCACACCTTTACCTCCTTACTCCGTGGAGCTTCATCTGGCGCATCACTTTATTTCATCTCGACATCATCTGATTAATCTCCTAAGTCTACACGGTCGACCGTCTTAATTCGAAGCGTTGATGGTTTCGTCACACTCACTCCCAGGCCATAACCCGAGGTTCTCTCGACACAGGTTTGCCTCCCTAAGACAAGTGAAAAAGTCAAATATGTTTCTAACGTATTAATGTTGAATTTGCTCGAGGAGTCGAAGAAGAAATAAAATACTAAATCAATACAGAGACAGGATTACCACTATATTTGTTATTGAAGTTGGAATTGAATGTGATGAAAATAAATATAGTTAACTGTCATTGACACATCGATATTGCTCATGTAGTGACGTATTCATGAGCTTCTAAGGGTTCTATCCTGAGATGACTGCTGAAGGCCGAATTGTCAAATTGTCGAATTACCGACTTCAACAAAACGATAATTGCAGTTTGTAATAGCAAAGTGCAGTCACGTTTGTGATAGCTCAATAGGAGATTTGTTCATTTGTAAATCGTAGTTTGTCAGAGTGTCACCCTTTTTTCTGCATCTCAAGTTCCGATGATCTTAGCGGTCATGTCGTACATAAAAAGGTATTGTCAATAACTGGTCACATTCTCGTAAAAAGGTGAAATGCTATTTTCTCCCATTCATTGCCCATTTTGAACCAAAGTACATCATCAATTTTATGTATCTATCTAAAAAGTGTACCAAACACTTGATTGGTAAAGTATTCATTCGCTACACTATCTATTCATTTTACTTAGAAAAGAAGAAAGTTGCAGGGTGAAACCAATCGAATTATACTTTATTGATGTCAGAAAAAGACTTTAAGACCTTACGGGTAGCAAAATAGTAATAAAACAGTTAGATGTAGTGACAATATTTAGAACAGTAATTCTTGATGTTGGTGTAGACGAACTGGTTGAGACAAGATGGGTTTATTGGACTCAGAGGAAGAAGAATTTGCAACATTTCTCGCCGTACTTGTGTCCTGGTTTTCTGAGTCGATGTACTATCCTGGTAGAGAAATGATGGAGCACATCATCGTGGGGTGATGTATATCCACGGCCAGTGGCGTAGATACAGGAGGCACAGGGTGCATTACTCCTTCCCCTCCCCGCGCGCTGGTTGTACGAGACTGAATCCTGCGACATTTGCCCAGGGTCCATTTCCTACACCACTAGTAACCGAATTCTTAACTTCAACCCTGAACCTGAGTCTATTGATTATACCTAGCTTTACCCTAACCATAACCTGAAACACACTTTCAACCAACTAAGCATGATTTGGGTTTGTTGTCGTAAATACAATTTACAAAGCCCGGAGCAATTGGGGGAGGAGAAATTGTGAGGCCATCGTCCTCCCTCTCCTGCTCAACGAATATACGGGACAAACAGAAAAGAACAAGAGCAGGGGAAAAGGTCAATACTAAAGACGATGAGACCTCTTGCTTTTCCCCCTAATTGTAGGCCTTATATACTTCCATGACATTTTCAAAGTTTGACCCATGCCCCCCTCCTCCCGTCCGCCCCCTCCGATGAGGTCCCCCGCCCCTTCAATAGTTGAACTCACACTTCGCCTCTTTCCATGGCCAGTGTGGGACGGATGATTGACGCGGGAAGCAGACTTGTCACAGCTCATGATTCAACGATGTATCGAATGTTGTCCCCGCCCCCTCAATTGTTAGACTCACACACCGCCCCTTCCCATGGCCGGTGTTGGACGCATGATTGACGAGGGAAGCAGACTTGTCACAGCTCATGATTCAATAATGTATCGAATGTTGTGTGCCTGCAGCAGTTTGTCTGTTTTGAGATTGTAATTGTACATCTGCCGTGTCTGCAAACAGACGTATGGGCATGGAGCTATCAAGTGTCATGTGCGCCGATGTTGACGAAGCGGGATAATGGCTCATAATGATAGCTTCTTGGAATATGACATTGGAATAGGAAATGAGATTGGAACATGAATTCATCTACCAGAACCAGAGGGGCTTGGACTCGTATTTTTTTAACATTGAAATTAGAAGATAGTTCGAAACACCCTTACCTTAAATAGAATGCGTATTATCATGTTTAGCATGGCTAAGATATAATCACCATGGAAATGTAAATGATACGACCACCATTTCAGTTTTGTGTGTCTAGAGCTAGAAGAATGTGGACTCATATATATTAAACTTATCTTAAATAATGCCTTTCTGGGTCCATATTCATAACACCTTACTAAACCTAGTCGGCAACCTACATGTTCTATAGTTGTCAACTTAGCACTCGTAGGTTTTCATAAAACCGAACTACGCCTAATTCATAAAGCCTGGTTGGTCACTGAACAGTGCCTAGTTGTCAACTCAATCCACCAGTACGTCTGTCCTATTAGAAAGCACACCATTGATAGTTCTCAACCCATTTAGTTGGTTGACTATTCAAAAGTTAATAACTATGAATTTCATTTGTCTACAAGGGCCTGGTTGGCAAGTACATATGTAGCTTCGTATTAAAGCCCCACTGCACTGCTTATTGTCACCTGCACCCTCTATAAACCAAGCAATGCCTAAGTGGTACCCGTCGGTCCCCCATGATACCCTTTTTCTTATGTTATTTGATAGCTGATATGAAGAGATAACAACCTGTCAGGCAGGTATAATCCCTCCTGGCCAAACTAGTGCAGACAGGTTTTAAGATAGTAAGAATATGGACCCTCATTTAAAGCAGACGCTGAGGTTCATCCCAAGAAAGATGTATAGTTTTTATAGTTCATCTTTCATACTCCTTTAACATTAAGGTTCTGTTAACTTTTATTTTCTTTGCCAATTATTTGTCGCTAAAATGGGTGAAATTGTCAATTTGTCCCTACATTCATATCTTACACTGATAGCACGCGAATTATACTTTCACTGCAATATTACTTACATTTGCCTCTCCGACAATTTGCTTCATGTCAATTGTATTGTCGTTTATTTCTGAAATTGTCTACCATCCGTTATGACATAAAAGGTCATTTCCATATCTTTGGGCCATGTAACACTTGCCTGTCCAATTTACTACCTTTAAGTGACATTTACTAGTACTTTGACTTCATAGACCGTTATCATTCTCTTCGCTGAGCTGGTCGAAGTGACATTTTTTCTGTCACAAGTCGAACTATTAAACTTAAACATACGACAAATACATTCAATTGACTCGTGGGCAGCCAGAAGGTCGACATCAGTTGCCTTGTCAGCTATGTGCTTAGCAAAAGTACATAGGTGATATTCTTAATCACCTTTTTTCTATCACAAGTCGAACTATTAAACTTAAACATACGACAAATACATTAAATTGACTCGTGGGCAGCCAGAAGGTCGACATCAGTTGTCTTGTCAGCTATGTGCTTAGCAAAAGTACATTAGGTGATATTCTTAATCACTTGAAAATGTGATATTTGACACATTCTCCGATGACATTTAAGGCACACTGATTTCCTACGCTAAGTGAATTCCTAGCTTCGGACATAAACCTAAAGGAAGAATGTGTAATAATGTTTTCTTTAAAAATTGAATAATGAAATCCCAGTGATACTGCAATAGTTCACTTTCAATGATGGCGTTTTGTTCCTCCTTTTGAGCTGTCGCTCACAGACATACAAGTAAAATCAAATATGCAGAAATTTTATTTAAATGGTTAAAATTAGATTTAAATGTATATTTGAGTTTGTATCGTTTTGCGACATATACATGATCTTAGGTCTTAAATCGAATTGAGAAAATACCCCGCATATCTCGTCCAATTCGGAAAGAGATCTAAGATTTGAATGTATCAATAATGGAAGCCTTCAATGACATACACGAAGGATTTTCATCGCCCCATTTGGGACTTTTATCTTGGAATGGGCTCATATTTGGACTGAAGAGGCGCCATACTAAATATATTCATGTTTCTTAAAGGGAACCTGCACATACCAATCATAATGTAGCTCTTTAGTTTAATGCATCTACATGTATAGCATACTCACAATGTCGACTTCATTATTAACTCCGAATAATTTTCAGAAAGCCTAGACACGATTGAAATAATTAAGACCTATTACATTTTCTAACCTTCAATACTTCAATCACACCCACAAGACTAACACCACCAGACCGACAAAAACCTGAACATATATTTACAATATAATATGCTAAATGGCCAATAAGCGGCCAGTTTGGAGATGGTCTGGAGTCAGCGTGGCGGTTTGACTCTGGTATGAAGATTTGAATGTTTTGTATTATTTAGAGGAGGGTATGTCACATCTCCAAATCATAAACAGATTATTACTTGGTGATATTTTCTCTTTAAAGAAGAATCTACCGACCGTTTTATCGATCGCCGTTGCCACTTTATTCTCGTAAATGTTAGCAGTGTTGAGTGCGCATCAGGGTAAATCAGACATGTCGTCAATCAAATTAGGCAATCCGCTTAATTGGGCGGGAAATGTGTGTCGTCTGCGACATGCCATGTTCTGTCTACAATCAAGGGCGCAGCTAAACAGTAGTCAGGGGCACGGGGAAGGTTCCCACCACCATGGATGGTGAACAAGGAAGAAATGCGAGAAGAGGAGGGGAGAGGAAAAGGGAGAAGACTCATGAAACACTTGTCGCATCCATCCTCATCCATTCCCCTGATCATGAAGTAGCCTCGTAAACTTCTATTTCATTTTTGTAGAGTAAGAACGATGCCCCCCCCCCCCCCCCCGTCAATGGTGTAGACTCACACTAGGCCATGGTCGGCAAATCACATGGTGCAGGGGGGTAATGAACGGGAAATCTAAGGGCTCCTTTAAACCTGACTTTTAGCTTTTGAAGAGAGTCGTAAGTGCAACAATCAACCCCCTAGTCCGCGACATGGAGTGGTCTAAATCTGACAGGATTGTTTCATCACCCTCTAATCAGATGAGGGTCAATACCCGTGAATATTTGCAGACGACGTCTGGACGGATACATCTTCGAGACGTTGATCTTTACAAAATTGGGCTGTTTGTTTGATGTGATCTTTCAGCAGACGCTGACTTTTCCTCGGTCTCAGACCAGGGGGTGTTTCACAAGGATCTTAAGTTGAACTTATCTCTAAGTTGGACTAAACATTTATGGAAAGCCGTTAACATCTATAAAAATATTTTTAAAAAGCTATTTTAAAAGGCATAACATGTTGATTCAAATCCTTCATGCTTTTTATAATCAAGGAGATTTCAAGTTCTTGATGTGAAATTTATAAACAGTCTAAAATACTATAATTTTGCTTTAGAATATACTTTATTTTAAGGCTACAAATGGCTCTCCATAATTTTCAAGTCCAACTTAGAGTTAAGTTCGACTAAGGATCTTTGTGAAACACCCTTCCCCCCCCCCCCCCCACCCCCCCCCCCCCCCTCCTGGAGAAGAGATTTTGATTCTAACCATATTGAACATTTACTTTGAAGTGATCTTTCTCTGGACTCTTTTATTAATCTAAGGCTGTTTGTTTAATGTGATCATTCACCGGCCTCTGGTCTTTCTTCGATCAGAGACAGAAGAATAGGTTTTTTTACAACCAAATTGAGCTTTCTGACATTGACAATTGACATTTTCCTGTTCGAAGACAGGAGAAGCAAATTCGTTTTTAACCAAATGTAGTCGTTTGTTTGATGTGGTCCTTCACCGGATATCGCTACTCTACTCTAACATGTTATCCTTGATCGAAGAGAGAAGCGGATTTTGTTGTCAAAGGAGACACTGTTGGAAGACATATTGGTATTTGTCTGAAGTATTACATGTATTGGCTACCATGAACATTCTATACAGGCGGAATATATTATCATAATCATTTTGGAAGAATGTATTTGATCGGTTCTTAGTTTGCATGTGTTACAAAAGGACACCGAATATCCGCATATCTCATAAACATGGAGAAATCCCCTTTTATGCATGTTATACAATTCAATTTTAAGGTGATGGAAATGCGTTATGAATAAACATTAATTTCTTCCTTTGGTAAAACTTCACCCTTTGGTAAAACTTCACTCGTGCATCATGACGGAGATGAGAGTAAACATGGAACACACCGTTTATTTGAATGAATAATTATTACGTAACTTTTATGAGCATGTATCTATTCATCTTGGTGGGTGTACGATAAGCCTGTTTCATGTACTCCTCGTGAACAAAAATAGCTCTTGCTGACTCAGATGCTTGCCAGAGGCCTGCAGACAAAGCAACAGTTGATGTCTGCACTTCCGCGCTTCGCATCGACTTTCGACGCAAGAGCCTTACGCGTATCTTTCTTTAATATCGGAATCGATATTTCGCAATACGATAACCAATTGGCTTTTAGCGTATATGCGGCATCAGTGAAAAGGGACACATGTGATTGTTTATACTATCACTGCGACTGCCAAGCTATTCGATCTATCATTCGTAATGTGACTTCATTTGCAAGAATGCAAAATTCTCGGTATGTGGATATAATATCTACTACACCCTGTATCTTCATGATTTTTATCAGCCAAATCACACAAATCAGTTGCATGTCTAATATATCCATGATCTAAGCGAACAAGGGTACTTGACTATACCCGAACCCTAGGTAATGGATCAAAACATGACTTTCATAAGTTACAAGGGTAGGGCATCGATACAATGTTTGTTGTAATTGCTACTTTTTACTCATCTTCTTTTTGTAAGATCTCATTTTGCTTGATCCACTCTCGTATACATTATCGATGTCTCAAATCGGAATTAGCGAGAAACAGTTCACCGATGATACGCTTTTATAAGCAGCCCCTCGGAAATGATGACTTGATACCATATTTTACGCCCAGATCACGCCCGGTGAGAAGAGGCACGCTTCCTCCGTAATTGACAGTTTCGCAGAGCCATGGAACTACCTGGTATTCCTCAGCAACCGCCAAGGCACGATGTCTTTTAATGGGATTACGCCCGGAGGCGTATCTTAACTACCGCGGATTTTTCACGCGTCGATATTCATATTTCTCACCCTACCACTCTGACGGGGCATATCATTCGCGGGAAAAAATAGAAATGCAATTGAATCGGATCCGTGGCCCCTAAGGAAATAGGGGTATCACTTTGGTCGAATGGGGTATTTGGTGTCTTTCCTCCGACATCGGACTCTCACTTACCTTCACCGTGGCCTGTAGACGTCCCGACCCCTTGGGGAAAAGGGGCAAATGAATCTAGATGTAATCGCGCAGAGGTAGAGAACCCATCATGATTCGGGATCATCATCTTCAACTTTTAATATTTTCGCAAAAGACATAAAGACTACATTTTCTTGCAACAGTACAAGTGAGAGAACTAGAGTGTGTGACAAGTGTAATATTTACAAGGCATGTTTTAAACATGTACCTTTCATGTCGCATTGATGAAAAAGGAAAAAGAAGTGACAATAAAAAGTGCAGTTGTCCCTAGCCTCGACGTTTCAAAACGTAATAATTGGAAAATGATTGCTAGTATTCTTTATCAAGCTTTTCATTTCTATTACTTTCCACCGATCCTCTGAATCACTACGTGCATCATACAACATAAATCGAAATATTGTTCAGAAAGTGCATGGATTGGCAACGTATTGATTGCAGGTTATTAACAATACATATTTTTAAGTGCACCTGGAACTAGCTACACCGGAACCGCGAGTTAAACAGCAACCGGGAAATGAATACTCAATCGCATTGTATTTGGTGAATCCCCAATAAACCCAAAGGTATTGAATCAGATGATATTAAATTTCACGTTGTCTGCGTCAGTGTATGATTCAGTGCTTTAAAGAAAAAAAATAAGATACTGTCAGTTTATACCTTAGTCAAACCGCCAGTGTTTTCGAACCCGAACCACCGATTTCTGGTCATTCGGCGTGGTTATTGTTTCAGTTTAGTTTTGGATTCGTCTGTGTTATTGGGGTATTTTGCAACAAAGAAAAATGATTAGCGAATATACAAAAACCTTCGGTCATACGGCCAACCCGACTCTAATCCATCGATTCTTGTTTGTTTTGGGCAACGCAATTGTATTGCTCGGTTTCTTTTCGGTCTCTTTTCGGTCTCTTTTCGGTCTTTTTTCGATCTCGTGGCGGTCTGGTTTCGGGCCCATACATTTTGTAGTTTTGACCGGGATATCTGAGAACGTCAATGCGATTACTTAATATTATGCAGTTCCAGATTGATAATTGCGGGAAAATAAACAGAGTGACAACGAGGTAAAAGAAGGAGAGCTAAACGGTAAAGAATTGGGAGAGATAGACGGACTATTTCTATCTTTATGAAGAAATGACTCCATTTCCATTTAAAAGGGCGTAGATTCAAGGGTTTGACCATGGTTTTAACGAACCGAGATCCGCAATACAAAGCCTTTCTTTTTTTTAGGAGCTTTTTTTCTGTTCTGTATATACACATATACACACACACATGTACACAATACATAAACACACATACACACACACATATATCTTTTTTTTCTCTCTCTCTCTCTCTCTCTCTTTATGCTTAGAGCGATCTCAGGCTTTTTAGATCGAAAGATAAACACCAACAAACACTAAAGTGGCTTTTTCCATAAGCTAATTAATTTGCTCCATTTATAAATAATTTGCACCATTTATAATTAATTCCTCGTTCTCTACTCTGTGACCAATGAAGCCGAGAACGAGGAATAATCGGATAACAATGAAGGAATTTATTTTACTATTTTGTTTACGGTTGAGGTAAATTGAAACAACTATTTTGCTGTTTGGCTGAGAAATAAAAACGTAACCGAGGTTGGAACTAGAGAAGAGAAAGGTTAATCATTTTGTGTTAGATAAATATGGAGACTCATGAAAGTGAACAGTAAAAAAAAAAAAAAAAAACGTTAGAGAGCAATTCAAACACTTGTAATGAGTTCATTTGGTTGAAACAGAAAAACAAGATAAGCAGAATGGCAAAACTTTGAAATGAATCAGACCAATAGTGAGAAAGTTATAATCGTTTAATGAGATCGCTAAGTCTATGTGGGTCACAAATTGACAGTTTGTTCAGTGGATTGTGACGTAGTCACGGATAACTGACCCGTTTATTTGTTGGAAAAAATGGGAAACTGTCCGATACTACATCACAGAGACATTTGAAGAGCCCATACCATTACTGATTACACTTTTAATTCTTAAAATTAAAATTTTTCTCACTTTTTGTCCGATTTCATAAAGACTTTCACGAGTCTACTTTTAATTATTTTATAGTAATAAGACCGTCCTTGGTGGAAAGGAAAGTGAAGAAAACTAAGAAAGCGTATATGTTCAATTTGCCATGTGTCACTGAAACAAGTCACTGAACTCAAAAACTTCTCTTGATATTAAACCTAGGAATAACTGAGGTAAACCGTATCTTCAATTTTTTTAGCGAAAGCAATGCTAATACATAAGTCCTCATTAAAAAAAATTCATGTTTATCACCTAACACTGGAGTAAAATATGCTTTGATACAGCTAGGAAGAAAATCACAATACTTTTACATATTTCGTTTCTTTCATTAGGTATTACTGGGGTAAATCGCATCATCGACAAAGATGGCGATACCATTGCCAACGTGAGCGTCTTCTCAATCCAGAGAAACAGTTCGTCCGACATCGACTACGTCATCGATCCCGTCGCCATCTTCCAGGAACGCAACGGTACCACGGTAAGTCGAATGATCTTTTAAATGATCAAGGGTAATTCTTGAATGATCAGTCATTTCATGATGATACCAATTAGTTTGTATTATACCTGTTTATATTCTTGTGTATTTATCTATTTTGTTTTTGCTGCTGGTTATTATTTTATTCTTATCAAGCAGGGCCTCGTGGAAGACCACCACATTTCGGATATGCGCCACCGTGTATAAATATCAGAAATAAATAAATGTGAAGTGTTGCCAATTTCATGTCCATTTGAAATTGATATGGTTTCCATTCGCAAGTTCGTGCTTTGGTGTATTTTTTTCGGGGGATGTTTTTTTTTTTTAATTCAGTAAGTTAAGAAAAGACAGGTGAAGGTACATGTAGGTAATCCTTGTGAAGATGAAACACATTTACTAAAGGCCAAACCGATCAACTAGTTTCTCTTAAAACGGCAAGAACTGAAACCATGAGTAAGTGAGGCCAAATTGTTTATTAACTTCGTCCAGATAATTTCATTTACATGAATTACATGGTTATGAGATTCCTTTGACATATTTCTCATCCGACGGCACCTCCTATGTGTATTTTAGAAATGGAAATGATTTATAAATTCATACAGGTACAAACGCTCGGTAAAAGTACAATTTTGCTGCGTTTTGAAGGGAATTATGAATTCATATTCGTGGTCGAACGAGCTCACCTGACAATCTAGACCTGCATTCATAGGGTATGTTGAGCAAGAACACATTTTGCATACGACTGCAATCAATCATGGGCAATATTACTGTCTCTTTGAAGTATAGCGGTTTGGATTCAACCCTGTTTTGTCGGATGAACGGGTTAATTGACAGCAAGGCCATTTTAATGTTTGTAATAATATGAATAAGACGAGGTATCATATTCCGTTTGTTATTTTGTTTGTACTTTAACGGCATCATTTCACAATTCTTTTGGTGATACCCACAATGTTGTTTGTTTCATGTTGGGCTTTTTGTATCAAATATAAATACATACGTAAATTTTGTAAATACAAATAGACCAGTACTTTTAAAAAAAATTAAAACAAACATTTTTTTTAAATGGCGCAGCTTTTCCTAGAGATCCGGATCGTATCATGTACCCTCTTGTCATCAATTGGATATGCCCTCGTCTGATCTTTATAATGATTTTGGTCCTTCAACATAAACAATAGCAAATGCTTGCAAAGTATTGCGTGAGATATACCAAATATTGATCGCATTAAGAAAGCTGTCCAACTCACAAAGATTTGATTGAAGGACTATCTAAAGCTGTACTTTGCTTTAAGGGTCAACAAGAAGCCACATTTCATCATCATCGCTCATGGTGTCTTAGACTTTCCTCCTTATGACCTTGAACTTTGGACTTTCCCGATCGCTCACGTTGATACATCTTCCTTATGTTTTGTGGCGCCTCCTTACAACTGCACCAAACGATCACCATTCTGTTGTAAGCCAAATAACGATGTCGTTAAAATGGCGTGAGAAAAATGACTGTTACAAAGGTGGTGTATGTTAAAAATTAAAACGCATTTGGCAGTGCTTTCGTTTCTAAATGACATTATCGTGCTTCTACTGTGAAAGATAATAATACTTAATCTGATTATTAAAAAGAGAAGAAGATGCATTTACAGTAGATCGAACTTGCAGGCCCTGACATTTGGAACGCAATAATAATTCGTTATAAATTAGCACTTACCCCTTAACGAATGGCAGACATTGGTGTGTTTCCACGCACGCATATTCAGACCAAATGTATAAACAAATCAATATTTCATACGGCTGGAAAATATAATGCGGCAATCTGAAAGCCTGCATTGTTCCAAATGGTCGATTAATGAGTCAATGGCAAAGTACTTCTATTTGTATACGCAATATCACATTATCGTTGTTCAAGGGTTATTAATCATGTAAACGGCAATGCGTCAATGATTATTGCTTTACCAAACAATGGCGTGTCCCACAGGGCTACTTATTATGACCAATCGTGTTTCTCCTTCAATTCCAACGATATTACCTGAAAGTAAACATTGAACAATGTACCTGCCAAGCGGCACAAGCGACAAATTGATGGTATAAATGATGAGAGTGCAAATCGTATCATCAGTAAAAAAATAAGTATCAATTTACTCCATTTACATTCACAATTATCGATGCCAAATAAAGGTAAAATGAACCTGTGGCTGATGGATCATAAATTGAAATGTTTTGTATTAGCTCAAAGTACGAATACTTGCAAACTCTCAGATGGGATATGAGTTGGCACGCATGGACCTGTAAATCAAGCTGCATTTGAATAGTTTGTGCTATATCGGTATGTTTTGCAAGAGCCTGATTGGATCATCGAATACAGATGCCAGATCTCTGGAGGAATCCTTGAAAACAGATGCTAATCATTTGAAAGGATGCCTTAATCAACTTGTTGACAAGATAATTTGCGACATTACACAAGGACAGAGTTATGCAGAAGGGTTGTATGAATCGATGACGGCAATATGTTTGACATTCACATAAACGATGAATTTCAGAGAACCATTTCTAGCAGATCTTCGTAGAACCTGATAAACCGTTTCAATCTTTACAAGCTTTGTCGTTTACGACCGAATGTGTTGGTTTCCCTGGTGGTTATTCTTTTTCCTTGAAAGTCCCTTTCTAAGCAGTTGCGTCGTTTTCGGTTCAATATTCGTTTCTTCTCTTACTCTTTAATACATTGGTTGCTATTTATATCCTTAGGCTTTGATTTTTGAACGTTTCGTCTTGTTTGGTTTATCATTTTTATTATTACTTCTTGCTACACTTGTGTCATTCCTTGAAATTCAATTTCTAAGCACGACAGATGAGGCTTGTTCTGTTAAACGGTTGTATTCCTACCTTTTTGATACAGTGGTTTCGGTTTGAATCCTTGTAATTCGATATCACAATACTTTTGTTTCGCCTTGTTGCGTTTATCGTTTTCATTTCTCCATTCTTTTATAGTGGTTAATATTTTAGTTATTGCAGTTAGATTTCTGAGCAGTTAACTTTGGCCTTGTCTTATTTATTGTCTTCATGTTTATCTTCTGGTACACTTATTCCTGTTTCATTCCTTGGAATTCAATTTCAAAGCATTTTAGTTTCGCCTCGTTGCGTTTATCGTTTGCATTCTTTAATAATAAGCGTTTTTTATTTCGTTAATATTTTTAGTACCCTGTTGCTGTTTTCTGTACATCGTTCATGAATTTCAATTTCTGAACATTTCAGTTTCGCCTTGTTGCCTTCGTCGATTGACCTTCTTGATTTACTCATCGCTTCTCCATCACAAATGGATTTCACAGACTAAACATTTCGGGCAAAACGAGCTCCGTTGATTATTTGTCCCATATACAACATGCAATTATGATTAGGAATCTCAATGTTCTGATGATTGCCTAGATACGTAAACAGATTAAACCGTACCATCTGCCATCGGTATTGAGCTAATGTCGGCGAGTACCCGACCCTAATAACTCACATGCCCGGTTGTCATCAGGAGAAACGGAGATAAATAGCGCAAGCTGAAGGAAAATGGCGGTCTGTCTGTGTGTGTGTGTGTGTCTGTGTGTGTGCAGATCATTACGCAAGTGGCAAGAATCTTAACCTAAGCGTAAACAATAAATTCATCTTTCCTTCGCCGTGTCCACTGGCAGGTTGTTTTAGTGATGCGTAAATAATGTCTTCCACGTCGCTGACCATCATCATATAACGATGAATTATCTATATTTTCCGGTCGACCTATTACTAAAGATTTATCGCAGTTTTCTGTTTTCTTGCAGGACTTAGTATAGATTCAGCTGAATTTTATTGCAGCAGATGCGTTATATTATTATATAATTATATCAAAATTATTATATAGATCTTTATACCATGCCTTTTGATGTTTCGGCATTTCAAGATGACCACGGTCATTACTAGTTCATTCTTTAGATGTTTCTTTTTAGCTTTCCTTTTGACAACTTTTCACCTTTTACGTTGTGTCACCAAGTACGTATAATTTATTTTACTGAAAAAAACAAATAAGGTCTCGCATATCACTATATTTTATAGTCTTTTTACCAAATGTCTCAAAGTGTGTTGTAGTGCAATATTTACATGGTTTAAAGGCATCACTTAACAATGTTAAATCTAAGATGCACGGCCCTGCTTCAAAAAAGTAAAAATCTTTGAGTAACCGGTTTTACCATACTCGTTTTCCCTAATAGACTGTAGTGTTATGAAAACGCAACATTTGGTTTCGATTTCTAATCATAAATATCTTGATAATCAGACAGGTGATCGGCTTGTAAAGGTCATTGGGTTCCTGACTGACCTAAAGGTTCGTAATTATCATTGCAGCATGAGCTAGATTTTGTTTCAGAATCTGAGACAAAGTTACCGGATCCCTTTAAATATTTTATTATGTAACACTTTAAAAGCATTTCATCAAAGTTAGAAAAACTATACCCGTGATAAAAAAGTTGAGATTTTGAACTGTTTCATTTGCCTACAGAAACCCATGGCAAGACGTTACGTAATCATGCTAATAAAAAAACGTATATTCTGAAAAGCTTTATAACTTTCTTGTCTGGATACTTTAAGAGAAAAATCCATTGCCAATCAATGTTTATAACACACTGACATCCTGAATCAAAGCTACATGTACCTGATTTTTCAGGAAACGTTTTTCGCAAATCTCACGGAACATTTCTCGATACAGGAAGATTGGTTGAACCTACGGGTGTGATATGTCGTCATTGGTTGCTCCTCTATCTTAGGAAGACATAATTGATTATCATAGACAATAACTGAAACGGGAATGATGAAACGTTTCTCTACTGTAAGATGTGGGTGTTGTAAAGCTGCAGATATAAGCCAAAAAGAGAATAAATCATTGGATGCAGTGAGTGAAAGTATTTTTCACTTATTAATTCACATTAACTTCTAGGAATATTATTATTAATTACTGATTAATGAATTCGCCAGCAGCAAATGAAAAAAATCACGATAAACAAAAAAGTATTCACTCTCCCTTGAGTTGATTTCTCAAAAGTCTATGTAATACACTGTAGTTGCATTTGTGAAGCCGCTTAGGCATATTAGAGGAACCTGATATTTCATACTAATCTAATAAATCTTTCAAAGCTAATTTCCACATAGTTTCACAGATAAAGACATATTTTCCCAATATCATTGCCCTTGATCGATGCAATTTTAGGAAAACCCTTTAAAGGGAGCGGGTCGTCAATTAAAAAAAAAATAATAATTCGCTGACACTAGATTTTGTGGAATTACCATTAACGTGTGTACAAGTCTGCAGACAGTAAACCCGTAGGCCTGTCAAGAAATACCCCGGCGTCTCTCGGAGAGTCGTCGGTTGCGGGCAAAGTGAGAAAATGTCTGTACCATGTAGGGGAACGGATGGGGAAAATGCAAAGTATTATACTTAAGGCCTGTCGGGCATAAAACTGAAGGCTAAACCTGGCGACTGACGCCACTACACCTTGTATTGGGTAAACGCCCAAACGGTGTCGAATTTCCATGAAAGCCCGCGTCTTTAAGCATCGTTGTCTGTTAAAGCCCGATGTTGCACGCACTTCTACTGCACACGGTGCGCCAGTTCACCGACGTAGCTCATGCGTCAGTGAGCGACGCGGTCAGAATTTGACGCGCCTTTTGATGATAATATCGTACAAAAAGTGAACTGAAAAGTTAATGGCGCAAACATTATACTGAATTTCTGATTTGCGTATTTATAACCAAAAAAAGGCTCAATTAGGGCGGGTATACAAATCAATGAAATGACCCCTCGTGTGCAGCAGGTATGAGGCTGAACTTTGAAACGTTGTTAGCACGACGAGTCGCCACTAGAATTATATTTCCTTAGGGTGAGTAGTCACCGATAGAAAGAAAAAAACCTTGAGTTGCCCAAAATGTTGAATATCCTCCTGGGATGTACAATCAGTTCTGTCTTTATTTCGCCCGGCTGTCATGCACATTCTAATTGGCCAATTATACCCCCGCAATATTGCATTTCTGTCAGTGAGGAGTATATTACACTGAATGGCTAGAATTCCCGGAGGGCACAATAAATAATCGAATACATTTCGTAGAAATAATATTTGAGAAAACTGAATCATAATGTTCACCTCTTTTGTACCAATGACTAGCAATGTAGCATCTGCATCTTGACATGAGTTTCCACTTTTTGTGTGTGTAGGACAGGACAGATCAAGCGACAGCATATTCCACCCACGGTGCCAATTTAATAATAATAATAATAAAAATAATAATAGCCTAATAGTCCACTCCAAATTTAATATTAAACCGAAACGGAAATTCCTTTTGCCCAATTGATCGTGAGCCCGGCAGCGACTGAGCAGCGCCAGATCGACGTTGCTCTATCCCTTATTGTTGAACGCTAAATAAGGTAGCAACAACTCCCATCTTTTAACGTCTTTTGGTATGACGCGGCCGGGGTTCGAACCCACATTTAGGCAGTTAGTTTGACATAAATTTGCGATTCCAGCTATACCTCCGCCTAAAATCCATAGCAAGTTTTTCTTGGTTTCATGGAGGACGGAGAGAGAGAGAGACAGAGAGATATGAGTGGAGAGAGAGAGAGAGAGAGAGCGAGAGAGAGAGATAGAAAGAGAGAGAGAAAGGAGAAAGAAAGGAGAGAGAGAAAGGAGAGAGAGAGAGAGAGCGAAATAGAGAGAAAGTTTAGGGGAGGGAAAGAAAGAGAGAGAGATAGAGCGCGTTTAATTCTTCTTTATCTTTTCTTCTCCTTTTTCTTCTACTCCTTCTTATTCTACTCTTTCTCCTCCTCATTCTTCCTCCTCTTCATTCTTCCTCCACTTCTTCTTCTTCTCCTTCTTCTTCTTCGACTTCTTCTTCTTCTTCTTCTTCTTTTCTTCTTCTTCTTCTTCTTCTTCTTCTTCTTCTTCTTCTTCTTCTTCTTCTTCTTCTTCTACTTCTTCTTCTTCATTGTCATCTTCTCCTTTTCTTTCTCATTTCGTGTTCCTATCGGTTCTTTAAAATTGCGCTTTATTGTTCAAAATGTCCCGGGTCCAATCATTCTTCAATGCCATCGACCATCAATCGCGACCGTATTCCCCCACAATAAGGGGAACACGGCGCTGTCACTCCTGCCCCCGTCTTCCATTCCTCCGCTCCCTAACGAACGTTGGGTGCCATTTAAAACCCAATAGATGAGGACAGATTGGCCTTAATGACGTTGAATAAAAGATGCGACTGGTTGGGATAATGAAGAATGCGGAGGAGGATGGACATGATGGGTGCATGCCCTTATCAACAAATTTATCCTGTACTCTCTTGTTATTTCTGCCTGACCTCCTGTTGCACCTTACCCAAAGTGCCCCGCGGGAGCAACCCCAAATAAATTGAACTGTTGAAGTCGCCTTTGATCTTGTGTACATACATAGTCATTAGTTTTTAGTTTTTTCGTTCCCTCTGCCTGGTTTATGAATGGCAAAATGTATGAAAAACATAGCCCTCTTTGTACTGAAGAGGAGGGTTAGTTCATCCATGGATGCATCGAATTGATCAAAGTACACGGCAAAAGACCCCAGAAAAGTGAATGTAAAAGTGTCCTGAAAGTTCTTTCCCACCTTCATATCGGGACGTTAAAAAAATGCAATAACTTCAATAGACTATTCTGTCTGCTGAAGAGTTACTAAGAAGTAACATGTCATTTTCGTTTTTGTTGTTGTTGTTGTTGGGGGAGGGGAGGAGGGTATTTGTCGACTAAATCTTATCCGGGGACATAAAAAATGGATGTATAACCCCGCCCAAAGCGAATCAAATGCATCTACCGACATTACCGAATATGTATCTCGTACTTAAGCAATTTGTAAAAATCAAGGTTCTTGAATGTTTGGCATGTAACTTTTCAGTGTTTTGTTAAAGAAGCTCAAGGATTTCGTTAAAAAAAATATTTTGGTACCCGATCTAAAGATGTTGTTATGAAATAATTCACCACTGTGTAAAGTGCTTTTTTTTAATGATATACATGTAGGTCTATTATATATATATATATATATATATATATATATATATATATATATATATATATATATACATGCATATATCTATGTAGCGTGAAAAAGTAAATGTAAAACAAAGAAATGGACAACAAACCTTAACTCTTATTTTCTAATATGAATGTGATTTAGCACCAGCATTTATCTTTAACATTAGTCGAAAACTGACGGATGTGTCTTCAGATTGTGTTTGTCTAAACCATATTAGATATTTGTCCGAGAACTTTTTTTTTTAATTCCCTCTTTAAGATCAACCAGTGCGAGTATTAATGAATGCTCCGAGTCAATATTTCCGGGCTGATGTACAGGTACATAGGACAAGTAGAAGTCGAAAGTGGTTCAGTGAGTCGACTATATGAGGGCCTGTAGGGATACGGTGGTTATTCTGGGGCACGTAATAGTGTAACCGAGGAACGGGTATGGTCTTACAAATATGGGTTTTGTTTCATAATGTTTGCGGACCCGTTTGATGTTACTCTTCCCCCTCGGGCTAGAAACGGACTCTATACGAACATGGGTTGCTTTCTCTGTCTCTCTGTCTCTCTCTCTCTCTCTCTCTCTCCCTCCCTCTCTCCCTCTCTCCCTCTCTCTCTCTCTCTCTCTCTCTCTCTCTCTCATTCTATCTTCCTCTGTCTCTCCCTCTTTCCTCTCCCTTCTCTCTATATCTCCCTTGATTTTTGTCTCTATCTTTATATCGTATTGTCCTTCTTTCTGTCTCTTTTCACAACCTCCTATTCTCCCTCTCCCTGTCTTTATATTTCTTTATAATTATGTGAGTGTTTTATCTCTGTTAACCTCTATCAGTATTTGATACTTCTCCATCTTTCTCTCTTTTCCTCGAACCTTATCATGCTTGGTACATGTATATTTCTGTTAGTCTAGAAATAAATTCGAGCGCTCTATCTCTCTCCTTACCTCATGTCTATGTACACCTCTCTCTCTCTCTCTCTCTCTCTCTCTTTTTCCCTTCTTCTTCTTCTTCTTCTTCTTCTTCTTCTTCTTCTTCTTCTTTCTTTTCTTATTCTTCTTCTTTTCTGTGTCCATATACCTCTCCCACTCTCTCTCTCTCCCTCTCTCTCTCTCTCTCTCTCTCTCTCTTTCTCTCTTTTTCTCTCATATTTATTATTCTTTTAAATCCCGTCATTCTAGTTTGCTCTCAATCTTCGATGTGATTTTCATAATTACTACGTTAGCTCTTCGTTTGCCTTCATTCATATTGTAAAGCAAATGTCCTTGCAGCTAAGCGGGAATCTTGGAAGCACTTGCTGCCAGCGACATTGATATGAATATCTTTACCACTCTGGTTATGTATTTCCATTCTTTTTCTCATCGTGCTAAAAGGTAACTCTAAAGCATCCCCCCTTTCATTTTTGAAAGCGAGTAAAAAAGCTTTTACAGATATTTACCTACGCCGCGCACGGTGTATGTTAGTCAACTGTTAACAAAGGTGAAAAGGTAAAATCAAATACAAATGTTTTCATGATTCAACATCTAACAGTTCTCCTAAAAACGGTTACCTAGCAATAAAGAAACAAGTCACCATTAATCGGTTGTGGACATCGTCGAAGCTTGGGCGAGTGCTAATATTTATGAAATAATACTGAACAAAAACTCCAATGTTGTAATACAACCTCATTTCGATTAATGACAGGCTTACCTCAACACGCGATGATGCTCAATATTGTATTTATTAATAAATACGAGTCTCTGTACTATAATGTTTCAATATTACAAACTCACTATCACTTATGATGATTTAAGTGTGAGTTTTGTCTGGCATTTATTAAATTATGATCCAGCTTGCCACATTAAACAAATATACCACTGAATTAGACAAACAATAAGTATGAGATTTTGACTCGGAATTGAGCGAAATTGCGTATCGGCAAAGACTGTTGAATCGACAGTGCAGACATTGTTTTCGGATTAGTGAATGTTTTCACATTTATATTCTAAATCTCGGAACGTAATTCAATATTTTAGTTTTGAGTTGTAGATAAAATTGGAAGAGAATCGTGTAAATTAAATAATCGTAACCGTTTCATTCGGAATAGAAAAAGCAAAAAAATCGTTCTTGACCAAATGTAAAAAGAAAATGTGCTTCCGTTTTTATTTGATTAACTTTCATTATTATAAGTCTTGCTCCTGTGATGGTATATATTTTAACTTAAGATGAAACATTGTTTAAAACATACAAATCATGTAAAGATTACGTAATACGTCGCTGTAATGTTCGAAAGGTAATCAACAAGGCTATTAAAATTGCCTCGACTTGGGTTTTTTGGCAATGTTTCCGATGTTATGTAAAAGTGCAGGTTTTTTTGTATTAATTTTGTTGACCTGCCCGATGTATATATGTAGGCCTGCTGTTCCTTTGGATGATTTATTCTGATTTGAATCTCTCTCTCTCTCTCTCTCTCTCTCTCTCTCTCTCATCCCCTCTCTCTCTCTCTCTCTCTCTCTCTCTCTCTCTCTCATCCCCCTCTCTCTCTCTCTCTCTCTCTCTCTTCCTCTCCCTCTCACTATCTTCGTCCCTCCCATTACATTTCTCTCTCTCTCTCTCCCCCCTCTCTCTCTCTCTCTCTCTCTCTCTCTCGCTCTCTCTTTCTATTTCCCTACAGGTGTATGCTGCTCATAAAGGTGTAGACATTCAATGGCTAGGCGGCAGTCCTCCCAGGGCCCAACCTGTATGCGGCTTCGACGGAAGCCTTTGCAAGACCAACTATACAATTCATATCGTAGCTGGCGTGATTGCTGGAATTATTATGCTCACTGCAATCATAGCTACTATAGTGTACAGGTAACATAATTTCCCTCATGTGAAGTTGCTGACTGTGAAAGAAAAAGGGGAAAATAACCAGGGGAATAATTCAGGTTTTATGCAATAAAACTTCTAATATATATTCCTATTATTTGATGAGCATTAATATTTAACAAATTTTCTACTAGTTCATCCCTAAGCATCAAATGCATACCCAAGAAGAATAAAGTCATCGTTTGCTCCGCCAGACTACTTTAAATCAATTCAGAGAGAGGCATCAGATAGCAGCTTCTACACCCGAAATAGGGTTTTACAGAAATAATCCTAACATCCTAACTATATTTTAACAATATCAACCCAACATGTGTACGATGATTTTTTTTAATGTAATGGTAAAACAAAAAATATAACACAGATTGCGGTATTAAATTACAAAATACACCTCACTCCACTTATTTTGTGTTTCTTCCAATCATCGGGGCATCGAGTGGTGTTGGGTGGTTGCGTTAAATGACCTTTTTGTGAAAACATGCTCTTTAATTCACGAAATTTCGGGGTTAATGTTTGCGAAATAAACCCCTCTCATTTACAATCTGGACCAATTTACCAAACACTTTGTGAAAACCCTACGGCAAATCTACAAAAGGTCGCATGATTTTCCGTTTCCGTTTTCGTTTCACGAAAGGTCGTGTAACGCGACCACCCGACCGAACGTGATGCCCCTATGATCCAAAGTAAGCCTTTATTCTGGTCGTTCATTGTGCCCTTAAAATTGAATGTAATCAAATAATGTATTTCAGAACGGATTCTGTTTTGTGTTTTCTACAGAAATTGGCGCTACGAGCAAGCATTGGCAAGCTTACTTTGGAAGATAGATTACAATGAGTTGGAATTCAAGAGCATATGTCACGGCAGTCGGGTAAGATATGTGAATTTATTTGTGTTCTTTTTCTTCTTCTTGCCCCCACCCCCCCCCCCCCTACCCCCCCCCCCCCCCCCACATAATTGTTCAGTGCTTTGCAGTGTATACACACTGTAAAAAAATAATAGTCGAAATAACTCAATAAAATTGAGGAAAAGAATTGCCTTATTTTTATTAAGTAAATATTACCTACGGCATCTTAAGTAGAATTTACTTATTTTGCTGAATAAATTTTTACTCAGTTAAATCGAGTTACATTAACGTAAATAATTTAAGTATTGTAATCATTTTAGATAATTAAAAAAAAAGCTATGATAGGATTACATATTGCACGATTTGGTACCCATCTAATCTAACAAGTAACATCCACTAATCATTCACTACTTCTATTTAAGATTTAACCGTATATATATATCTACCACCATCACTAACTATTACATACGCTTCAATTCGACACATATTGAAAGGCTCCAAATTTTATATATACTTGATCGTAGCATCTTAAAAGGAAAATTGGTTGACAATTTCCTGAAATATCAGGTTTTGATTTGTTTTGAACTGGGTAACAATTAAAAATTGTCTTGCCTTTGCTTAGCCATGTTAAATGAATTAGTAAATGTTTTAAAGTCCTTAAATTTTCATTCAACCACAAAAAAGAATTGTTTTATTTAAAAAAGAGTTTCATTTGGTCTTAATGAATATTCATAAATTATGTAAATATTTCTATTACGCACTGCATCGGTCCTTACTTTAAAAAGATAAGAATAATCAACATAAATTGTTTGAGTAATACGTATAATTTCTGATTTTGAGTTAAAATTACTAAATTAATACAAGCTGAAATTACTTAAAGTTCTTATGTATTTGATTTTACTTAAATATTCCACGTATGTTCTACTAAATTGAAAGTTTGAGTTAGCAAGACTTAAATTTAGTGCGTAAGTGGCAAAACTAATGTTTTCAAGTAAATTCTACATGGAAAAAATACGTAAAAATTACCAATGAACAAATTCTTTTTTACAGTGCAGAAGGCATAAGGAAAATCTCCCCAAAACAACCTGCTGTTGATAAACTGTATATTTTTGTAGAATAATGCTGTGGATTTATTTCATATGTTTGCCATTTTGAAGAGAGTAGCAAATGTAGATTAGTGTGTTGCCAACAGGCATTGGTGCCGCGGCGGGACTCGAACAGTGAAATATGCGATCCACAGTCCAGTGACGTATTTAATGGACCACGGCACCTTTATTAGTTATAATGCCTTTAAGGGTGGTTAAAATATCACGATTCCGATTAAGGTTTAATTTTAACTTTTGCTTTCTCTCTCTCTCTCTCTCTCTGTTTGTTTATTAAACTGCTTCAGTCTAGCAGTAATCACTATTCACAGTACTCGTAAACATTACTTTTAAGATGTTCATGCGTGGGTATATAGTCGTTTGTGAAGTAGGCAACTTGGCGAACACGACATAACACTGGGGTAACGGGTATTACGCTCCCGTGCGTACTAGTGTCACTCAGAGCCATCTATACACAGACTTGGGCCAACTTGGTTTCACTGGGTCACAACATGTTGTGAGCTTGCCCAACAAAGCAGTAGTCGCCATATTGTGTCCAACTCGAACCGGGTTGGCCAAACTCTCTTAATCAATGGCACTGGTGTCCCTGTATGTGTGCTGCCCTCTATAAACCCACGCATGAGCAACTTTAAAGTAGAGACTTCCACCTTAATCAAACGTTTTACAGAGCATAAACTAATAGCAAGGGGGATATGCCACTTGACTGGATGAAAGGTGTCATGGACCTAGGATAAAAATGTAAAATGTTGGAGAAAATGTGCACACGCAAATTGTCAAAACCTCATGATGTGTATTTATATTTTACGATAAATAAGCAGTTTCTTCCAATCCCAATCGGTTGTACACTTTTCTCATTTTCAGTTAAGTATTGCGACGCATGATTCAAGAGTGTCTATGTACGCAGACCCGTTGTCAGGGCGGGGTCAGGTTTTCACCCGGGTGGGGCGGTACAACCACACCCTGGTAGCCATTAAACCCGTCCACAAGAAGCACATTGAGATGAGCCGCTGTCTTCGAAAGGAACTTAAAGTGGTGAGTACAGCACTGACTGATATAAAGCCCCACTGCACTACTTATAGCTACTTGCGCCCTCTATATAGCAAACTAGGCTTAATGGGTGACCATTGGTCCCCCATGATCCCCTTTTTCTTATGTTAATTGAGAGCTTAATTGATGAGATAGCCGACTCTCAGTGACTATGCAGGGAGGTCTAATCCCTCCTGGCCAAACTAGTGCAGAAGGGCTTTAAGGAACACAATGTCAAGACTGATTTTGATCTCCTAATTTTATGTGAAAACCCCGAAATCTTCCCTTCATTTTATATTCTGACTTTAGATTCAACTACGATACATGTACCTGTACCTCTCGTTTAAAAAGCACTGGCAAACATCTTTTGTATTTTTCTTTCTTTTAAACATTATTCTGAGACCATTTTGGGGGATTTGGGGGATTTGGGGATATACGATCCAATGGCTTCCATTGGTAAATCAATAATGATAAATCAAAATCTCGTGTACGTCTCTTTTATGATGATTCCTTTTCCATGTATTTATTTTTATTAGAATTAAAGAGTTGAAGAAAACTCAGGGGAATGTGAAATATGAATAGAAGATAAAACATGCATACAACTGTATAATGAAGGATTGTGTCATCCATACACAGACTTAAAATCCCACCTGAAGAACGGTTGATATTAAACCATTCATGTATTTATCTCCATTCTTGTCCATACACTTTATCTATCCAGATGCGAGACATGTGTCACCCGAATCTGTGTCAGTTCATCGGTGCCTGCCCTGACCCGCCTAATATCTGCATCCTCACGGAGTACTGTACACGAGGCAGTCTGCAGGTAAATTATGATCATATTTACCCCATTCTATGATCCGGTGATAATTGCTCTGGTATTTCGTCAACGATAAAGATTAGGCTAGTAGTCCACTGCTTGGAATGTTCTCGATTCGTCTATAGCAGAACCATCTATACACAGAGTTTGGCCAATTTGGTTTCACTGGGTCACAACATGGCATATATTATTTTGTTTTGTGTTTGCCCGACAAAGCAGTAGTTGTCATATTGTGTCCAACTCGAACCGGGTTGGCCAAACTCTATGTATAGATGGCTCTGGTATCACACTCTAGCTGCGTCATGTAAGTTTATATGAATTACGTTGTTTTTTTTTCTTTCTCGTATAGGTGAATACATAGGGTGAGCACGCACTCAGATGTTGTTGTTTTTCTTCAAAATGTCATAATATGGTCTAGTTTCAAGGTAGATTTAGAGTTAGAGTGGTTTAGGATTTAGACTATGACTTTGGCTTGTGAAGGATATTGACCGCAGAGCGATTATCATCGGAGTATAATTTGTGTCATATCGATGTTTGTACGTTTGAATAATTATGTTATTGATATTTCTAGTGAATATGAAGACATGGAGTCGTGCATTTACATGTAACTATATATTGGAACATATTAAAGGATATCAAATTTCGGTCGGGGTATCAGAAGATATATTTCCTGCATTTCCCATTACTTTTATTTGAGAACGCACCAACAGAAAATTATCATAATAAGCACGTGTTATCAAATTTAATGTTCATGTATTTGTTAAGTGTCTCGTTACAAACTAATTCATTCACCTGTTACAAACAATTGTATTTCAATAGTCAGAATGCGAATTGCATACATTTCGTTTGTTAGGTAGCACAAACCATAATGTTTCTCCTACCTAGCAACAATTAATTTCAGTCGGTATTGCCAGTGACCTGTGACATTGTATGAGATATATAATTTACATAAATATGCTCTTATTTTGAAAGGATATCCTGGAGAATGACGACATCAAGTTGGATGAAATGTTCATTGCATCGTTAGTGTCGGATATTGTCAAGGTAATGTGAGACATGGCGGCTTGGGAGTGGGCGGATGGTTGGATGGGGGTGTACTCAACTGATGCGGTATACGGGGATGTGCTGCTCTAATAGGTAGCTTTTTAAAAAAAATATTTAAAAAAAACATTCATAAGCACGGGACATGATTTTGTGTTGAAAAAGCCCTCATTATTTGCTATCCTCACCAAAATCATGAATAAATAAAGGTGCACAAATAATACAATGAATTTTCACCTTCTAAAGTAGGATGGCAAACGATGGTCAATATTCAGGAATGCTTTGTTTTTGTTTTAAAAAGCGATCACTTAGAGCAGCACATCCCAGTATATAACGAATATACGACCCCTCATAGATGGATCATTGCTCATTGGGTAACCTAGTGTTAGTAGCGATGTAGGATTTGGGTTAGGTTTCGGGTTACATTTAGGATTAAGGTAAGCATTAGGATTAAGATTGGGCTTCCGAGATAGCATTAGAAAAGGACAATTCGATATGAGCAACTTGAATGCTCTTTGCTCAGACTGGCTACACGCGTAGCTTACGATTAAATCTTCACTTGCCATTCCACGATAAAATATTCGCCTGCCGCAATTCCCCGTCCAAAGCACATCTGAGTACCACGGGGAGACATGACCCTCGAAAATGTGTGCCATGTGAAATTCTGTCTCCACAGATTTTAAAATTATCATAAAGACCTATTATTAGAAGAGATTAGATGATTTTTATCGGGAAGTAAATTTCATCGTTCCTTTTTTTTTTTTCTTCTTCTTTTTTTGTTTTTGTTGGGGGGGGGGCAATTGTAATTCCTGGAGCTGATCTCATATTCAATTTTTCTTAAAGTCTTTCTCTGAATCTCCCCCTCCCTCTCTCCCTCCCCTCTCTCTCTCCCTCTCCCCTCCCGCTCCCCCCCCCCCCCCTCTCTCTCTCTCTCTTTCTCCTCCCTACTCTCCCTTACCCCTCTGTCCCATACCCATGTCCTTCTCTCAAATTATCTAATTATGAATTATAATATTGTCCATTTCTGTTCTTGCCTAACAGGGAATGAGGCATCTACACAGCACAGAGATCCGTACCCATGGAAACCTTAAGTCCAGTAATTGCGTGGTGGATAGCAGATGGGTCCTGAAAATCACCGACTTTGGTTTGGTTCACTTTAAAGTCGGGCAACAGCCCCCAGACATGGGAGAACATGCATATTACCAAGGTATTGTTATAATAATACCCAGCTTTTATAAAGCCCAAATTACAATTCGGTATCTAAGCGCTTCCAAACTTGGAGATTATTTCTCCGGCTTTAGCTGTGCTGCCATTACGGCGCTCTAGCATTTCAAGAAATTAATTCCTACCAGGTACCTATTTACATCACCTGTGTTGAGTTCGGCAAATGTAGAGTGTTGTTGTGTGTCCCAGGAACATGTATATGTGTAGGAAAGTCCAATGTATTTTGTCCCTAACGTTTCTGATGTGTCGATTTAAATTTCATGAACATTTGAAAACGCCATTATTTTTTACAAAAACTGACAGGGGGTAGTAACTTTTTTGGCACAAATACGAAATTTTAGCTCGGCGTATTCTATTGTGTTGTTTTTTCACTATTAAAAACGCGCAAATACTTTTTTTAAAAAGTGCGATTTCGAAAATTGAAGTGATTAGTTTATTGACATCGCCAATCGGCAGTTTGCATTATGGATGTTAACCTCATTTAATAAAAACAATTCTTTCATCTTTTGTACATGTATATTATTGTTTTATGTGTCAAACAAAGAAAACGACAAAATCTGGTCTAAGATTTGGAAGAAAAATGGATTAGACTGTAGTCATTTTTGTATGGAAATTCTTGAATATTTTGTCAATGGCCTTGTCGGTCGCTGTTCCAATTATCCCCGATTTAAAAACTTGAATAACACAAAACATTTTCCATTGCAGAGGAACAACACCTTACTCAAAAGACAAATTTATGATGTAAATGTGTGAGAATATCAGTCACTAATTTTTTCAAAACTCAGCTGTTACATTATTTGGACCACAAGCCTTCTTATCTTTTAAGTTATTAATAAAAAATTAAAAACTTGTTCTTCATTAACTAGATCAAAACGAAATCCATCTCCCGGCAAAACAGAATGCAAAACAGAATGTGAATTAATTTCGGGGGCTACTTTTCAAGCTTGCTTGCATGAAAATAACACTCGTTAATTTGTTTTGCATTGAACTCTATGCAAATTTTGGGGGCTCTTTTATGACTTTCGGGGGCTCTTTTTGGCATTTCGGGGGCTAATTCGCCCCGAGCCCCCGTGTATTTTTTTCACTGACTATGATCATCAAGGGGCACAATACTTTGCTGATCTGTTTGCCCAACATTTATAAAATGACAATTAAAATAATCAGCAATTTCTATTTCATCATTAATCATTTTATTTTCTATTTCAATTTGGGGTATTTTCACATAATTAGCCTATATTTTTATGGTATTAAGCATGTCTGGCTGTTGTTGTTAATTCTTTGTTAGATTTACTGTGGAAGGCCCCCGAGGTATGGGAGCCACAAGGGACGCAGAAAGGTGATGTCTACTCCTTTGGGATCATTCTCTATGAGATAGCCCATAGACAGGGGCCCTTCGGGAACTGCGAGCTCAGCCCAAAAGGTAACGAAACAAATCAAACGCGATCGAAACTATTTCAATACCCTATTAAATGTCCCTTAGAAATGATCTTCGGATGCCCACGTGAAAGTGCATGAAATCGTAACTTACAATGGCATTGGATTAAAAAGTATTGTATATAATCATCATTTAAAGGTAACAAGTAATAATGTTTTGGAACCTAAGGCACTGTATAGTAATCATGAAAGTAATAACAAACGGGAATGTATGGAAATGATTTCGTGTTAAAGCTATAGATCATAGAATATATTATTAAAGCTAGAAATCTACAATAGAATGAGTTACTTTCGTTCATATCTTATGATTATTAATAGTCATGTGAAATTACATCTTTATACAAAAAGTCTTGTGGAAAGGTTTCCATACTACTGTTTTGTATTACTCTTTTTGTTGTTTTGGTGAACGCAATATTGGAATGAACTATTAAAGATACTCTACCATGAACTTTTTTTTCTCGAGAGGTCGGTCTTGTAATTTCTTCCTCTTATAGTGTTTCCCTTTCAACGTAAAATGAAGCTTCTAATTTTGTATTTTATATATTTTGAAGAAATCTACGAGAAGGTGAAAACCCTGGGAGAAACGATTCCCTTACGACCCAATGTGATGGAGATAGAGAATGGTCACGAATGTCTCCTGACCGTCATGCAGGAGTGTTGGGTAGAGGATCCCGAGGCCAGACCAGACTTCAAGACGATTGCAAACAAACTCAAGCCTCTCCATAAAGGAATGTAAGTTTAAAAGCAGTAACACATGAAGCCCACCGCACACCATACGATCCTCCTGCGTTCCGTATTTTCGAAGAAATGGCAATTATATTAGACCAACAACCCCTATGACGACTACCCCGGACAACTACCCCAAACACCTACCCCCTAGGAGAACTACCCCCGGACAACTACCCCCCCCCCCCCCCAGACAACTACCCCCTAGGATAGCTGTCCGGGGTAGTTGTTCTAGAGGATGGTTGTCGTAGAGGGTAGTTGTCTGGGGTAGTTGTCCGGGTGGTAGTTGTCTGGACTCTGGGGTAGTTGTCCTAGGAGGTAGTTTGCCGGTGGGTAGTTGTCCGTGGGTAGTTGTCCTAGAGGATGGTTGTCGTAGGGGGTAGTTGTCTGGGGTAGTTGTCCTAGGGGGTAGTTGACCGGGGTGGCTATCTGGGGGTGGTTATCTGGGAGTGGATGTCCAGGGGGAAGGTGTCCTAGAACTACCGATTTTATTGCATGGCCATTCGGGGCAAGGTGATATCTTGTTCGGTCTGTGATCGGTCTGGTGTTGGTCTCATTGTTATAACTGTGGCTTAATTGATGTTACTGAGGTAAATATATGAATCTTGATAAATGAACCTCCCATTATTAAGAAACTTACTATTGTTGAAAATCACAGTGGGAAGTATTGGTCCTTCTTCTTGTTCTTCTTATACTTTTCTCCCTTTTTTTCTTCCTCTTCCTCCGTCTCCTCCACCTCTTCCTCCTCCTCCTCCTTCTCCTTCACTCTTTCTCGTTAGAACTAAGCTTGAAATACTACATGGTCTAACAGGTCAATTCATTTTCCGTTAACTGTAACCTTATGAATTAGAAGTCATGTATGACAGTGAAATAAATATATACATCGTGTTTTTATTCTGGTTTCTTGCACTGCCTCTTGTCTTCATCCACATCCACAGGAAATCGGACATCCTAGATAACATGGTGATGATTATGGAGAAGTATGCCAACAACTTAGAGGAGATCGTCGAAGACAGAACCCAGCAGCTAGTAGAGGAAAAGAAGAAGACGGAAAATCTATTACATAGAATGTTGCCAAAGTAAGTTCCGTCGGGCGTATTTTAATAACAGGATTCAGTTAAACATTTTTTGAAACCTCCATGAAATCAAACTTTTGAATATAAATTTTGTTTCTAAATTGCGAATACAATGCCCCTTCCTTTACAGATTACAATGATGTGTAAATAACATATATATTTACATTACATCTAAGGGGGGAAAATAAACGATTAGGTTTGTACGAAGTCGAAATCCAATGAAAATAAATTGTTTCTTAAATGTTCTCCTCTTTGTAGTTTGTGATAGCGCCATCAATCGCGTATGGTCGACATTTTTTGTTTGTTTAGGGGCGGGGGAGGGGGCATCTGACAAAGTCTATAATCTTGACATGCCGACAGGAATTAGCTGGATTCACAGTCTTGAGAACGTTGTGCCAAAAATCCATGATGCATAGCGACATAAGACAAATGATAAGTAGACTATAAACTGATGTTTCTAGAAACGTAATGACTACCTCTCCTGAAACTTCTCTTGAATAAATACCATTATTATTATTATAAACAATGTTAAATTTAAATATCGTCTTGCTTCAGACCAGTAGCAAATCAGCTGAAGCGTGGCATGCAGGTTGTGCCCGAGTCGTTCGATTGCGTCACTATCTTCTTCAGCGACATCGTCGGCTTCACAAAGCTGTCATCGATGAGCACGCCTTTCCAGGTACATATGGGACTCGTTCACAAAGCCTTTTTTCAATGACAAATGACAAAAATCAGTGACAAATCTGTTGATAACCAATCAGAAGCAAGGATTTCAGTAGCTTATAACAAAAACTGTCATTTTTCACTGATGACAAGTTTTGTGAAACGCCCCCCTGGGCATCGTTTCACGGAATCGTCCCAAGTACAAGTTCGCGAACATCCCAATGACGCGCGTGTTGATTTGAATACATGCGTGTCAATGGGATGCTTCGCTAACGTGTATGTATGACGGTTTCGTGCAATGCTGGCCTTGGTTTTTTTTAAAGTATTTTTAAAGACAAAAATTAACAATCCAAAGGAATGTAAGTAAATCTGAGAAGTGAACATTTTAACTATTTTATCATTGTATTTGTTTAGCTCTAGAATCAGTGGAGGTTTTAACGTTAGGGCCAAGTCAGCCATGGTCTCTTTTTGATGGCGGCTTGGAACAATAAAAAAAAAAGGAAGAAGAAAAAAAGAGAAAAGGAGAAGAAGAGAGGAACAGGAAAAAGAAAGAAAAGGGGGAAGAAACGGAGAAATATACTAATAAAACTACTGTACTACTACTCCGTGTAACGGGTCGGGAACGTATTAGATAGGATGAAAACCAAATCCCAGCTCAAGTTATGCCTATTGCCTGTATCAACGTATACATCACTGGCTAGATCCGAGGGAGGGGGCGAATAAGCCGCGGCCCTCCTCTTTTTGGCAACCTAAAACAATAGAAATGGGGAAATGGGGAAAAGAGAGAACGATGGAAGGAAAAATGAAAAGAGAAAGAGAGAATAATGTAAAAGAGAAGAAGAGAGTGTGAAGGAAAAGGAGAGAGAGAGAGAAAGAAGAAAAGAACAAAGGAAGTTAAATTTACATATACTAAGAAGTCTGATGAGGAAAAAACAACAATACGAAAACAAAAGTTCTATAAAATTTTGTTTAAGAGAGTTATTTCTCAAATGAAATGAAAGGGGCTATGTGACTTTCAAGGAGGACATTACAATTTCTATCGATCGTGACGACTATTCTGAATTTCCTAATTTAAACAAAAATCAAGAACTTCAGAGCCCCAAGACTCTGGGCAGACGCTCTCCCCTGCACCCCATTCGTAAAGATAGAAGTAGTTTTCCAAGACATCCTTTTATTGTATACAATTCGAGAGAGTACGAGCTTTATGTAGTTAAAACTTCTAAAGCAGGGCTCCCACTTAGCCAAGTTGGAGCAACGAGTTGTGGCGAGCTGGCACGATCTTATGGCAAGCAGTTTTATCATTAAAACACATTTCTTGATATCACGAAATCGAATTCTTGATATCACGAATTCAATCCTTTATATCAAGAAATACCATTACTTTACAACGTAAAATTATTTCTTGATATCAAGAAATATGTATCAATGATAAAACGGCTTGCCATAAGATCGAGCCAGCTCGCTACAACTCGAGGCTCCAACTCGGCTATTAAGTGGAACCCTGCTTTACATCCACTATCGTGGACCTCTTATTATTTACAAAATTTCTTGCTGTCTGCTGCCTCGAGATCACTGGAGCGAAGGAATATAGCAAGCATCCCTATTCAGTACAGTATTACTCCTTTTTACGCAGATGGAATCTTCAACCATTCAAACTCAATCATGTGGGCATCATCCCATGGAATGTTTTGTTCAGTATTAAGGACGTGTTTTGCTACTTTCTGCCTAATCTGAGGTCTCTTTTTGTACTCTTTTAAAAAGAGCACACAATGGGGCAGGGGGAACAGTACAATTTAAATATCAAGGGATGGATTAGCCTTTATATCTAGAAAATGAAAGGGCTACATAGAGCGATAAAAATGCTAATCCAAAGATAAAAATGCTAATCCATCCCTTGAAATTTAAATTACACTGCCCCAATTGAGTGCTCCTTTCAAAGAGCACAGAAAGCCCTCAGATTGAACATTCTATCTCATAATATTATCTTTAAGTGAAAAAGAGAGGCTATTTCTAAAATGAAATGAAAGGGCTATTTCACTTTCAAGAGCCTTTTCATTTCGTTTTCGAAATATCCTCTCTTTCTCTCTTAAAGACAATTTCTCTCTTGAAAGTCAAATTAACTTGAGAGCATCCTGGGGCTCCGCCCTGGAACCCCCGACAGTGGCTCTGCAATGATAGTACGGATCCATTTAAATAGAAAGCAAAATAAGCCCGCTCAATAATGTATATATATATATATATATATATATATATATATAATATACACGTCGTAGTGATTCATCCGAATAAATAGTCCACGTAAAGGGCATTTCGAAAGTTTTAAGAAAATTCTTTAAATTCCAGGAAACTGAGCATACCAGGAAACGCACTGGCGGCTATAATTTTTTTAAAACTGTAACAATTCTCTTTGGATCAGAGATAGACCAAAAACAAGCCTCATTATCTTCAGTACACAAGTTTCATTTCAGACCTAACAACTTTCATAGAAATCACTTTTGAACTGTCAAAGAAAAATTTTGAGAACCCCTGCCCTATTGGATATCCTATAGAAATCATATTCGGATTACGTCATTGTCATGTCGTACATTTCAATAGGTGACACACAAGGCCATTGACATTGCATTGCCTTACATGTTGATTTTACGAGAGTAGTTGTGATCTTGCTTTGCATTTCTAGGAAGAAAAACAATATTATTCCACATATTGCAACATCGAATTTCATCCTGGCTTCCTCCATTCCATTCCCTCGTTGAACAGGTGGTTGATCTCCTCAACGACCTCTACACTCTATTCGATGACATCATCAGTTACTACAACGTTTACAAAGTCGAGACCATCGGCGATGCCTACATGCTTGTCTCGGGGCTGCCCATTCGAAACGATAATCGACACGCGGCCGAGATCGGCTCGACGGCACTCCATCTCATCGACGAAGTGCAGAAGTTCAAAATCCGACATCGCCCCGACGACACGCTCAAGTTGAGAGTAGGCATTCATTCCGGTGAGTTGGTTTTTAAATCCGTTGTAAACATGCTTTTGTGTTCAGCTTTCCTAAAGCATATTAATCACCCAAACATGTTATGCTCCTGATGTATGAGATTCGATTCTAGGACACCTACCCCCTGGACCCCCCCCCCCCCAACCACGATAACCACCCTCTAGGACAACCACCCTCTAGGACAACTAGCCCTAGGACAACTACCACCCGGACAACTACCCCCCGACATCTACCCCTAGAACAACCACATCCAGGATAACTAGCACCCGGACTACTACCCCCAGACAACTACCCCTAGAACAACTACCCTCCAGGACAACTAGCACCCGGACAACTACCCCCAGCCAACTACCCCCGGACAACTACCCCCAGACAACTACCCCTAGAACAACTACCCTCCAGGACAACTAGCACCCGGACAACTACCCCCAGCCAACTACCCCCGGACAACTATTCACCAGACAACTACCCCTAGGACAACTGCCCCTAGGACAACTACCCCCCAGACAACTACCCCCAGACAACTACCCCCTACAATAACCATCCTCTAGGACAACTACCCCCGGACAACTATCCTAGTTATAATAGACTACATGACATAGACTACATGACATGACTAGAAATCAATTATATGGAATCAATATAGGTTCCTTATAGTACAGAGCGTATCCAAACACCTACCCCTAGACATCTAACCCCGGATAACCACCCCTAGGATAACTACCCTCTATGACAAATACCCCCTAGGGCAACCACCCTCTAGGACGACTACCCCCCCCCCCCCCTAGGGAATATAGTAATCCTTACAAACCTTTATTTCCTAATCTTAAAAATAAAAGTTAATTTCTCTTTTTCTTGTTTTCTTTCTTTCCTCCTCTGGAAACGAATAAACCCAGGCCCGGTGGTGACTGGTGTGGTAGGTCTAACAATGCCTCGGTACTGCTTGTTTGGTGATACCGTCAACACATCATCCAGGATGGAATCGAATGGAGAAGGTTTGTTTAAATTTAATACTTTTTTTTCTTTTCTTTTACCGAAAGTTAACGTTAAGCTCTAGTACAAAAATACGATTTCTTTGTGAAATGAAATGTCTAGAAGTTATTGAAAGTGGCTCAGTATGTAGTTTCCAAAGGTTGGCTGTATATTTTGAAGTTTTGGACTCATCAATGAAGTAACACATTTTACTGACAAATATACTAGTAAAAGGCGCTAAATACATGCGTATCTGGGACGATACACACAGAAGTTATGAAGTATCAAAATTTGGTCTAAGGTTTTGAACTTTTGTGATCCACATTTGGATATGGGGGCATTTCAAAAGCTATTCCTTTTTTGTAAGATTACTGCAGCTATGCTTTTATTTCATAAAGAACAGCAACAATTGTGAAAGTTTCGTTCACAGTTTTTTTTCCTTCAGTATGACAAGAACTCAACCTTCTCTTTCGTCTAATTTCATTAATAAAACAAATACGTATGCTCAATCTTTATCGTGCAACAGTTTATCATGCTCATAGTTTTGAAATGATTGGCGGAGGCCCATAACGTGCTGACCGTATATTGTAGCTAGAGAGATTAATAACCATATTTTGATAATGAGGTCTCAGATAATACTGTCCTTTGCTCATAAGGCTGCACATAAAAAGGAATATGTGAAGGTCTAGGTTTGGGTTACAAAATGAGGTGCTGTGATTCAAAAGGTTGCTTATTGCTGGGCCCCGTCTTACAAAGAGTTGATATCAATCATAACTTATTGCGATTGATATCAATCGTAACTATGTACTTAAGAGATAGGAGACTGCAAACGTGCGGTTGATTGGAGGACTTACGATTGATTTGGATCGATCGTAACTCTTTGTAAGACGGGGCCCTGTTGTACATATTCGATTTCCATATTTTCGGAATACAAAAAAAGTAATATTTTCCATTGTCAATAAACCACTGACGCTCAGCTCGATTATTTTACCCGCAGCCTTGAAAATCCACTGCAGCGCCGAGTGCAAAGCTATTTTAGACGAGGTCGGAGGTTATGACGTACCAGAGAGAGGCATAGTCGCCATGAAAGGAAAAGGATCACTTCTAACATACTGGCTTGTGGATCAGGATCCTTCTTACAAGCGATTTAAGCCAAGGAGTGAAGACGTAGAGGAAGCCGTCGAGGATACGGATAGTCTGAGCGAAAAGCATAAGATGAAGAAGAGTCCAGGGAAAAGCTACTTGCGGACGCCTCTAGGGTCAACCTATATGGCGCCCTCTACGTCCACACCTACTACCGGCATGAAATCCTCGCGTAGCGTACAGGATATCAGCAGCTCGAACTTGAGGGAAGATGCTCAGTTGAGGAGAGACTCGGATGTGGTAACGCGGAGACGCAACAGCGATATCTCGAGGACCGAACTACCTAAAAACGGCAAGAACGGATATACCCTGCTCCCCATGGATTGTGATGATTCACTGCCGTGCTCCAAGAGTGAAGAGGTAGAGATCAGGACAACGGACTTCGGGGATGGCAGTGGCGATTGCTCCAGTCAGGCTCGCAGTGTTTCTGCTTGTTCGCTGAATAGGTGTGAGGTAGTTGGGGAAGAGGCAACAATGAACGGCGCTGTCTCGCAACGCTCAAGGAACAATTCCCAAGGAAGCAAGACCAAGACCAAAAAGAACAGCACAACGGATTCAGGCATCGGGAGCAACGGGAACAGCTCGCGGGACTGCAACATGCATAATGAAATTTTCCTTTGAGATTCGGCGCGGCTGTTTCTATTTATTGTCATGGTGCCTATAATTCTAAACATGAGGACAACTGAGAACGTTGACGGATATACCAATGAACCCTATGAAGTATACGGGCACAGACTTCAATACAGACTGCGGCTAGGACAAAAAAAAACAATCGCAGAAAACGTTGAAACCCGTTTACTTTCATGAATAGAAAAGACTATTAACCCATCCATTTCCCCCTGGAGAAATGTTTGAACTTTGCTATCAGAGTCACCCTTTTGTTATACAGTACTATGGAAACAAGCGGTGTCTGGATTGTTTATATTTGCTTGTTTGCTCCATGTTGTGATTCGACCATCCATCGATATAGACGCGTGCCATGTTACCTTGTTTTCCCGTTTTTAGCACTTTATTGTAAAGTTTTCACAATCCTACGGAACTCTCCGTTGTCGTTTTAGTGATTTCATTTGTTTACAATTTGAAATGCGTATAATATTATCACGTACATATTTGTTTATTATATTGAAAACTTCCGTTATTAGACGTAAAACTTGAAGGTGGAATATTGAAGTTAGTGTGATTCGTACGCGTCGAATTGGGAGTGCGTAATATGCATTACTAGTATATAGCAGTTTTATAGTCCCTTTGAAGTTCGAGTCATGCAATGAACTTAACCTTAGACATGACATCGAAGAAAAAAAAGAGATCCCACTTTAGTTTTTATTCAAATATAAAAATAACATTATATACATGCATGTAGTAGGACGGGGTCACTGAACTCTAAATTGTCTTGTGTACGTCAATGGCTACCATGATTTACTAAATCAAACAAATCTTGGGATTGAAAGTGTCACAATCGCCTGGAAAAAATAAGTTTGTGTACAGCAAAAACGTATATAATCTGCCTTAAAAATTACACGGCATTTTATAAGCATGATTAGGTTAACAAACAAGTCGTATGAATAAACGAAGGATAAAAAAAAAACCTTGTACACAACTAAGGTCTGGCCATTCATGTAGCTCACTGAAAAAGATATCGATAAAATCTATGCAGAAATTAATCATGTTAGGATAACGAAAACTATATAGAAACAAAACTGCCTTCATACCTTCTTCTACCACTGTTGTGATATTAAAGTGGTACAATTATTGGCCCTAACAAACATTAAATAATGATCAAGAAAGTAGTAACCGCAAGATCCCAACGAGACTATAAGAATTGTCTCGTTGAGGGCGGCTCCTTATGGACTGACCCAGAGCCATCTTTACACAGAGTTTGGCCAACCCGGTTCGAGTTGGACGCAATAATGGCGACTACTGCTTTGTTGGGCAAGCACAAAACAAAAGAATATACGCCATGTTGTGACCCAGGGAAACCAAGTTGGCCAAACTCTGCGTTTAGATGGCTCTGGTCTGACCCGCAAGAACGATTTCCACATAAACAGCAAGGAAGGGATTTGGGAACGATGTTAGTTTTCATTTTCGTCGTAGATAGGACCAACCATTAACTTGATATTCTGTGTTAATATGTAAATCGAAAATATGACAATGGGGTGTTCATTCCTTTAGAAGCATGTCGCAAGACGACCAAACAAAAGATGACGATAATTGATTTTGGATAGCAAATTGATGATTGACTGTGACAAAAGTTCAAAATTATTTTTTTTAAATATGAAACCATTTTACAGCTTTAAGGTAGGGCCTATTGGCTTTATTTTGATAATTGGGTTTGTAATAAGGCTCATGCATGAAGCGTAATATGCAGGTTGTTTCTAATACATTCTGTGCCAATAGTAAGTTTAATCATTGTTAGACGTTGACATTAATTGTATCGTTAACTATTCGCATGATAAATCTTCAGTGAGACACATTTTCAAAGATTTTACCTCTTTTGTTTCAGCAAGTAGTGGATATATGGTCAAACATATAGGCGTGTATTTAGTCATTTATTTATTAGTTATTCCTCTTTCATTATCCATCAGAGCCGTAAGGCTTGATTTTCAAGAGAGCCATGAAGACAAGTGACAAAGTACATGGTAAAAATTACAACAACAACAATTAAAAGCATATACACAATACATAATACACAACTATTTACTACTAATGTACGTTTATAACACAGAACACGTTTCAGTTTGAAAAGACGACCTACATAAAATAAAAGCTTGGTTAAAATGAGCCAAATAAAGCAAGGGCGTATAACTTTTTGTTTATTTGTTTGTTTGTTTTATTCACCATGTAAAACTAATTGTTTAGAGATAATAAATTCAGTGGGTTACATCGAGATATAATACATAGTAGGAACAGTGCATAAAGATGAAATGTTTGAAGCGCAACGTCCCTAAGGTAACATAGCTGATAATTATCAGGTCAAGATAGAACATAACTTAACATAAGACATTCTGTCGTTACAAATTAGAACAAAATACAAAATAAATGCTTGAATCAAAATTGTATTTATCAAATAAAACAGGTTCACATAATTTTATATACTTGCACTGATACGATAAACTCAAATAAGATATAAAACGCATGAAAGGATTTTAAATCAAGTCAGACTGAAGAGTTTAAAGAAAAGTGTGGTTAAAAAGAAAACGCCAGATTAAAGTATATAGATAGCACAAAAGAAAGACGATATAGCACACAATGGATTGTTTAACAAGACTAAAAGATAATAATACAACAAAAATAAGCAAAAGTCAGCCTTCGTTGAAAGTAGAGAAATCCTTTATAATTATATATATACTGTTTAAAAAGAAGTGACTGATAGTGTCGGGTTTGATTTTTGAAAAATTGCAAAGATGATGATAATTGAATAGGAAGTGGTAATTTCTTAAACTGTGAACTTGCAAAGTAAGAAAACGAGCGTTTTTAAAAATCAGTTCGGCGTTTGGGTATAGATAATGCGCTATTGCACTCAAACAAAAGACGATGTTTGTTCAAATAGTAATACAGTTGTGAGTTAACAGCTTTTTCCAATATTTTAGAAACGGATGACAAAAGTGAAATAGGTCTGAATTTTGTTATTTGAATTGATCGTTTACTTTTAGCGATTGGAATAATTTTAGCGAGTTGTAGGTCTTTTGGAAAGTGGCCGGTCTGCCATAATCGGTTTAATAGGTAGGTTAAAGGCTGTGATATGAAAGGAGCACCCAGTTTTAGTACTTAACTCTTTCAGTACAAACTCAAACTCAATGTTACCAAATTTGAAAGAAAAAGCTGTTTGTGACAAAGTTTCAATGAAATTCGTATCATCCGTTATGTTAAAACTAGAAGCCGCCGACATTACTTAACATTTCATAGCATTTGTTAGCTATAATGTTTTTATCAGAAATTACTTCTTGCTTAATAACAAAATGCCTTTCTTCCTGAGACTTTTTGCTTGGAAGTAAATCATTCATCACCTTCCAAGTTTCCCGAAAATCGTTCCTGCTTTCCGTGAGCTTCGTTCTAAAATAAAACCTTTTCAATTTTGTATTCAAATTGTTCTTTTTGTTTCTAAAGCAAGTATATTTTTCCCAGTGCAACTTCGTGGTTTGTGTATATTGAACAGGTTGCTGAAGATTAGGTTGATAATTGGATTCCGGTATCTTAGCTTTAATTGGGTCGAACTTCTTTTTGTCGAAGTCCCTCTCTCGGGCTAAAGCCGAGTATTCATCGTTAATCCAGGGAGAACCATTCATCTTTCTCCTCATAGAAAATGAACGGAGCGTGTTTGTTACTAAGCTAAAGCATTAACGACGAAAATAGTTTCCATGATTGGTCGACATTGTCTTTTAAACAGAAGACTGAATCCCAATCAATTGATGCAAGGCCATTTTGAAAGTCGTTTTCGTTCAAGGACCTTAACGTTCTAAAAGAAGAGATTTTGGGCGTTAACTTTGGATGATGTGATTTTGTGACCAAGTAATCTAAAGAATGGTCTCGTAATCCAACTGATTGAACTCCAGTGTTCAATGGATCAATAATATCGTGTTGGAAACACATATTAGATTTATCAACGAGGTGCTGTTTGGAGTAAATGCGAGTAGATTGTTGAACAAGCTGAGTAAATCATAAAGAAGTACACAATTCAGTCAGTTATTTGAAAATGGATTTGATGTAAGCATGTTACATTTAAAGTCCCCCGCTAATATAATTCTGTCCGAAAAAGAAAGAACACGATCTAAAACACAGTAATTTTTACAGGATGATGATGTTGACACGTAACTTTAAACAAAATCATTATAATCAAATTCCCCAACTCACTTGAACCAGGAATAAGTTACCTTCTTCTTCTTGATTTCCTCCAGGGGCCCGCTTCATAAGCCTTTTTTCAATGACAATTGACAAAAATCAGTGACAAATCTGTTGACAACCAATCAGAAGCAATCATTTCAGTAGCTTATAACAAATACTGTCATTTGTCACTGATGACAAGTTTTGTGAAACGCCCCCTGGTTTTTATGTAATTGCGGAGTTGTAACCTTCGCAGATTGAGTCAACAGAGAATAGGCAGACTATATGAAATAAAAAGTCATGACTTGTAATAGGGGTACATACATGTAGAAGATCCCAATATGGCATTAATGTGCAGGAGCTGCTTTGTTCACAAAAGATCGTACCATCGGCCAAAGAGTTCATCGCCAACTAGCATCATTGATCGCTAATTTCTAGCTATTAAACTTGACGTTCATCAATAAAGAAAATACAAATCATATTTTGAATCAGACTTTCAATTTAATAATAACTAAAAACAAAACGATCGACTTCTGTACTGATTATGCATGAAATGGTCAGGCCTCAATTTTTCGTAAAGACCAATGTTTGAGCATGTTAGGAGAAAAATTGAGAGTGTGTGCATATACGATATATAATATTTGATTCACCGGGCTCAATTTTAATCCCATTTTGCTGTCCATACGTGTGATTTCAGTGCAGTGGCGGATCCGGGATTCTGTGGCTGGGTACAGGGGCACATACCTGAAAAGAAAAAAAGGAAAACAAAAGGAAGAGAAAAAGAAAAAGAAAAAGATAAAATACCGGTGGGATGGACATTTAGATTGTACACTCAATTCGTACTTAACCCTTTGCTTACGGGAGCCAAGTGTTCCCTATGTTAAGCCTATGGAACCTATACAATTCAGTAGTCAACCGGTTCAGATATACTGGATAAAGGTTTGCCGGGAAGCATGGGCCTATTTCACCACCCCTCCCTCCCTCGCCGTGCAATCAGCTACATGCTTTCCTAAATATCAAGATGTCTCACAAGTACCAAAAAAAAAAGACAATTTTGTGTTCAAGTGTATTCCAATTTATACATGTTTCCTGTAGCAACGATGTATCATATTTACATGATATACAATTGTTTTTTAATAGTCAGAATGCGAATTGCATACAATATGGCTTGCGGTACAAAACAATGGGGGATTTATGCAATTGTCATTCTGACTATTGAAATCCAATTAATCGTAGCAGGTCAATGAAATAATCGTAACGAGGCGCTTAGTATGAAGGACCTCTGTATTAAATGTGCTTGCATACGTAGATAAACTACAGATGTATTATGAAATTTCGATATCATACGATATATTAACATGATTTCAGTGTGCTTAACAAATGCAGAAGATAGTTTGTTTTAATCTGATTTACCAATGAACCGTAGTAAACGAAATTCTGTTGGATGTGTGCTGAAGAGACATGATCTTCATATGTATTGACCGTCTTGGTCGTCTTCAGGCCGGTATATAAATCTTAAGGGGGTAATAGCAAACAACGACACTGATTTCAGAAACAAATTGCATTTATTTTGTCATGATTCACAGAGATACTCCCACTTGTATTGTGGTGACGTGTGAATCAAAGGCGGATCCAGAGGGTAGCAGAATAGCCCCCCCCCCCCCCCCCCCATTGGAAAAAAAGGGTCTTTTCGAGAAAGAAGTTGTTTCTTCTTTCCATTTTGGGACCTGTAGGCTGTGAGAAAAGTAATTAGGGCCTATCTATCGGGTTCAATTTGAGTGTTGAGTTTGTAATAAGGCCCCAGCATAAATCTTAATCTGAAGCTAAGTTTGTCTATCACACATTCTGAGCCACTAGTAAGTGTAATCATCCTTTAATAGACTTTGAATTTTTTTTCATCGTGGACGATTCGCATGATAAATTTTCAATTTATTCTTTTTTTTTGGGGGGGGGGAATAAATCAACAAAATCGGGAAATTATGTTATTGCTTTGCTCCTCACTCTCCTCACTCACCTTCCCTAACAAAAAGAACCACGAGAAGGCTGGCGAGATCCCGATTTTAGTCTCCCGGAAAGCAAAACAAAAATGTATATCTAAAACGGAAGTCACCCCTTCCCCCCTTTTACGCAATCCTGGACCCGCTTCTATATGAATATGTATATCATGCACTGTAGCAAGAGGACCGATAACCGAAATAGCCGCCGTAAAATGTGACTGGCATTTCCACATTCTTGCCTTATTATTTAGCTAATCTGTTTTAAGCAGGAGAAGTATGTGTTTACATATTGTCTATTTAAATCCTCAAAATGTATACATTAACGCTACCTTAATATCAATTAGAAATAATACCTTAAATGGAATATACATTCAATTCAGCCGTAAATGAACAGTAAACTTTCAAAGATGTCAAGGTATGATGTTATTATAATGTAAACATAAATCGTCATTGAAGAGTGATGAACGATATGACTAGATTTATAGCATCCATTACAAATGGGTAGTTGGTGTCGATCGACACGAATATATTGAGTTTTAATGTATTATATTGTTGCAGAGTGTTGCTTAGTTATATGAAAGTAAATTATTATCTCCTTGATTGTGATTTGTATTGTAAACATTTCAAGGGGACCTACAAAGTCTTCAAATTCTATTATCTAATTTTTGTTATAATGTACATGATTCAATTAAATGGACTACATATAATTCATGATATAACCTTGCAAGTACATTGTTGCTTTTTCGGTGTATGATTTTCTGATTTCTATAAGACTCCGCATAATTTCAATCTAGTTTAATCTTTATCTAATACATTGATTTCAATATTTTTCATTTCATTTTATTTCATGTTGATTGATCCATGGTAATACAGCTGTACATAGAAATTGTGTTTCCATTGACTTTGTGCTAAGGTACAATAACTTTACGATTACAAGCACATATAACCTAAAGTGAACCACACTAACGTTTTACAATTGTTATATATTTGCCTAAATGCATATCATTATTTGGTTCTATGACAATTACCCCCTGGGTAATCACCCCCGGAAAACTACCCCCCCCCCCCCCCCCGGGACAATTTATGCAACACCAGAGCGGTTGTTGTTTTCCATGAAGGATGTAAGTTTTAGGTTATTGTCCAGCGCGTCTCAAAATGCTGGAGCAGCATTAGTTCGACAAATTCTTCACAGACTATAGTTATTTTGCATCACTCTGGCAATCGCCAAGTACTATGCACACACGTATGGGCACATTGTTTCTTAATTTAGCGAACGAGCAAGGATAAAAGAGAAGACATTTTAAAAATGGTAAAAAATAGTTTTTAATCAACACACTAGTAAAGATTCAAAATACTGTATGCGGACAGCTCGCCGCCGAATGTACATGTACATGAATAAAAAGTGATATGTTCGGTCATGACCTTTCTACACGAATATGGGGCATATTTGGGCCTCTCATTGCCTTATTTATCATGTTTCTAAATGTAATAAGTGTGGTCATAAATAACAAAACATATACGATATTTTGGGATATAGCCTGCCGAGCTACTTGCACGTAGACAGGGCATTTATTACACTTAAATTCACAACACTGAACTCGATCATTGTCCAAAGTATGAAAACAACTTCTTAAAAAAACGTGTCTGAGAGTTATACATGCATAATATTTTTATGCCTCTTAACATTAATCACGTGAAAACATATTTGATGTAACTGTTATGACCCAACCCTAATTATGCCCGGGTTTAAAAAACGGAGATAAAACTGAATCAGCACTAAACTCTGAAAAGACCCTATGGCCACCGCAACCTAAACTTTGATGCAGCAATCTCCTATAAAGTATCATTATTTAGCTCACCCTTAAAAATAAAACTACATATTAAAAAAACGTGCTAGTATGCGGTCCTTGGAAAGCTAGAATAGGGACTTTTAGATTTGCACGACGATAACGTGGACTGATCCTTTTAAGGCACTGGCAGCCCGGCAGTGCCTTAAAATGACGTCACATTGCCTTAAAAGGATGTCACACGTGGCAGACCACGTTCTCGTCGTGCAAATCTAAAAATCCCTATTGACTTCCCTTATACGCCGCACCCTTATTTCACATCCGGGGCCCTCTTTTCATATTCAAATTAAACAGCATCGGGCATCGACGCACGGATAACAATTAATGTTCCCACTTAGTGCCGTATAAACAACATTTGCCAGCTATAACGCTGGCAAATACATGTCTGTATTTCTAAATAAAGAGGGGATGTACATTTATAAGATTATTAGGTGGGTTTAATACCCAAATATCGACTTCAAAATTTGAGTAGGGCTGCAGCTTTCTCAGAACCCCGCATCGTATATACATTCCCATAAACACACACACACATTCACACAAAATGTAACTTTTTTAATACTTGAAAACATAATTATCATTCTTTGATGTACAGCACATAGTTGACACAAAGGGGATGCTTTTAGAATAGTTGAAAACACCGTGCTTTCTGTGAGAGGGAATGACCCTGATCCCCGACCCATACACACATGCAAACATCCAGGACGTAGATAAGGGGGCATGTGAATATGTGCACCCCTCCCCCCCCCCCCCCCTCCCCCAACCATCACATGATAAGAAAATATACAGAAAGGTGAAAGTGGAGAGGAGGAAATGTAACGTAAAATGAATATGCTATCTTCCCCACACCCTCCCATTGTAACTTCGCATTTTATCCATCGGGTAAGATTGATCCCCTCCCCCACCTCACCCTCCCCCCCCCCCCCCTCCTACTAAACCTGAGCCCCTCAATGCCTGGACCCACGTTACGCCATTTTACGCACTTTCCGGCCGTTTTTATTAGACCCTATACTCGTAATGTAAAAGGGTTTTGCAGCCATGTTATTTTTCACGGTATATCTAAGTGTGTTTTTCGGGGAAAAACTTGACAAAGTTACTCCCTGTGGATAAATTTCCTAATTTGCGGGTCCTAGTTTTAGTTACTTATGACAAACAAATTATGAAAAGCAAAACATTAAGGTAAAATACAGGAATAACATAAAGAGGTCTCAAGGTTTTGAACAGTTGAAATGTTGTTAAATTACATCTCACAAACAACTGTATAAAATAATTTAAAATAAGTAGACACACGGAGAGATTGTGGGACATGTCGAACACTCCTCTGCAGACCCTTGTGTCAGATGCAAGGATTTTATACGAAATCTATCAGAACAGACGCAGGCCGGTTGTGGTCATGGTTTTAAAAGTAGAAAGTTTGGGTCATTTTGTCGGTTGTCCGACATTTGCTCCTGCTAAAATTGCCTTGCATCAATTTCATACTCACACTTTGTTCTTGACTTCAATCCTTGACCCAACAATATATCTAACCGTTACCCTTAACCTAACCTTAAAGCCAAATGTAACTCTAACCCCGATCCCTCGTATGTGACTTAATAAAGACAGCCGCAAGGGACCATTTTCGTAATGTAACCAGATTTAATGCATAAGTCTTTGTGAAGTGCCTCAATACATATTATATCATTCGCCTCATAAGAATAACAACGTTTCAATAGTCAGAATGCAAAGTACATGTTGCTAGGTAGGTCAAGCCATATTGTTTGTCCTACCTGGCAACAACTTATGTATGCCGTTCGGATTTTGTCTATTGAAATACTATTATTCTTATCAGGTGAATGAAATTTTTTATTGAGGCACCTCACTATTAAAGACTTATGCATTAAATTTGGTTACATTACGAAACTGGCCTATTGGAGGAGGAGTACGCATCTTACAAATCGTACGGCGGCGCACAAATGCGGGGTTCGCCCTGATCTGGGCCTCTAATGGCGGCGGAAAGATTAAGTATGTAAGAAATAAGTAATGCATGGATCTCACATGAATACACAAGCAACCGGCACAAGGGAATGGACTTAAAGAGCTAGCGAGAATCATTCAACCATAATGGAAACTCTGATTGGACCACGGTGAATGGGATATACTGAGCTACTTTAAAAGGAGTATTTAATTCAGGTTATGCACGCTCTGGTGGTATGAGGTTTCAATAGGCCAGACGTTATAGGAAAGATTGCGATTGAAGACTCCCAAGAAAAGGGTAACAATGGAGCGATAAAATTGTTTCTCCCCTTTGAGTTAATGCTTTTTGTCATGCCTAATTATACCTCGGTGAGGCTCGGTCACACCGCCTAAACGATTCTATACCCCCTCCAAACTGAGCCCCATTTAAGCTTAATCCTATTTTGGTCCCGTACTGGCCAACAGTATGTAGACGCCTAAGTTTATTATTGCATTGTCATTCATTGTCGCGACATACTTGTAGTTAGCTTTTTATTCCTCCTTACTTTCTTTGGGTATTAGCTGCGAAGCTTATCTATTGGCCTCGTTGTCAGATTTGTTTTTAAAAAGAATAAATGAAGCGCAAACAAACTTTATTAAGCAAAAAAGCACCGAATCTCATTTGCATATCCTTTTCAATGCATTCCTTATCTGCCCTGAGGCGTACGATGTGTCTAAATTGTCTCCTTATTTGGTCAAAAACCCTGGACATAACTCTCGCTTGGGGGTCTTTGTCCAAGAAAGGGGTAGTACATTACTTGGTCCCCCACAGTATCATTTCACTCTCTACCAAGCAATCAAGCAGGTGGTGTCATCCAGTTCTCTTTCTCTTCTCTCTCTAACTCGGTAAGTTTTTTGCGATCATTGAATAAGTGTTGCTACCTTGTATTAGCCTTAAGGGCTTGGTGGTAATATGTTTATGATATTGATACCACCAATTATCAATTTCATAAAAATATTACCATCAAGCCCTTAAGGCTACCTTGTATTATATTTAAAGGGATCCGATAATTTTGTCTCAGATTCTGAAACAAAATCCTGGATTTCGCTCATGCTGCAATGATAATTATAAACCTTTTAGGTCAGTCAGGAACCCCATGACTTTGACAATCGAAACCACATTTTGCGTTTGCCAAACGGTTTTCACAACACTACAGTCTATTGGGGAAAACGAGTATGGTAAAACCGGTCACTCAAAGATTTTTACTTTTTTGAGGCACGCTTCTTAATAAATTTTAACGCGCGATTTGTTTAGGGCTTCAATACTACACCATATCACAGACTCTGATAACATGTAGGGCCGTGCATCTCAGATTTGGCGTTGTTAAACGATGCCTTTAATATTGATGCGATATGAGATTTGAGTTCAGCTCAAGTATTTATGTACTCATGGTTATTGACTAATTATTCAACGTGTACATAATACTGATTTAGTAAACTGTTTCGTGTTAGTTCCCACAACTTTGTTCGACATACAGTCGTACTGTCAGCTGAAGCCTGCTACCAGCAATATATACCTTAGACCAAACTGAATATATTTCATGCATATTCAAAATACTTTATTATTATCATTATACTTCAAGTGAACAAAACTGTGAAATGTGAAATATGATTGTAAACGAAACTGAATGACTGGCGGGTGCATGTATGAGCTCTGAAGGGGTCGTTTCGATGATACTTTATCCCTCCCTGGTGTAGCATATACACATTTAATTGGTTTCTTATTCAGCAGAATTCGGCTCTTGATTGTGTGTTAATGAATTGAGTGTGAGCCCCCACCCCTCCCCCAATGCTGTCCGTACGGCATTAGGAATTGCCCCGTGATTTCACCACGCCCTGACAGTGATGCGTTTTTGTTGCGATTCATTTCGGGCAGTTTGTTTTCACGAATATGCAAAGCCTTTATTTTGTAAAGACGTGATCAAAAGATGAAGAGTTATAGGTGTGAACATGAAAAGCTCAGCTGCCTTTTGGATATCCGAATGTGTGCATTTATTCAATGGCGGTCAATTATTGTACCATGATTCTGTTTTCAAAAGGGGTCTCCATACTAAAGTGGCCCTTAAATTGCTACTGTATTATCGTAATAGAAGTTCACTTTTGCGTAGGCACGCACTTTCATGCCTTTGATACACTTCGTTGTTGTTGTTGTTGTTGTTTGGTATTATCGGCGTTTCATTCTTTTTTAGAATATTTACGCCTTTCACTTTATTTCTCTTTTTTTTTCTTCTATATTTTGGTACTATTTGTAAATTCATACTCATCTCTCTTTTTTTTTTTTTTTTTTTGGATAATATAATCTCAGATCTACTGGTCCATGAAAACCCCTCACCGCAATTGGCACCTTCCTGCCAGACCGGCGCAGTACATTGCGCAATCTTCTCGGCCATCATTGGCCTAGGCAACTCTGGTGCCGGTGAGAGGATTCTGGGGTAGATCTCCAGAGTCTCTTGTTTGGGGTTTACCGTCCTCAATCCGTCTTCACTCTTTCTTACCTTTTCTCTTCTAGTATTTTTCCATTTTGTAAAACCTTATTTTTCTATCAAAGTAGGTATCAACATCTTAGGGCATTTGGTTGTCGTGCGATATGTGCAAAGTTTGGTTTTCGTGCGTTAGTCCAAAGTTTCGTTTTAATGTCAAAGCGATAGCAATTTTCTTGTCCCCTTTGTAGCGCTCAATCCACCAATAGGCGGTGTCATGAGCCATGTATTTTGAGGGGCTGAGCCAAGAAGTATTGACAAATTTCTTATGCGCCATCAACTCAATTCATGTGACTCGGGCATTAGGGATAGCTTTGATTTTAAGAATGTTAAAATGAGAATGTCAAATAGCCTAACGCTGGTTTGTGCAAGTAAGCATGAATCAATTCCAAGGTTACAGCTCAGTGGATTTTAATCAAGGTCAATAGATTACTAGTCAGGAGTTCAAATAGGACAGCAGATTTCACGGGGATAGAATTATTGGACATAATTCTCATCACAATTTGTCGTAATTCTTGTTGCTTGTATGAAAGTTTTTAAAACCTTTTCTCTGGGTTTGTTTCTCATATTTAGGACAGGAAAACGAAATTCAATCATCATGTGTGACGATGATGTTGCCGCTCTTGTCGTCGACAACGGGTCCGGAATGGTGAAGGCCGGATTCGCGGGAGACGATGCACCAAGGGCTGTCTTCCCATCCATCGTTGGCAGGCCCCGTCACCAGGGTGTCATGGTTGGTATGGGACAAAAGGACAGCTACGTTGGAGACGAAGCACAGAGCAAGAGAGGTATCCTCACCCTGAAGTACCCTATTGAGCACGGTATCGTCACCAACTGGGACGATATGGAGAAGATCTGGCATCACACCTTCTACAACGAGCTCCGTGTTGCCCCAGAGGAGCACCCCGTCCTTCTGACAGAGGCCCCCCTCAACCCTAAGGCCAACAGGGAAAAGATGACACAGGTAAGGATATAGTGCAGAATTGCAAAACATTCCTTAAAGATACTATGTCTCTTTTGCACCCAACATCAGATTCTGTAGAACTTTGCAGGAACTATGAATATGACTTGTCATGTATGTCTTATCTGTGAAATCTAAACATTAGCAGTGTCGTAAAATTCAAATTATGCAAGGAAACCCGTTTATCTTCTAGACTACACTGTCAGACACTATTGAGAGTCTTACTGACATCTATTTTTCTTCTTTTGTAATAACATACATATATTTAGCTTTAACAGGTACATGAGCATTTGTCTTAATTAATAACTCACTATTTGTAACGGCCAAAATTAAACTGATTGAATCTTTGTACAGAACAAAACGTACGACCATTCGGTGAAAGGGTCTGAAAATGAAACTATTACTTAGGTGATCGCAATCACTTATGTCTATTCGATAACTAAGGGTAGTTTTTTTTCCCACTAAAAGCCGTTTTCAATCCCTTTCGTTTTGAACGAACTTCTAAATTAGTTTGTTCCTTCAAATGCAGTTGGAATTTAATCATTTCATTTGTTTGGCCTGCAAATCGGACATTGTACCTTTAAGTGCCACTTTGGCAGGAATGGAATGAACAACGGCTACAGATAGCCCACGTGACCAATAGCCTACATAGGCGACGACAACTAGTCGGATACCCCACACGACCGACATATCGCTCTCCCTGACCGATCTAAAATATCGTTTTTCTTTTTTAAAGTCCATAAAATGCTATGAAAACCTTTTCGTTTCTTTACTGCAGTGAAAATAAAAGCTGATAAAGACTACGAGTACAAAACCGCGAACATTCAGAGAGAAAAAAAAGTTGAATTTGCCCAGTTTATAATCCCTAGAGTTTATTCTTAATTCAAACAAAAATTTGCTTATACAATATATTGCAACCTATCGCATTGATTTATTACCCTAACTTCTTTTGTTAGATCATGTTTGAGACCTTCAACTCGCCCGCCATGTACGTCGCCATCCAGGCCGTGCTTTCCCTCTACGCCTCTGGTCGTACCACAGGTATCGTTTTCGACTCTGGCGACGGTGTTTCACACACTGTACCTATCTATGAGGGTTACGCCCTCCCCCACGCCATCATCCGTCTGGACTTGGCTGGACGTGATCTTACCGATTACCTGATGAAGATCCTTACCGAGCGTGGCTACTCTTTCACCACCACTGGTAAGACATGATATGGATAATAGCAATACTAATGATGATAATTAAAATAGGGATAATTATAATATTAGAATACTTATGTAGACAGATGAATATCTTACCAAAGGTCAGTCGTCTCGGGTTGCAATTCAAACCTCACATCTCTTTATCTTCAAGCCACAGACCACAATATCTGCATGTCCATTCATGTTACTGCTTGATAAAATCCTTCTGACAAAGGAATATCCGATTAGATCGACAATAATTAATAAAAATACCCCTCTACGGCCCGGTGGATTTCAACACATTTCACTGTTATCTTCACATTTTACAATTTTTCTGCAATTGATATGTAACTGCATCCATTATTATCTCTTACAGCTGAGCGTGAAATCGTCCGTGACATAAAGGAGAAGCTCTGCTACGTAGCTCTCGACTTTGAGCAGGAGATGGCAACTGCTGCCTCATCCTCCTCCCTCGAGAAGAGCTACGAGCTTCCCGACGGACAGGTCATCACCATCGGCAACGAGCGATTCCGCGCCTCAGAGACCCTCTTCCAGCCCTCTTTCATTGGAATGGAATCTGCTGGAATCCATGAAACCACCTACAACAGCATCATGAAGTGCGATGTTGACATCCGTAAGGATCTATACGCCAACACCGTTCTCTCCGGAGGCTCCACCATGTTCCCAGGAATTGCTGACCGCATGCAGAAAGAGATCTCCGCCCTCGCCCCACCAACCATGAAGATCAAGATCATCGCTCCTCCAGAGAGGAAATACTCTGTATGGATCGGAGGCTCCATTCTTGCATCTCTCTCCACCTTCCAACAGATGTGGATCAGCAAGCAGGAATACGATGAGTCTGGTCCATCCATCGTCCACAGGAAGTGCTTCTAAACAACCTTCCAACATATGTGGATCAGCAAGCAGGAATACGATGAGTCCGGTCCATCCATCGTCCACAGGAAGTGCTTCTAAACAACTTGATTTTCTTCTACTTCTAATGAGCAACCTGATTTGTTTTCTTCTGTTTTACTCCATGTTGCCACCTCTTGATAAACTTTGGTTACGGATGGTAACATGTTATTAGATATTCACCTCTGTCTTTATCAAAAAAGGTTTTACCTTTGTTCTAAATGTACAAACGTTCATTACAAATATATAAGTATAAATTATATATATATTATATTCAGATTTAGAAGAACAAAAATAAAACGCATCTGTCACTCTGTTGATTGGAGAATGCAATACAAACAATACTAACTACACTATTTTTTTTTATTTGCGGGCATGTAAGCGTTTGTAATTGTAAACATAGTTATATACAGTTATTTATAGGCTAAGGAATGTTTTCAATATGACAATGGTAAAGTACGGGTGCAGGATTGTAATGGGGGACCATTGTGATGCAAACAATGTACACATTATATACAGTCAAACCTGCTTTAGTGACCACCTGTCTTCAAAGAGCAAATTGTTTGTTTCCCTTGATAATGGTTTCTCATTGAAACATGTACTATAGGCACCTGTCTTCAAGGAACACCTGCTTATACAGACCACTTTTCTTGCCTCCCTTTGGTGGTCTGTATAGACAGGTTCCACTGTGTAACAATACATGCATAAACAAACATAATATAATTTTAAGCAATAGGCTATTTTCGTAATGTAACCAAATTTAATGCATAAGTCTTTGCAAAGTGCCTCAATACAAATTATTTTATTCACCTGATGAGAATAATACAATTTCAATAGACCGAACTGCATACATTAGTTGTTGCAAAGTTGGACAAACATTATGGCTTGACCTACCTAGCAACACTTAATATATGCAGTTGCATTCTGACTATTGAATACTATTATTCCTATCAGGTGAATGAAATAATTTGTATTGAGGCATTTCACAAACACTTATGCATTAAATTTGGTCACATTACGAAAATGGCCTATTCAGGAGCCTTGTAGGTCAAATTCTGGGTAACCTAAATAATGCCAATTAATTTTCTAAAGAGGAGTCATACGATATGCCCCATGCATCCCCCTTCAAACCCTACATCCACCACTGATGATGTCAATATATGTACGTGAAAGGGTAGTGTGTTTGCTAGAGCTGTCAACATGTGCGTGATTTCTTTTCTGAATGGAACAAGGCGTGTGTGATATTCGTATTCTGAACAGTGGCTTAGCTACAAGGGATCACAGGGGACACGTGCCCTCTAAGACTTATTGCCTGAAAAAGGAGAGACAAAAAAAGAAAAGGGAAAAAAGAGATGAAAGGAGGGAGAGACTATTTGAAAAAGGATGCTTTGACCACCTTCCACATCTTCCCCCGGATTAGTTGCCCTTGGAATTTGAATTACATCAACCGACCCCAACCCAAATGCCGGTACCCTCACCGTACCATGACCAGAATAACATAAGGAAAGACAAAGAGAAAGTGATAGAATGATTTTTTTTTTTTAAATAACATAAGAAAAGGTGAAAGAAGGAAAAAATACAGAATAACATCAGGAATGATAGAAAGAGAAAGTGATAGAATGATAAAAACAAAGAATAACATGAGAGAAGATGAAAGAAGGAAGAAACAAAGAATAATATGAGGAAAGATAGAAAGAAAATATGATAGAATGATAACAACAACAATAACATTAGGAAATACAGAAAGAGAAAATTATAAAGAATAGACAATGGAAAGATAAAAGAGAAGATGAAAGAAGGAAAAACAAAGAATGACATAAGGAAAATAAAGAGTATAATAGAATGATAAACGAAGAATAACATGAGAAGTGAAAAAAGGAAAATTGAATAAGCATGCGGGGGCCATTACGTCGTCGTGTAGAGAACGGGCGTCGACTAAAAACGAAAAGGGTTATATAAACCAGTAAATAGGACGGGTGTCTGACGCCAATTCGCAGTAGAGGACGGGAACGCGGTCCTCGTCCACACAAACGAAAAGCCCATAATGTTAAAACGACTGGAAAGATAGCGGCGTAGGTATATGGAGGTACGGGGAGGGAACGACAATGGAAAGATAGAAGAGAAGATGAAAGAAGGAAAAACAAAGAATGACATAAGGAAAATAAAGAGTATAATAGAATGATAAACGAAGAATAACATGAGAAGTGAAAGAAGGAAAATTGAATAAGCATGCGGGGGCCATTACGTCGTCGTGTAGAGAACGGGCGTCGACTAAAAACAAAAAGGGTTATATAAACTAGTAAATAGGACGGGTGTCTGACGCCAATTTACACTGGCTACCCATTCACTCTCGCATTTTATTCAAAATATTGTTGTTAGCTTATGAATGTTTTTATTATTTTGCACCTCCTTATTTGATAGAGCTATTAAAATTGTACAAACCTTCTAGAAATCTTCGTTCTAATAAGACAAAATTGTTTGTTATTCCACCAGTGATTACCAGGTCATTTAACATTTAATTCATCCATTTTGTCTGTTACCCAGAGAGCGCTTAGGGACATGTTTTAATACTATGTGTTATGCGCTATACAAGAACGGGTAATTATTATTATTATTATTAGAGGACGGGAACGCGGTCCTCGTCCACACAAATGAAAAGCCCATAATGTTAAAACGACTGGAGAGGTAGCGGCGTAGCTATATGGAGGTACGGGGAGGGAACGTACCCCCCCCCCCCCCGAGTGATCAAATGAATAAAACCATAACAATTACCTTCTGGGCAATCACCCCCGGCAATTACCAGCGAGACAACCCCCCCCCCCCCCTCCAAAGGACAATTACCCCCAGAAAATACCCCCAGAAAAATTACCTCCTCAGGACAATTACTCCCTAGGAAATTTACTACCCCTTTAGTCAGGAGCGGCGGAGCGTCTTCCAAAATGAGGTGGGGGCACCATAAAAAGTGGGCACTTTCTGAAAAAATAGGGCACCTAAAAAAGGAAACCTCATGTAACGTCAAATAGTTCTACTTCGGTGTAATTATAGGTGCATTGGTTAACTTTCCCATAAATATTTTTTGCTTATCTACTTTGTAATTTATTTTTTTATTAATGTTCTTTATATATTTAAATTTGTCATGGTTTTAAAGCGCATAGAGACACTTTCAATTCATTATAAGCTTTATAAATATTCTCTATTATTATTAATGATGACTTATCAGAAGTGATTATTAGAAAGGAAAAGGGAATGTGTCAAAATAACATAGGCACTTATCAGAGGTGAAAAGGAGCGAAAAGGAAAGGAAAGAACAGGAGGGGAAGGGGAGCTTTACACAAGGAAGAGGGACACTTGTCAAAGTATAAGAGGGCATTTTTCTTATGAAAAAGGGGCACTTTTCCTACCTAAATAAGGGTACTTTAGGTGTACTTGTAAAAGTGGAAGGGGGCACTGTGTCCCCTACCCCTAAACAAAGTTCAAAATCAAAGTTCCCTTCAAGTTAGGTATATGTTTGTTGTAATGTTAAAATACATTGTTTTGTGGTAAAATAATCTCTTTTGTAATCAAAATTGCCTTCAAGCTATATATACATACATATATATTTATTATACACGTATATATTGGTATGCACAGTGTCATGTTATCATATAATAACAATTCCGCTTTCAGGAATTTTCATTTCATTTGGTTTTGTAGCTTCACAGATATGTATTTTCATGCAAACCTCGCTCAAAATGATAACTTTCTTGGAAAGCAGCAGCACGGGTGTAGCATATACATTACAGAGAAGGGAAATGTGTATTCGGTAGGGAAAGTATTTCGAGGAACATGGGTCCTTACATGGGATATAATGGGCTCGTAGCCTTCTTCCCTCAGATCGTCTTTTACACTCGAATTCTCTTCTGTTAAGAAAACAAACTTTCATTAGAATAATGTTATCAATATTGTATTATAATTCTATTATAATTGTATTTGCCCTATTATTTAAGAACTTTAGGTAAAGCCCCTGCTGACATCAAACAAACCCACACACACACACAGACAGACACACACACACGCACACACATAAAAGACTAAACAAGGAAAAACAGGCCACCAGTATGTGCGTATGTCTGCATGTGTGCTTGTGTGTGAGTGTGGGGGGGGGGCTAGCACACGATGTTTGTGCTTTTGGCAATTGTCCTGGGGTACTTATTAATTAAGATATATTTCAAAAACAAAATTGTGTAAAAAAAAAAAAAAAACACCTTCGTTTTTATACAAACACGGTCACTTTCCACCGAATTTAATTAAGCCGCTATTTGATTCACGGTGGAAACAAATATACATTATGAGTTACGCACTGTCCTCCGTTGTAACGACTGACTTGTATTTGTTTATTTTTTTTTTAAATCTATTTATTTACTTATATATATTTTTACAGGCACACAAGATCAGAAATAAATCTGTTTCGCATCTTGGACATGGTATTAAAAGCATCATATAAAAAGTAGTAACAATAACAAAGCAAAATACACAATACATCATAATAATACAAAATATGGTAGCATAACAATTCAAGGCCAAGTTACCAAAAATAACTTAAGAGTAGGTGATAAAAGGAAGAAACTAAGGATAGTGAAAGGAAAGATAGGAAGAGAATATAATAACAACAAAGAACAACACAAGAGAAGGTGATAGAAGGAAGAAACAAAGGATAGCGTAAGGAAAGATAGGAAGAGAATATAATAACAACAAAGAACAACACAAGAGAAGGTGATAGAAGGAAGAAACAAAGGATAGCGTAAGGAAAGATAGAAATAAAATATAATAAAAACAAGAATGATATAAAAGAAGGGGATAGAATGAAAAACAAAGAATAACATAAAGAAAGATAGACGGAAGAGAAGATGAAAGGTGGAAAAACAAAGAATAATATAAGAAAAACAGATAGACTGATAAAAGTGAAACAAACTATTGCATAAGATCAGGCACTCTATTCGGTTATTTGGCGCGAAACATTTGACCCGCTGACCTTTGCTACCTCAGCAACATGAGCGGTCTAGCTCGTTCGCGCTATACCATGGCAACAAGACCGGTCTAGCTTGTGAGTGTGATCATAAACGAAGCGTACCTCTGAAGCGATCGAGTGGATCGGCCTAGCCTAGATCGGTTTAAAAAGGGAGTAAGAACGGGGTGACCTCTTGGGTGTTTATGAGCCGCGAAGCATTTCTAAAAATGCCTTACCGTCAGATCATCTTTTTTTTCATAAATAATTGAAGCGTAAAATAACATCCTTTACGAATAAGCACCGAATCTCATTTGCATATTCTTTTCAATGCATTCCTTATCTGCCCTGAGGCGTACAATGCGTCTAAATTTTCTCCTTATTTGGTCAAAAACTCTGGACATAACTCTCGCTTGGGGATCTATGTCCAGGGAAGGGTAGTGCATTCATTGGTCCCAATATCATTTGACTCTCTACCAAGCAAACTAGCAGGTGGCGTCATCCAGTTCTCTCTCTCTCTCTCTCTCTAACTCGGTAAGTTTTTGCGGTCATTGAATAATTCTTGCCTCCTTGTCTTATATTCAATGTTGATGCGATATGAGATTTGAGTTCAACTCACGCATATATATATATATATATACCCTTGTTTAATATTGATTAATTATTCAACGTGTACACTATACTGATTCAGTAGAATGTTCCTTGTTAGTTCCCACAATTTTGTTAAACTTATAGTCGTACTGTCAGCTGAAGCCTGCTACCAGTAATTTATGCCTTAGACCAAACTAAAATATATTTCATGTACACTGTCGCTCATAACGTTGGAATATTTTATTTTTTACCCCAATTTATGGAATTCTTTTGACAATGATTTAGTGTTTTTCGTGACTACTAAAGCATGTGTATCCTACTAATACTATGCTTATCAACAAGGGGACCTACGCCCTTAAGTCATCAATGACAGTAATGAGGATTAATGCCCCACAAAAGGACACTAATATAGCACATCCACACAGTTTTGATCCTGTGGCCTCACAGTTACGAGGCCATTACTTAGCCACTTTACCATGACTGTACGCAGCGGGGGCTAGGGTAGGGGGCAGTTCCCACAAATAAAAAAAAATGCTCGGTCGCCGCCGGAATTTAGGCATGGCCCAACGATTTTTTGGAAGGGTCGAGTAGGCTGTAGAGCTCCAGCTATGCCTAGGCGGTGTCCTGTCGATTTCCCGTCGGTCGCCGGTCGATTTTAGGTCAAAACTGGGCGAAATCGGGGAGCTTCTCCGGGCGGTGTACCGGCATTGACTGACTGATGACCCACCGATTCCCGAGCGGTCTCCCACCGGCCACCGGCTGATTTGAAAGAAATTGTCCGACGGCCGGCCGGTGATCGGCAAGGCACCAAAATACGCTCAGTGCCCGAGCGTTCGCCGCCCGGGCACCGACCTTATCGAGCGTTCGCCGTCGAGCGATTTAGGTCAAAAATCGAAGCCGCTAGGTCAAAGGCTGTCGACCGATTTTGAACTCACTGCCCAGTGATCGACTAGTATCCCAGCGGCAACCCGGCGGCGACCGGAAGGCGACCGCTCCGCAGACTTTGACCGCTCTGGGCTTCACACACGTACACACACCCATACTCGCGCGCGCAGGAAAACGTGGACCTGCCATTCTTTCTGTCAAACCGTGGACTTCTTTATTTCAGGGGGTATTATCATAATGTTGACTACACATGATCAGTAGATGTTTCTCATTTAAAAACTTCATTTGAAAAAAAGAAGTTCCTTCTAAATCTCTTTCGAATTTTCCAAAATTTCAACAGTACAATTGTGGACTTTAATGTAACCTAGGGCTCAATGTGGTGAACTGTGGACTTGAGATAACGCTTGACCCCTACATGAAAACGCGGACCTGCTCTCTTATTCCTGTCAAAACGTGGACATCTATATTTCAGGGTGTATTTTGATAATGTTGACTTGGAAATGACTAGTACAAATTTCTCATTTAAAAACTTCATTTGGAAAAAAAAGAAATTCCTTTTAGTAACATGTTTAAATCTCTTTCCGATTTCAATAGTACAAAATTAATGTGGACTTTAATGTAACCGAGGACTCGATGTGGTGAACCAGGCACGGATCCAGGATTTCTTAGGGGGGGGGGGGGCCCAAATTTGAAATTATGCGAGCCAAATATTGGTACGTAATGGTGACTAGCAATGACGTAATGGGGGGGGGGGGGGAGTGCAGGAAGGGGCGATTTTCCCCTCCCTCCTCCGCAAAGCGCCGAAGCTTTGACGTTTCATTAAATTATTAGAGAAAGAAGACGATCCGTTGTACCGCTCTCGAAAATAATCCTCGTCTGAATACAGTTTTCCCCCTCCTGCGCGAAGCGCGGAAGCTTTTACGTTTCATTAGATCATTAGAGAAAGAAGACAATTCGTTGTACCGTTCTCGACTCCTAATCCTCGTCTGAATTCAGTTCCCCCCCCCCTCCTCCTCCGCGCGAAGCGCGGAAGCTTTTACCTTTCATTAAATCATTAGGGAAAGAAGGCGATTCATTGTACCGTTCTCGACTCTTAATCCTCGTCTGAATTCAGTTAACCCCTCTCCCGCGCGAAGCGCGGAAGCTTTTACGTTTAATTAAATTATTAGAGAAACAAGACGATTCGTATTACCATTCTTGACTCTTAATCCTTGTCTGAATTCAGTCTCCCCCCTCCTGCGCGAAGTAGGGAAGCTTTGACGTTTCATTAAATTATTAGAGAAAGAAGACGATTCGTTGTACCATTCTCGACAATAATCCTCGTCTGATTTCAGTTCCCCCCCCCCCCTGCCGCGTGAGGCGCGGAAGTTTTTACCTTTCATTAAATCATTAGGGAAAGAAGGCGATTCATCGTACCGTTCTCGACTCTTAATCCTCGTCTGAATTCAGTTTACCCCCCCCCCCTCCCGTGCGAAGCACGGAAGCTTTTACGTTTCATTAAATTATTAGAGAAACAAGACGATTCGTATTACCATTCTTGACTCTTAATCCTTGTCTGAATTCAGTCTCCCCCTCCTGCGCGAAGCAGGGAAGCTTTGACGTTTCATTAAATTATTAGAGAAAGAAGGCGATTCATTGTACCGTTCTCGACTCTTAATCCTTGTCTGAATTCAGTCTCCCCCCTCCTGCGCGAAGCACGGAAGCTTTGACGTTTCATTAAATTATTAGAGAAAGGAGACGATTCGTTGTACCGTTCTCGACTCTCAATCCTCGTCTGAATTCTGTTCACCCCCCCCCCCCCCTCCCGCGCGAAAGCTTTGACGTTTCATTAAAATTATTTAAGAAAGAAGATGATTCGCTGTACCGTTCTCTTCTCTTAATCCTTGTCTCAATTCAGTCCCACCCCCTCCTGCGCGAAGCGCGGAAGCTTTGACATTTCATTAAATTATTAGAGAAAGAAGACGATTCGTTGTACCGTTTTCGACTCTTAATCCTTGTCTGATTTTCAAAACTGTTTTATTGTCTGCTTCTTTTTCTGCCTACGTCCTCTTCCTTTTCTCTCCTCCCTTTTTTTGGCCAGCGTTTTTTTTGGGGGGCCGCCCCCACAACCCCCTGGCTACGCGCCTGCGGTCAGATGAACATATTTTGCTACTTTGTCCGCCCCCGGAAACTCAGGGGTTTAAGGCAATACATTACACACAGATAAGCATTCAGGGGCCCGCCTTAGGGCCCCTGGTGGGGTCGAGGGTGCGAACACCCCGGAATATCAGGGGTTTTAGGCATTTGATTACGGTCAGACGAGCATATTTTGTATCAAGTACCTTATTTGTGACACTGGCAGAACACTGATTGGCGTGAGGTCCAGCGGGCGGATCTCCAGAAGCTCAAGGGTTTTAGGCACTAACTTACGGTCAGATGAGTATCAAGGGGCCCATCTTAGGGCCCTTGGTTTGGTCCCGGGGGCAGAGCCCCCTGAAGCTTATGGGTTTTAGGCGTTTAATTACGGTCACATGAGCATTTTTTAATACCGTATTTTGTTGTGACACTGGCAGTTAACTATTCTTTCTAGTAGAGGTGTTGTGGTCGAGTGGATACGTCGCCGGACTGTCGATCACAAGGCCCGCGGTTCGAGTCCCGCCGCTGCACTTATGTCCTTTGGCAAGACATTGGTCTACATTTGCCACACTCCACCCAAGTGAAGTAAAATGTACCTGGTAGGAATTTATTCCTTGAAACGCAGCGCGCGTAACAGCTGCACTGCTAAAGCCAGGGTAATTATGCTGCATTATTGTAGAGCGCTTAGAGACTTCTGACAAAGTAAGTGTTAGGCGCTATATAAGCACTGTAATTATTATTATTTCTTTCTTGCTCTCTTTCTTTCTATTTCTTTTTAATATTCTTTTTCAAAAAAGTGGGGAGGGGGGGGGGGGGGGGGGGAGCTGGAGGCTCCCGAGCCCTGACATGTAGGCATCTCAAGAAGCATATTTCTTGCCTGGCTGTAAATTTAGGAGTTTGTCATTTTACAACAAGCGCATAAAAAGTATAATTTACTAAAAAATGAGGAAAAATCTCTGAAAATTATGTAATTTCAGCATTATGTGTAAACCACCGTTATGGAATTAGAAATAAACTACGTTAACATTTGATTTCCCCCGAGCCCCCTCAGTACGCCAGTGCCCCCCCCCCCCCCTCCCCCCCCCCCCCCCCCCCCCCCCCTCTGATCTACACTTTGTTGGCGGAAAAATCGCAACTGATCTCCCTTACCTTTCTTCTTTCTCTTTATTTCTTTCCCTTTCTCTCCTCTTTCCCTTCCCTTCCTTCTCTCTCTTTTAGGTTTGCTGGGGGGGGGGGGGAGCAAGGGCGTTTTGCCTCACCCCACCCCGATCCACAACTTGTTGGCGGGAAAATTGCAACTGATACCCCCTTCTTTTCTTTTCTTCTTCCTCAATTTTCCTTCCGTTTATCTCCTCTTTTCCTTTCTTCTTTCCATTTCCTTCCTTCTCTCTTATTTTTTTGATTGCGGGGGGGGGGGGGGGGGGAGGCAACAGCCTGGGAGGCGAGGCCCTTTCGCCCCCGATCTCCTTTTCTTTTCTTCTTCCTCTTCTTTCTTTCCCTTCTTTTCTTTCTCTCTCTCTCTTTTTTTTTTCATTCTTTTTTTTTCCCATCTTTTTTTTCCCTTCTTTTTTCCCCCTTTTTTTTCCCTTCCTTTTGTCCCACTTTTTTTCTCCTTCTTTTTTGTGCCCAGGGGGGGGGGGGGGGGCGCCCCCCTGGATCCGCCACTGTGGTGAACTGTGGACTTTGGGTAACGCTTGACCCCTACATGAAAACGTGGACCTGCTTTTCTTCCTGTCAAAACGTGGACTTCTTTATTTTAGGGTGTATTTTGATGTTGACTTGGAAATGACTAGTACTAAATTTCTCATTTAAAAGCTTCATTTGGAAAAAAAAAAAGGAATTCCTTTTAGTAACATGTTTAAATCTCTTCCCGATTTCAATATTACAAAATTACTGTGGACTTTAATGTAACCGAGGGCTCGATGTGGTGAACTGTGGACTTTGGGTAACGCTTGACCCCTACATGAAAACGTGGACCTGCTTTTCTTCCTGTCAAAACGTGGACTTCTTTATTTCAGGGTGTATTTTGGAGTTGACTTGGAAATGACTAGTACTAAATTTCTCATTTAAAAGCTTCACCGAGGGCTCGATGTGGTGAACTGTGGACTTTGGGGAACGCTTGTCCCCTACATGAAAACGTGGACCTGCTTTTCTTCCTGTCAAAACGTGGACTTCTTTATTTTAGGGTGTATTTTGATGTTGACTTGGAAATGACTAGTACTAAATTTCTCATTTAAAAGCTTCATTTGGAAGAAAAAAAAGGAATTCCTTTTAGTAACATGTTTAAATCTCTTCCCGATTTCAATATTACAAAATTACTGTGGACTTTAATGTAACCGAGGGCTCGATGTGGTGAACTGTGGACTTTGGGTAACGCTTGTCCCCTACATGAAAACGTGGACCTGCTTTTCTTCCTGTCAAAACGTGGACTTCTTTATTTTAGGGTGTATTTTGATGTTGACTTGGAAATGACTAGTACTAAATTTCTCATTTAAAAGCTTCATTTGGAGAAAAAAAAGGAATTCCTTTTAGTAACATGTTTAAATCTCTTCCCGATTTCAATATTACAAAATTACTGTGGACTTTAATGTAACCGAGGGCTCGATGTGGTGAACTGTGGACTTTGGGTAACGCTTGACCCCTACATGAAAACGTGGACCTGCTTTTCTTCCTGTCAAAACGTGGACTTCTTTATTTCAGGGTGTATTTTGGAGTTGACTTGGAAATGACTAGTACTAAATTTCTCATTTAAAAGCTTCATTTGGAGAAAAAAAAGGAATTCCTTTTAGTAACATGTTTAAATCTCTTCCCGATTTCAATAGTACAAAATTACTGTGGACTTCAATGTAACCGAGGGCTCGATGTTGTGAACTGTGGACTTTGGGTAACGCTTGTCCCCTACATGAAAACGTGGACCTGCTTTTCTTCCTGTCAAAACGTGGACTTCATTATTTCAGGGTGTATTTTGATGTGGACTTGGAAAAGACTAGTACAAATTTCTCGTTTAAAAATTTATTTGGAAAAAAAGGAATTCCTTTTAGTAACATGTTTAAATCTCTTTCCGATTCAATAGTACAAAATTAATGTGGACTTCAATGTAACCGAGAGCTCAATGATGTGAACTGTGGACTTTGGGTAACGCTTGTCCCCTACATGAAAACGTGGACCTGCTTTTCTTCCTGTCAAAACGTGGACTTCTTTATTTCAGGGTGTATTTTGATAATGTTGACTTGGAAATGACTAGTACTAAATTTCTCATTTAAAAGCTTCATTTGGAAAAAAAAAAAGGAATTCCTTTTAGTAACATGTTTAAATCTCTTCCCGATTTCAATATTACAAAATTACTGTGGACTTTAATGTAACCGAGGGCTCGATGTGGTGAACTGTGGACTTTGGGTAACGCTTGACCCCTACATGAAAACGTGGACCTGCTTTTCTTCCTGTCAAAACGTGGACTTCTTTATTTCAGGGTGTATTTTGGAGTTGACTTGGAAATGACTAGTACTAAATTTCTCATTTAAAAGCTTCATTTGGAGAAAAAAAAGGAATTCCTTTTAGTAACATGTTTAAATCTCTTCCCGATTTCAATAGTACAAAATTACTGTGGACTTCAATGTAACCGAGGGCTCGATGTTGTGAACTGTGGACTTTGGGTAACGCTTGACCCCTACATGAAAACGTGGACCTGCTTTTCTTCCTGTCAAAACGTGGACTTCTTTATTTCAGGGTGTATTTTGATAATGTTGACTTGGAAATGACTAGTACAAATTTCTCGTTTAAAAACTTCATTTTGAAAAAAAAAGGAATTCCTTTTAGTAACATGTTTAAATCTCTTCCCGATTTCAATATTACAAAATTAATGTGGACTTTAATGTAACCGAGGGCTCGATGTGGTGAACTGTGGACTTTGGGGAACGCTTGTCCCCTACATGAAACGTGGACCTGCTTTTCTTCCTGTCAAAACGTGGACTTCTTAATTTTAGGGTGTTTTTTTATGTTGACTTGGAAATGACTAGTACAAAATTTCTCATTTAAAAACTTCATTTGGAAAAAAAAAAGGAATTCCCTTTAGTAACATGTTTAAATCTCTTCCCGATTTCAATATTACAAAATTAATGTGGACTTTAATGTAACCGAGGGCTCGATGTGGTGAACTGTGGGCTTTGGGGAACGCTTGTCCCCTACATGAAAACGTGGACCTGCTTTTCTTCCTGTCAAAACGTGGACTTCTTTATTTCAGGGTGTATTTTGATAATGTTGACTTGGAAATGACTAGTACAAAATTTCTCATTTAAAAACTTCGTTTGGAAAAAAAAGGAATTCCTTTTAGTAACATGTTTAAATCTCTTTCTGATTCAATAGTACAAAATTACTGTGGACTTTAATGTAACCGAGGGCTCGATGTTGTGAACTGTGGACCTTGGGTAACGCTTGACCCCTACATGAAAACGTGGACCTGCTTTTCTTCCTGTCAAAACGTGGACTTCTTTATTTCAGGGTGTATTTAACCCACTTTTCATGCGTCTAGTGCTACATCACCAACCAGCCGGGGCCGAAAACAAAACAAAACACCACATTCATTTTGTCATCAGAGCTGAAATTTACAGTAGGTATGTGGAGTGCATGAAAACAGGTCATGACAAATTTAAACGTGGTGGTAATTTGTTTACGACGCCATTTTCCAAAATGAACTAGTATTTTGTGAATCGGGTACTTCTTCTCCTTATAAGTCTTCATTTTAAATATAATAACTGTCAGGTGAAAAAGGGTGCCTACATTATGGTTCAAAGGGTCGGGACATAGCACAGCACAGCTGCTTCATTGACAAGTTCAAATGTTTCAACTCAAAGACATTTAAAGGGGCATTTCGTGATCCACAACATTCCCCCCCCCCCCCGGATTTATACAAAACCACCCCAGATTTTGATGCCATCTGAAACCTTCGCCACCTGTTCTGCAGATCTACATGTTCACGATAGAAATCCTAAAATGTATGAACATTTTAATTTCTTTCCGTTCACAGAACGAAATCATTTCATAATAAATTTCTCAAATCAAATAACTAATAGTGAATATAGCTGTATCAATCCAGTAAATCGTATAATTGGCGAGTGTATCATGCTTAAACATAGTGTAACAGGTTTTCTGAAGATTTATCAGATTGACGAACAAACTTGCAAAAACCCTATCTAAAAATCCTATCTAATGCCTCCTAAGTGTTTCCAAGATAGTCTTATTACCATATTGTTGTTTTTCAGGTGAATATGTCAAAAACCAACCATTTGCAAACTTATAAGTCATCATGTGCATGCAACAAAGGTCGTATCTACATTTTCTTCATTTTGCGGGAGAAGCCATTTTGTGTTCAACTTTGTTTTCTTTGTCTCTTACCATCTTCTTTCTTTTATAAAATAAAACTGTTTAAATTTGAGACTTGAAGTCTAATTTAAAAAATGAATATTTAATTCTTTCAAAATAAAAAGAAAACTAATTTGTGCCCAAAATGTCAGTTACGACCTTGTTTCATTCACATGGTGGAGTATCAAGATAAGCCGGAATAAAATCATAAAAACATGAGATGCCCCTTTAATATAAAATAAAATACTTCGACATGCCTTTCAAATACAGCAAAACTGTTTTTATTATTAAAGACAACTTTGAAAAAATAAGGCTTATAAAACAAGGTTCCAACAAAACATGATACATCTCAGTTCAGAGGACAACGAACACATAGGTGGGCTGTTATACAGGTATGGTAGGAGAGGAGTTACTCGCAACTTGGGGATTGTTTAGACCCATATTCATGCCTTCTTTTGCAGTGAAATCAGCCCCCAGTGACCTTTAAAAACAAAAATTCCCATATAAAAGTGAATCATGGTGTTGCAATATTGAAATTGGAGTAGCAAACTACATAACATTAATATTTACCTCTATCATAATTTGGTATACACAAGAAAGAGTTTGAGTACTAAGCTTCTGAATAGCGTTTTTGCAAAACCTTAATTTTCATGTTTAGATGTTACAAAATTGAAATCTGACATGATAAAAAACTAATGTATTTCGCTTCAAGCTGTTAAAAAAAAAAAAAATCGTAAGTGGTGATTTTGCTTTTAAAGGCGGCATGAATATGGATCTGAATAATAACATTTTATTTAAAATCCCTACAAAAACCTTCAGTCCCAGCGAGGGCATTAGTATCTGCTTTGAAAATATCCACTTTGGAATGGCGTGCTGGGCAGTCAAGATGTGTACATCAAAATAAGATCGCAACAGAAATATCAGAGTTGGACAAATATTTCCCAAATATGCCCGTGTCTCTTTAATCAAGATCTTAATTTAAAGAATGAAAGTTACATTTGTTAATAAAAGCAAGTGGAAAGTATCAGCATATTTGTGTTCTGAACCCAGGATTCCGAATTCCATAATCCATTTCATTTTTGTATAGAACTCGGGTTACAAAGTGATATGTTATGAACATATAAACATTACATTTTAGTGGATGGATAGTAACATCAAAACATGACCAATACATCACTTTTGTGCTAATCTTGTCTTCTTTGTACAAAAGTATTGGGCAAAGAAATACAGTCAAACAAAACTGTTGGAAAATGGACTACATATAGACATTTTAAATTATCACTTTCATGTCAGATAATAGGTCACATTGTCCATGGAGTTGGGTTATAGTCCGACGTAGACGACAAACCAGACATAGTGATCATTCATCTCTTCAACCAGCATTATAGTTTTGCACATCATTCTTCATTTTGACTGTCTATGGGTGCTGGGCTATTCCCACTGGTGGGCCCTACAGAGAATCTAAATTCAAATTTGAATACGACGACAATACCCTTTGTTTCACAAAACATTTGTAGTGACGTCAACTAGTTTGCGTTCCAAGCGTATCAACCTGTCCATGCCTATTCAATCACCTTATCTTAACGATCATGAAGCACGCACGAAAAGCATGTGATGTCACTACAGACATTTTGGTAAAATACAGAGTAATGTACAATGTAGTGTAGGTATACCTATAATACAAAACATGATTTATTTTTAGAATGAATTTGATATAAAACAGCTTTTGCCCAAATAATATTTCTTCAATGATAAACCTGACAGGTGATGTCACTACAGAAGTTGTGATGAAACAAAGGGTATTCATTACTTAAAGCATACACATTTTTTTCCACATAACAGGAAAAGATTAACAATTGATTGCATTGCATGAGAACATGTCTTGTCAAGACATTTAACTCACTCTTTACAAAAAACAAAAACAAACACAAACATCAGAAATTCATAACAACAAACTGAACCAAGGGTAAATTTGTAATATGTCACATTTTCATATATGAACAAAACACTCTTGCATGCACTATCCATTTCAGAACTCTATATAGATTGTGTACATGTATGTAAAACTATAAAACTGTTCAAAACAACACTGGATGAAAAATTGAATACACTCAATGGTATATGCAAGATTGGAGTTGACCAACTCTGTAGCTTGTCACTACAGACGTTTTGGTAAAATACAGAGTAATGTACAATGTAGTGTAGGTATACCTATAATACAAAACATGATTTATTTTTAGAATGAATTTGATATAAAACAGCTTTTGCCCAAATAATATTTCTTCAATGATAAACCTGACCTTCTGTTTCAACTCCTTTTCTGAAATACCAGCCATTCCACAAATTTTGGTCAACCAGCATTTAACTGCAATGATACTGAACAATCAACTTTTTTAACATGTACACTATGAACGGTGAATTGTAAACTGTATATACCTGATCTAACTATTATAATATGATATACTGTTTAATACAGGCTAGTGGTTACATTTTAATACACAACTAACAAATGTATTACAACATTGCTCATACTAGCTACATCAAATAACAAAATGTTATACATATAATTTGAGAGTGCTCTGGTAAGAATATTTTCATGAGGTGAAAGATTAGTTGCACCATACCAGGAGCTGGCGGAACGGCCAATCTTCCACTAAAATGAAAATATTCTATCCGATGAATAAAACATTTATCATTTGTTGTATAACTCATCTACAGATTCCCATCTAAAATATTTTATAAATCATCAGGAAGACAAGATTCAATTCAATAAAAACTATTTTTTTAATGTTCCTTTAGAAGCAGAACCCACACTTATAATTGGCGGTGGTCATCACGCTTGGAATTCAAACCCAGAAAAAGTGTTCTTTGCAGGTGATGTCACTACAGAAGTTGTGATGAAACAAAGGGTATTCATTACTTAAAGCATACACATTTTTTTCCACATAACAGGAAAAGATTAACAATTGATTGCATTGATTGCATTGCATGAGAACATGTCTTGTTAAGACATTTAACTCACTCTTTACAAAAAACAAAAACAAACACAAACATCAGAAATTCATAACAACAAACTGAACCAAGGGTAAATTTGTAATATGTCACATTTTCATATATGAACAAAACACTCTTGCATGCACTATCCATTTCAGAACTTTATATAGATTGTGTACATGTATGTAAAACTATAAAACTGTTCAAAACAACACTGGATGAAAAATTGAATACACTCAATGGTATATGCAAGATTGGAGGTGACCAACTCTGTAGCTTATCAAAGCTGACCCATAAGTCGCTGTTTGACCAACAAATTACCTCATACAGTGGCAACTCGTTCTTGCAAACCCTTTTCTTAACACAAAGTTCCAAATAATACAAAGAGGAATTCAATTTCCAAGGTGTTCTTGTAAATTTCATTCTATCCTGATAACACAAACCTAAATCCAAACCCCCACCAACTTTGTGTAAATGAGTTGCTACTCTACACAGTACAGGAACGAAGATGCTTCTGATCCCAGCCAAATGAGGAGATATCAAACTTGAATGGGCATAGTACCTTAACAAGTTTGATCAGATCACAGATTGGAGAAATGCAATGGAGCATCTCATGTTTGCAAAGGGACTTTGGGCTAACTCTTATTATCTCCCCAGCTGGGTCAACACAAGTGAGCATCATATGTCCCCGTTTAAGCTGAAAACCTTTATACATGGGCTATTCAATTCCTAGGACGACCAGCCGGGAGGTAATAATCAAGGTTGGCCTGCAAAGTCCCCATTTGATCTACACAACTTTTAACATCTTAAAACATGTAATTACCTACAACTTAAGGATGCACCCAGCAACGTCAAAGTTTGCCATACCCTTAAATGATTTTTTTTTTTTGCTATCTTCAAACTCTGTTCCATCATGTCAGTAAATTCTGTGATGCTAATATAAACATTGAACCATCAAAAACTGTTTTGTGGACCCTTTTCAGGTTTAAAATCTAACAAAACTACAGATGAAACCTTTTTTAACGCAAAATTCAGTGTCCTTATGCGATGCATGCTACGTGTCCCCGTCACATTGCAACACGATGTGCAATATCCGCGCAATCTATCTACGTGACACAACGCCCATGGAAACAGCAAGCAATGTAAACAGATGGTGAGACCATGTGGACGTTTACTCTCAAATCCATATAAATTCAATTGGAAAAAATGTCTAATGTACCATCGGATGCAGCATATTGTCGGCAACCGTATACCAAAGTCAGGATCGAGACACAGGATCTTGGGGTTTTCAAGATGAGATTGAAAATGCAACTGAAAATCCATGTTTCTGCATAAAATCATAATTTCAGCCATTTCATTTTTATAGTTTATATGAGTTTTGAACCCTCAGGACTAAAAAATAAAACATTTCTGATTTAAGATTTCATACAGAATACATTGTACCTACTATAAAATCTAGTAACGTTTTTTTGTAATTAGGCCCTAGAACTTTTTTTATAGCCCCAACTCATAAGTTCAAACTTGGTTATTATATTTTTGGTACATTGTGAGTTATATTTTGGACACTAGGAAAATAATTTTTTGTTGCAAGGATATTTTATTTATGGTGGTCGAAAAAAATGGGTAAAAAAAATGATAAATTGTTGTCCAAATTGTATGTGTTCAATGGATTTAACAGGTCATTTTCAGCCAGAAAATGTATACCTTTATACACTTCCCATCAATAGTTTTTGAGTTACATACGAGATGAACTATACTGCATAAAGCATGTTGCTGAGTGCATCCTTAAATAAACAATGTTCTTGGTCAGAAGCTGATCATAGTTTGTCGCAGAAATATACCCCACTTACCCTGCAAATCTTTATACAAACTGATGTTACACATTGGTCAATGCTCCCTGATAATTGACTGCAACTGGAAAATTATCGAAGCTGGCAAGCTTTGAGTCCACTTTGATCTGTAAAACTTTATTCACAATTTGGCCTTGACTAACTGGGGATCTGATCATAGATGGTACAAAGTCCCATTTGATCTGCAGACATAACTTAATAGAAACACATTGAACACATGATTATGCTTTAATGGTTATCTGGCCCTACCCAATAGCTGAGTGCGAGGACCTGATTAAATTTCACAAAAGGGGCAAATGGTCTACTTTTTGATGATTTTTTTGAAAAAAGGGTCCAAACTTAGATGAAATTGGACAAGAGTGGTGAGATATTTATAAAGTCTAATAAAGGCCAAAGGTCCATGGTAATTGACCAACAGTCTAAACCCAACTGCTAACCAAGTTGTCTCATAAATCAAAATTAGACATGTTACTTTTTACA